>NC_133650.1:69744207-70063100 GCF_009905375.1 Apium graveolens | reverse complement strand
TATATATATATATATATATATATATATATATATATATATTATACTCGGGAACATCGACTCCCGGTTTATAAAATATTCGCCTTTGGGTCCCCTATACTAAGGGTATACGCAATTACTGCTTATCTCTAGCATAGGTATTATGCAACTTATAAGCATTTGAATCAACAGTTAGATATCAATATTATGAAACAGGCATGCATATAAACCATATCAACATGCTCCAATATATCGCAAGATTTGCTAATAACAATCATGCATCTATCACAAGATAATGCAAATATATATATACATCACCACAACAGTATAACGGGTAGAAAACTTGCCTGAGTGCTCCGGGGTAGACTTAAGCTTAGAGTGGGTCCGGTAACCTATGAACAACAACATAAGCCGGAATTAAACCACGGTCACTTAAGAAACTAGACTTTAACCAATTGAACCCTAATATTTGCTTATGGTCATTTGTAAGCTTAACAAATCACATAAGTCGTTCGAGTACCCTCGGCTCCACCATTTTTAATAAATTAACCGTTACGAATTTTAAGGCGAAGCTTTCGCGAATACCCTACCAACTGCCTAGTCCACTTTACATAATTGTTTCATACTCCAATTAGTCAATTAAGGGCCTTAACCAAGGTTTCAAAGTAAGGCGAGGGGTAATGGTTCGTTCGCGAAACGCCGTTACTTAAAACGGTCGTTTCTCCTAAACCGTACATCGGATTCAAGCGAACCACATATCAAAACGAAGCTCGTAACATGAACTATCTAAAAATGGCAAAGGTTAGAATCTTTCAGTGAGTTCAAGGGTCCTAAAGTTAAGAACAGAACAGTTAAGGAAAATCGGGCATTATGACATTTATGTTTACGCGATTTTCAATTTTTAAACCACTCCAAACAACCACCATTCAACTCACAACCAACAATACAACCAACCCTCATCCGAACCTTACTACATCAGTCCCCAAACCTCAAGATTTTCCAATTTATACAACCCCACACATGAACTACTAGCTATACTTAAGTTTCATTAACTATAAATAAGATTTCAACATCCAAATCACTACAAATCCAATCCAAACTCTAAACACACAAGCATCATACTTCTCATTTACTATAACCACCAAAACCATCATAATACTCAAAGTAAAGTTAGGGTTTGGAGGTGTTATACCTTCCTTGGAGTGATTAGAGTAGCTAGGAAGTCTTAGGGAGCCTCCTACAAGCTTGATCTTTCCAAAGAAATCAAGAACACAAAGTTAGGTTTTGAAGTTTCTAAAAGTCAGATTGAAAGAACTATCAAAACGAGGGTCTTACCGTGTTTATTTGGACGATACTTGTGAACAAGAGTTGTAGTCCATCTCAATACCTTTCCAAAGAGCTATAGAACATACTATTTAAGTGAGTATTGAAGGAGATATGGCAGTTTGAAGTTGCTGCTCTGGTTTTGGCCGAGAGCTTTTTGAAGGAAATGAAAGTCAACTTGTATTTTGTGTTTTTGATTTGTTTTGGCTTGGTTGCTTTGTTTTGTTTTGTTAATTATCCTTTTACCATGGTAAAAAATGAATGGCTTAAAATCAACCAACCAATCCCTCCATTTGTTATGCTTATGTCACCATGCCTATGTCATCCATTTGCCACATGTCTCTTCCTTGTGGTTTGATGATGTCACAATCCTTGGCTTCTTGTATAAGCTTGTCTCTTGGTCGCTTATTTGTTTTACGGTTCGCTTAACTTTTGTTCTCGTTCGTCGTTTGAGGGATCATATCCGGGATCTTATTACTTGGGTTCCCCTAAACCTTTCTCAATATTTTATATTCCTTTTATGATCCTCTCTTATAATCCTTGAATTTAAATCCTTTTAATCATGTTACCTTATACTCAATTCTTTCGGTATCTGGTGGATTTTCGGGAAAAATCAAAGTGTTCGAATTTAGATTCTGACGATCTTTACATACACTTATTTACTTTACGGAGTACTAATAAGATCTTAGAATTTCCATAACAGTACTCCTATATAGCGTGTTCTGATAATTTTCCTTAATCAGCATCATCAACAAAAGTTACTATTCATCCGTGTTTCAAAAATTTCCAAAAATTGGGGTTATTACACTGCAGATTAGAATTTAAAGGAAAATATTGAAGCCTCTATAGCCTCACATACTGCTGTTTTATCAGAGGATGCTGATACTGCAGGATCTACAAGTTCTGATGCTGCTGATGAAGAAACTACTGGTGAAGCTGCTGCTAATTTAGATGTTGATGCAGCTGGTCCATCAGGACATGCACCTCAACAAACTGTTCATAAAGCTGATTTAGTCAAGAAGTTTGTTACAGGGGAAGTACCAGTACCTTGGAGTGAAAATCCTAGAGGAAAGGAGTGGACTAAAGAATGAAACTCAGTTAGTTTTGTTCCTTCTGAAAAGATTCTTGCTGAGCATCTTGCAAAAGTTGATGAAATGCTGATAAATGATGATTTCAAGGCACAGCTGAGAGTTACTACATTGAGTACAAGGCACCTTCAAGGTCAACACTCAATAACTCATGACAAGGTGAATAAAATTCAAGAAAACTTGATCCAGCAAGATATGAATGTGAAACTTGAAAAGAACAGATTTTTTAAGCCAGCCTTTAACAGAATTGCCTACATTGAGAAAACTCAGGAGAAGCAACAAGCTCAAATTGAAGAAATTCTGAAGAATCAAGCTTCTCACCAAAATCAACTCAATGAGATCCAATCCTCAGTGGAATTGCTTGTCTCTCTTCTATTACCTGCTGATGCCAAAAAGGGGGAGAAAGTGATTAAGTCCAAATGCAAATCTATTCAGACACTGAAAGGAAAGGATGATGGAAATGATGACCGGGAAAACTCTGATAAGGGTAGAGGTCAAGGTCAAGGCAAAGGACTCTCGTCAAGTAAAGCTAGAATTACAAGTCAAGGAACAAGTTCTGATACTGGGAGAAGAATAAGTTCTGATACTGGTAAAAGGATAAGTTCTGGTGAATATCTATAACTTGATGAAGAAATTTCAAAGCAGTTATTTCTTAAAGAAAATCCAGGAATGGACTTTGAGAGTATAAAGGAAGAAGAAGCTAGACTCAAAGCAGAAGGTGTCAAGATAAAATCTGAAGCTTCTGTTGTTGAAAAGAAATTTCCAAAGCCTAAGGGTATTGTGATAAAGGAAAGAACAAGTTCTGAGGCAACCAAGGCCAAATCACAAATGGAAATTGATCCAAGGTCCAAGGGCAAAGAAAAAGTTGATGAACCTGTAAAGGGTTATATGCCAGTCATGGATGAAGAAATAATTGATGATGAAGCAGATGCTAATCTTACTCTGATGCATAAGAAGATTTTTCAAGCAACCTCTGACATGGCTCATGTTGTTTAGAGTCAAGATATAGTATGTTCTGATATGACAGAGAAGCAAGCAACCTCTGACATAGCTTAAGTTGGCTTGATATCAGAAGATAAGGAAAAGGAAACCTCTGACATTGCTCTTGTTAAACCTTCAAAGATACTCCTACCAGGATTCACCAAAGCTAAACAGACTCAACCTTTGAAGACTGCAACAAGTGGTTTTGAAACAAGAGTTGTTACAGGAAAGGAAGCAAGAGATAAATCTGGGTTGGGTAGTTCTGATGACAGAAGAGTACATAACACTACCAATGATCCAACTTCCTTAAGTGAACCAGGTGTTGGAGCAACTCCTGAAAGATTGAATCGACTTGAATCTATACAAATGGTTTACCATACCTTCTTGAAAGAACATATCTTGTTATATTTTATAACAGATGGAAGGGTATACCAGATTAAGAAAAAGGCTATACCACTGAAGTATTTTGAAGAACTGGAACATGTTCTATTCCTACTTCAAGTGAAAGACAGATTAACAGACAGTGCTGCAGGGTATTTAAAGTCTCAAATTCAAAGACAGAAGAAGCTTTATTCTGTAAAGTATGACAGCACATACTGTCCCAAGTACAGAGATCACAAAGGTGATATTGTCGATATGAAGCCTAACTCTGCTAGGATTATAACTACTTTTATGGGTTATAAGGTTGTGGAATTCAATCTAGAGTCTGACAAGGCATATCTGATTAAACTAGATCAGGAGATAAGAAAAGCTAAGATAAATGATCTCAGAGCAGCTATTTTTCAAACTGGAGAAGATACAGCTGAATTGATAAATGCTAAAAGGAGGATGGTCAATGAACTTGAACATGCAGAGAGATGTTTATTGAAGAACTATCTCAGGACAATACTTGATATCAAAGAGATCAGAAGAAATTGAAAGTTGAAGCCAAGTCAAAGATCTACAACTACTTAAATTCTGAAGTTTATACAGACTGAAGCTGTTATCAGAAGTTAAAGATGGTAAAGCTGAAAGGACTGTAAGTTGTAGTTATCTAGTCAAATTCTCATGCATTTGTACTTAATGTTTTTGACATCATCAAATATCTGTTGAACTTGTATATTATGCTAATTTACAAGTTGGGGGAGATTGTTAGATATATTTGATAATGTCATGTGTAATATGATTTGTGTTTAGTTTTCAGATCTTACCTAACAGGACAAATCAGTACTTAACTGGAAATCAGCACTTATACTGAAGACAGAACTTAAGATATCAGAACTTAAGTTATCAGAACTTAAGGTTCAGAAGATATTTATCAGGAGATAATATCAGGACTTAAGATGACTTTTAGATAAGGCAGGCGGCTGATTGAAAGGAAAGAAGATCGAGACTAAGACAGAAAGAATTGTGCATGAAGAAGGAATTTTATGAAGAATAGAATACTTGGAAGAAAAGATAACTAGTTGATATATTTTAGGAAGCAAAATTATATT
Source organism: Apium graveolens (assembly GCF_009905375.1). Taxonomy (NCBI): domain Eukaryota; kingdom Viridiplantae; phylum Streptophyta; class Magnoliopsida; order Apiales; family Apiaceae; genus Apium; species Apium graveolens. The sequence goes on along the minus strand of NC_133650.1, from coordinate 70,058,257 downwards.
CCACATCAATTAGAAGATTATCTTATAACTGTGTAATATATAAACACAGGTATAGAGTTTACACTATAAGTGTTACGATTATCGAAGTTATTATTCTTTGTAAATCTAGCAGCTCTCGTGATAATTTATTCATCACTGAGAGAGGACAGTTCCATATTGTAACAGAGTTTATTGCGTTGAATAAAATCTATTTTCTGTTACTTGAGTTCTTATATTCGATTTGATTGTGCTAAACACTGTATTCAACCCCCTTCTACAGTGTGTGTGACCTAACAAATGTTGTCTAAATGGTGCCTATGTGCTCCAATGAGACCATGGTTGTATTCATCCTCATTGTGTGACTTCTATTGGTGCAAGTGTTATTTATGCTACAATAAACTAGTGTGCTTTCTATGATTTTACATAATGGGTTTTCATGACTGTTGTGCAAGTTAGACAACGGTTTTCCGGAACCAATGTGTTATTTATTTAAGACAATGGTGCAGAAAAACCAATGTTAGAAACAAAGCATAACAAACAATAGTTTATCACCTCTGTTGAGTAAAAGAGTTTCAGACAATGGGTCTTACTCGTTGTCTGAATCACCTGCATTAGAAAATATATGGCAACAACTTTCATGGAAAACCGTTGTCTAATTATCTGAGGGTTTTTAAAAAAATTGCCTAGAGTATATAACAATCCTTAGAAAAAAAAGCAAACCAAATGCTTTAAGAACATTGTCAAAGAAACGCTTCCAACAAGTTGTCAAACCAGATGTACAAAAAAAATTCTCAAACCTAACTGAAAGGTACAAATTACATAAAAAATTCTTAGATAAAAATCAAACAAATCCTTCAAGAACAATGCCAAAGCAAATCTTACAATAAACTGTCCAACCAAATTTAATTAAGTACAAATTATAAGCAAATGGGATAACATAGGCACTTATAGGCAACATCTGATCAGTTGATATAATCATGGAAGCTGAATCATCTCTTCTTCCTCCCGCATGTAACTACTATTTTCTTCCTCGACTTCATCAACAGTTGGGAACATGGTGACATTTACCTCATTCTCAAGTTTAATTTCTATAATTCCCTCATTTTCATTGTCACTTTGATCATCGAACTTGTCTAGTAATTTTAATTCAACTGACCAGAATTTTCCAAGAGGGTCGTCAATGTAACAAACTTGCTTGACATATTTCCCTAACACAAAAGGGTCGTTCAGAAAACCTAACTTGTTTAAATTAACAACTGTATATCCTAAATCATCTATCTTAACCCCTTTGTTCATATCTACCCAATTTCACCGAAAGATAGGGACTCGAAAATGGTTATAGTCCAACTCCCAAATACTTATGACTGCTCCATAAAATATATGTGAACTATGCTCAATATTCTTATTCTTACCCTGCACAAACATTGTATCAACATGAACACAAACACCGCTGCATTGAACTTGCCGCGTCTCATCACGATCTTTTGTGTTGTAGGTAACACCATTGATTTTGTAGCCACTGAAATTAGGGACATACTTGTTAAGCCCTTCTACAAGACACATTAGCTCCTTAGATACCATACTTTTCACATCAAGCAATTTCAAAGAAATCTGTCCAAAAAATAAAAATATTAAAGCAATTAGACATGTACTTGATATCTTTATATTAGAAAAAAAATAATGTCTAGCTAATCCTTTCTTTTAAAACCAATTAGGGAATGTTTGATTTTGCTTGTTCTTTAGCCATTCTTAATCATTTTCATGTAATGGATATCTTGCCACCAAGAAGGCCATATGTTCACTGTGAGTAAATCAATGTCATCTTTTGTTGAAAAAAATCATAAAATCATGGAAGAAAAAATAGATGTATTTATTACTGAAAAATCAGAAATCAAAATGAAGAAACTTACTTGAAATATGAGGTCAATTTATTAATGTTTTGAAGAAGACACGGATGTGCTTGGTGTAAATCCTTGATGCTCGGCTTTATCATTGTTGCACCAGATAAAGGTCTGTATTTCTCCTTGTTCTTATCTCTACCTGGTAACCTGTTAGGTCACACAACACTGTAGAAGGGGGTTGAATACAGTGTTTATACAATTAAATCGATTTGAACACAAGTATGTAACAAAGATCAAGTATATTCAATAAACTCTGTTACAATATGAACTGTTATTCTCTCTCAGTGATGAAAAAATATCACTAAGAGCTTCTAGGTTACAAAGAATAATATTCTCGATAATGATAACACTTATAGTGTAAACCCTAAGCTGTGTTTATATAGTACACAGTTACAAGATATATTCTAATTGATATGGAATATAATTTTGTCTCTTAAAATATATCAATTAGATATCCTCTACAAGTCTTCTAGTCGTCTAACTCTTCATGCATATCTTCTTTTGTTTTAGTCCAGATCTTCTCCTGTAAATCAGCCACATTCCTTATCTAAAGTCTTCCCGCACTTAAGTACTGATGTGTATCTTCTGACGCCTTAAGTTCTGATATTAAGTTCTGACTTCAGTAAATTCTGATTTCCGTAAGTCCTGATATGTCCTGTTGTTAAGTTTTGAAAACTAAACACAAATCATATTAGACATGACATCTCAAATATATCTAACAATCTCCCCCAACTTGTAAATTATGAAAAATATACAAGTTAATAGATTTGATGATGTCAAAAACATTTAAGTTCAAATGTAATGAGAGTTTAAATAGACAATTAACTACAACTTACAATCCTTGTAGCTTTTACCAATCTCACTGAGTCAATCTGAATCCAAAGTGATTCTTGACAAAGTTTGATATCAGCTTTTCTTCTTTATTCCTCAGGACTTGAGCTATTGTAGATTGCAGTCCTTAGTGCTGAGATATGGTTTCTTTCTAAACCATAACCAAGTCTGATCAACCTTGGATGAGAAGAGTCTTCATTATAGCACAAACATTTCTCTTTTAGAATCACTTCAAGTGTAGCAGAATCCTTCTTTATTAGAATTTCACTTCTATCATCTTCAACTATGTTTGGAATAAATTCTGTAACCCTTGAACCAGAAATTCTTGCTTTATCTCTTATGGTCTTCATAATGAAATTTGACCATCTCTTGGTAATCTCAGACTTTATCTCTAAAAGATAATGAAAGAATTGAAGTTCTTTTAGAGATTTATTCAGCACATCTGATTCTGACATTTGATATGTCCTTCCATCTTCAAGAAATAGAATCAGATTTTCTTTGATATTATGCTTGTCATGAGCATCCAGTACCACTTGAACAGAGATAACCTTATCAAGGTGTTTCTGTGTAACATCTTCAAGAGGTCTGTCAGTCAATAGAAATGGATCTCTAGTAGCTACTTCAACTCCTATCTTGATCTTAGCTTCATCAGAACCTAGCCCTACTTTGTCTCTTGGTTCTCTAGAATTTAACCCAATAGTCATGAAATCAGACATCAATTGGCTTTTCTTTGGATCTGATGGTTTGAAATTCTTCCATAGAAGTTTCTTTTTATCAGCAACTTTCATTTTGTCTAAATCAATTTGAGCTATGTCAGAGGTTGATGTCTTGATGACTTTATCAGAACTTGCTGTTTCTTCTGTAGCTTGCTGTCCTACACTTTGAACAACTTGAGCTTTGTCAGAGGTTGTCTTAGATTCTTCAGTAATCTTTTTTCTTTTCAGAGTTTGAACATATTCATCTTTAGCAAGAGTATCATCATGAACTTGAACCATTTTGCACACTGGTTTCATCAGGATTTGAGGAATTTTCATCTCCTATGGCTTTATTGGTTCATCAACTTTTTCTTTCCCTTTATATTTGGGATCAATCTCAGTTTGTGATCTAGTCTTGGGCTTTGATGCCTCAGTATTTGATTTCTCCTTGATCACAATGCCTTTTTCCTTAGGCCTTGAAGGTTTCTTTACAACAGAAACTTTTGACTTTAGATTTGTCTTCTCAGCTTTATATCTAGCTTCTTCCTCCTTGAGAGTTTCCAAATTCACTCCAGGATTATGTTTGAGAAACAATCTTCTAGCAATCTCTTCATCAAGTGTCTGAATCTTGGGATCCTTGTAGTAGATAGTAGTCTACTTTCCCTTGAGCTTCAGAGTTCGCAGAAATTTCTGAGAGTCTTGACTTCCACCTTGAATCAGAACATCAGGCTTTGTCATCAGACTTTTCTTATCAAAACTTGACATCAGACTTTTAGCATTCACAACATCAGAATTTCACTTGTTCTGTGTAGAAGACTTGCTAACATCAAAATTTACTTTCTGTGAAGATTTTCCTTGAACTTTTCCTTGACCTCTACTCTTATAAGAGTTTCCCTGATCATCACCTTTGTCATCCTTCTTCTTCAGTATTTGCGTAGGTGAGCATTTGGACTTAACCTTCTCCACCTTTTTGGCATCATCAGGTAGTAGGAGAGAGAGAAGAAGTTCTACTGAAGATTGAATTTCATCCAGTTGAGCCTTTTGAGAAGCTTGATTCTGCAGGATCTCAGTAATTTGGGCCTGTTGCTTCTCCTAAACCTTCTCAATTGCTTCAACTTTTTCAGAAATAGGTATGATAAACCTCTTTTTATCTAGCTTGGTCTCCATATCTAGCTTTTCAGCTTTTTCCAGAAGTTTGTCAACCTTTTCATGAGTTGTAGAGTGTTGACCTTGAAGAGTCTTGACACTTAGAGCTGTGACTTTGAGTTGAGTCTTGAAATCAGAATTTGTCATCAGCTCATCAGCTTTAGCAATATGCTCTGTCAGAACTTTAGAGCTTGGAATGAAATCAGATTCATTCCACTTCTTGGTCCACTCAACACCTCTGTGAGTTTCTTCCCAAGGAACAGGAGCAGCTTGCTCAACAAACTTTTCAATAAGTGCCTCCTTTCCAAGAATGGGAGCTGGAGTATTCACTGAAACACTGTCTCCAGAACTTGAAGAAGACTTATTATCCTCTGATAACACAAGACTGTGTGAGGCTATAGGAGATTCTGGAACAACTTCATCTAAATTCTGATCTCCAGTTTCCTGATCAAGAATTGGTGTAGATGGTATCTCTGTAAGATTGGAGAATTAACTATAGATGGCTGAGTTGCTGATGGAGCTTCCAGATAAAGAACAGTTGGAATGTGCAGCCTATGGATGTCAATTTCAGGACTTAATCCTGAATCTTCAACTGTAACATTGTCATGAAGAGGACATACAAGAGGTGTGATCACTGTATCCTGAACAGTGTCTTCAACCTGAGTTGGGGGTGGCAAAGATTCAATTACTATTGGCTTTGAGATCAGAGATTCCTGATCCCCTTTCTCAGCTTCTTCATTATCCTCAGATGGAGGCTTAGCCATATGCCTTCCTGCCCTCATTTTCTATAATCTCCTTGATAGTGAAGGAGTTTCTTGAGCAGCATCAGAACTTACAGTTCTTTTCCTCTCCAAATTATCAGAACCCTCAGCTTCAGTATTTTTCTGATGGGTTGACCCTGCAGCTTCTATTGTCTTCTGAAAAACCACATTTTCAGCTTCAACTGTCACAGATTTTGATGCATGAACCTGGACTTGCTCCTCTTCTTCATCAGATTTATCCCTATGAATCATCCTTCTTCTCCTTGGTGGAGACTTAGGAATAAACTTTGCTCTTTTAGGCCTAGAGGAAGAAGTTCTGATGGTAGGTACTGATGGTTGTTGTGAGGATTGAGCTGGTTGGAAGTATGTTCTGATGGTTGGTTGTGGTTGAGGTTGAGAAGTTTGAGTTGTTTGTGTAGTAGTGGTAGGTGCTGATGGAGGTTGAGTTGGTTGTACATCAGGATATATAGCACTGTATTTATAAGGATCACAGTTTACTAAGACTTGTTTGACAGATATGGGAATTTGGAGGGGTCTTAGTATAGTCTTCTTATTATCAGTAGATAATAAGTCAGTGAAGGCCCTTTTAGCAAGTTTAAAGGGTTCAATCAACTCACTAGCTAGTTGGAGTGCATCAGAGCAACAGAAACTGTATATAAGCTGACAGAATCTAGCAAAATAAAATGTGTTTCTATCTTCTGTCATCCTATCACCTATGAATCCTAAAACAGCACTTGCATAATCAAAATGTGTTTGATTTAAGAGAGCATACCCGATTTGCTGACTCAGTATGGGTATAGCATCAAAATTGGAGCACTTGTAGGAAAAGGCCTTTGTGATGCAGTCGAAAAAGAAACTCCACTCCCTCCTGATGCGGGGTCTCTTCAATTGTCCAAGCTTTGTCAAACTTTTCTCATAGCCAAGATTGGCCATCATCTGTCGAAGAGTTGGTTCCTCAACTGTTGAATTAAAAGTGCAGTCTTCTGGCAGATGTAGAGTTTGGCGAACTGTAGACACAGTCACTACATGTTCAACCTCCCCTGTTGTGAAAATAATATTAGGGGATCCTTTTGAACCACCATCATCATAAACACCACTCCTCCAAAACTCCAGTACTTGAGTTCCTGACAGTGCTTCTGGTTGGGTTAATGCATACCCAATTTCACTTCGAGATAAAAAATCTTGGATGAAGTGAAGTTCTGATGGAGCTTCATCCTTAGAAAGAATAGCCATGTAGTTATTAGGAACAAACTTAGCTCCATCATAAATCAGATCTTTTGGTGCCATTTCTGTAGAGAAATAAGTGAGAAAATTATGTGTAGAGAAGGTGTTTGATAAAATGCCTGTGAGAAATAGAGCTTTAAAGAATATTAGTAAGAGAGAGAGAATAATAGAGATAAGAAAAGAATTAGAAAGTAGGTAAAAGATTATAAAATATTTTAACTCCTATATATATACTCTCCACTCAACAGCTCTCTTTGGAAGTAAAACAGACACTTTACACCTGTCAGCCAGTAAATAGTTAAAGCAGTAGTTGGTGGACACGAGAAATAAGCAGTAATTATTATGCACATGCAGTTTTTCAAGGCAAACACGTTTCCCACTAACCAAATGATTATGACTATTTTTATCTCACTTAAATATATTCTGATAAAATATGATCGTTATAGTATTTACCACAAATAAGTCAAGTAAATAAATAATGTCACGTAAGCATCAGAGTTTCCATCAGGATTTGCATCAGAATTTGACTATTATCATAATTTAACTGTCATCAGAACATGGCTTCTGTACTCAAAAAGTGAATGTTTGTTTATGTGATTCTTCATACAAATACTGACTTGTTTCTTTAGAGTTTAATCATCATAACTTTCATCAGATCCTGTCCTCAGAATTTATGCAAATGACAATTAACTGTTTGTCAAAAACAACATAATCACCACAATAATTTTCATCATTCATATGGAGTGAGAGTGTGTGCATTAGAAAAATATCAGATAAAGATTAAAGTCTGATAAACTTCAGTACATCTTTGAAATAAGGCATAACTAAGAAAAGTGCTTAAAATCTGTCTTTAATAATGAAGTCTACTATAGAATAAATATATGCAAGAGTCCACCTCAACTGTTTATGCTCATTTTATGCATCTTTTAACACTCTTTTTACAATGGCTTCTCAGTGTAAGTGGGTCACAACTGCTATCAAAATTTATGCTATTATCAGAGTATTTCTCCAGTAATTAGAGAATGTGAAAAGTCACCAAGAAAAAATTATTTTCTTTTCTAATGCATATAACTTAATACCAGCAATGCACTTGGGTCTTTCCTCCCACATATTTACTCTAGATCTCAAAGGAGTACCTGACTTCAATTTTCTTTTCTTATCTTTTCTTCAGATAAGTGAGGCTTATCAAGTATGTGGTTCATCCTTAAGATTTACTGACATCAGAATTTGATAGATAAGAAGTAAAAATCTAGTTTGTGACTTAGTAATAAGATACACAAAGTAAATTTGACTGAGCTCAACATCAGAATTTGCTTGTGTTAATGAATTTCCACATAAACAACTAATTCAAACATGGGATTTCTAGTATGTTAAAGACTACTAGGTCAGCATCTAGCACAGTAATCCTCATTGATTGAATAGTCACAGAATATTCAAAACACTATCAGAGTATATAGAATCACATCAGATAACAATTAGTATTTAATATATAACAATTTAAGCATAGATTACATAGAGATAAGACAATATGTAAACACTGATCATAAAGTCTGATGCTTGAGAATAAAAACTAAGCATATTTTGAGAAAGAACCTGAAACCATTCCAAGTTCATTTATCCCTCTTGTAAAAGTGGCTTCACATAGTGGTTTTGTGAAGATATCTGCTACTTGTTGATTTGTTGGAACAAAATGCAATTCCACTGTACCTTCCATCACATGTTCCTTTATAAAATGGTACCTAATGCTGATGTGCTTTGTCACTGAGTGTTGAACTGGATTACCTGTCATAGCAATATCATTTTGATTATCACAGTAAATAGGTATTTTAGAAAATTCTAACCCATAGTTCAGTAACTGATTCTTCATCCAAAGAATCTGTGCACAACAGCTTCCTGCAACAATATATTCTGCTTCTACAGTTGATATGGAAATTGATTTCTGTTCTTGCTAAACCAAGAAGCCAATCTGCCTCCAAGAAATTGGCAGCTTCCACTTGTGTTTTTCCTATCTATTTTGCATCCTGCAAAATCTGCATCTGAGTAGCCTATTAGCTTAAAATCTGATTCTCTAGGATACCACAATCCTAGATCAGCTGTACCCTTGAGGTACTTGAAAATTCTTTTCACATCTATTAGATGAGGTTCTCTTGGATCAGCCTGAAATCTTGCACAAAGACAGGTAACATACATGATATCAGGTCTACTTGTAGTTAAATAGAGTAATGAGCCAATCATACCTCTGTAGTTAGTAATATCTATTGATGCTCCAGTATCTTTATCTAACTTGGTTGCAGTGGCCATGGGAGTGGATGCAGTTGAACAGTCTTGCATTCCAAATTTCTTCAATAAATTTATGGTGTACTTGGATTGATTTATGAAAGCACCTTCTTCATTTTTCTTAACTTGGAGTCCCAGAAAATAGCTAAGTTCTCCTATCATACTCATTTTATATCTTGACTGCATTAGTTTTGCAAATCTTTCACAGAGTTTGGCAGTTGTAGAACCAAAGATGATATCATCAACATATATCTGTACCAAAAGTAAGTCCTTTCCATGGTTGAGATAGAACAATGTTTCATCAATTCTGCCTCTGTTAAATCCACTTTCCAGAAGGAATTGAGCTAAAGTCTCATACCATGCTCTTGGAGCTTGTTTAAGGCCATAAAGTGCTGTATCAAGTATGTAGACATGATTAGGAAATTTTGGATCTACAAATCCTGGAGGTTGTTCAACATATACCTCTTCTTCCAATTCTCCATTGAGAAAATCACTTTTCACATCCATTTGAAAGACTTTAAACTTTTTATGAGAAACATAAGCCAAAAAGATTCTTATGGCTTCCAATCTAGCAACTGGTGCAAATGTTTCATCATAATCAATACCCTCATGTTGAGAGTAGCCTTTAGCAACCAGCCTTGCTTTATTTCTTGTAATGATGCCATCACTGTCAGTTTTTTTCTGAACACCCATTTTGTGCCAACAATTGATCTGTTCTTTGGTCTTGGAACTAGGGTTCATACTTTATTTCTTTCAAATTCATTTAACTCTTCCTGCATTGCTTGCACCCAATCAGTATCTTGAAGAGCTTCTTCCACTTTCTTTGGTTCAGTCTGAGATAGAAAGGAATGATAGAGACATTCATTAGATGTTGTTGTTCTAGTTCTGACACCTGCTTCAGGATCTCCAATTATTAAGTCAGGTGTATGTGCCTTAGTCCACTTCCTTGCAGATGGAAGTTGTTCTCTAGAACTGAATCCTCCCCCATGATCCATGTTGTTTCCATCAGCATTTTCTGATGCTCCCACTGTAGTTATGCTCCATGAGACTTCAAAATTTGAGTTGGATCCTTCAGGATTTGAAGAATCAGAGTTTCCAGAATTATCAGAATTTGGCTTATCAGAACTTGATGAATCAGAACTTGAAGAGCCAGTGACAGGTTCTGATGCTTCTTGAGAATCTTGAGTTGTGGTAGGATCTTCAGCTTGCTCCCCATGAACATGTGCATTTTCCCTTGGAGTAGTTACCACAGTTTCAATGACATCAGAATTTAACCCGTCAGAACTTACATGATAAGAATTTAAACCATCAGAATTTACAGAATCAGAATTTAAATCTTCATTTTCAAATCTCAGCTAATCATGATTATTAAAATCTTCAAGTCCAGTAATCTTTTTATCATCAAAAGATACATTGATAGATTTCATGAGAACCCTTGCTATTAAATTGTAGACTCTGAAAGCTTTTGTGGAAAGTGGATATCCAACAAAAATTCCTTCATCAGCTTTTAGAACAAATTTTGACAGTTGTTCAGGATGAGTCTTAAGAACAATACACTTACATCCAAATACATGAAAGTATTTCAGATTTGGCTTCTTTTTGTTCACCATCTCATATGGTGTTTTTCCATGCTTGTTTATGAGTGTAGCATTCTGTGTAAAACAAGCAGTCTGCACAACTTCAGTCCAAAAATAGGTTGGCAGCTTTGCTTTATCAAGCATAGTTCGTGTAGCTTCAATGAGACTCCTGTTATTTCTTTCTACAACTCCATTTTGCTGTGGAGTTCCAGGTGCAGAAAATTCCTGTTTAATTCCATGCTCTTTGCAGAACTCTTCCATGCTCTTTGCAGAACTCTTCCATGATTGAATTCTTGAACTCAGTGCCATTATCACTTCTTATTATTTTAACAGAATATTTGACCAACTTATCCAGCTGTCTGACATGATCAGTTAGAGTAGATGCAGTTTCATTCTTCTTGTGCAAGAAATACACCCAAGTGTATCTTGTGAACTCATCCACTATAACCATAGCATATTTCTTCTTTACAATTGACATGACATTTACTGGACCAAATAGATCAACATGCAGTAAGTGATAAGGCTCAATAACTGAGGATTCAATTTTGCTCTTGAATGAAGTTTTTCTTTATTTTGCCTTTAGACATGAATCACAAAGGCCATCAGGAGCAAATACTGATTTTGGCAGTCCTCTCACAAGATCTTTCTTTACTAGCTCATTTATGTTGTTGAAATTTAAATGAGAGAGTCTCTTGTGCCAATTCCAGCTTTCTTCAATTGATGCTCTACTCAACAGACAGATTGCAGAGCCATCAGAGTTTGTTGAAAGTCTGGCTTCATAAATGTTACCATGCCTGTAACCTTTCAGAACTATTTTGCCTGTAGAATTACTTACAACTTCACAGTGTTCTTCAAAGAAATCCATATGATAACCTCTGTCACAGATTTGACTCACACTTAGCAGATTGTGTTTAAGTCCTGAGACAAGAGCTACTGTTTCAATAAAGACATTTCCAAGATTGATATTGCCATATCCCAGAGTTTTTCCCATATTGCCATCTCCATAAGAAACTTCTGGGCCAGCTTTCTCCACAAAGTCTGATAGCAGGGCTTTATTTTCAATCATATGTCCTGAACATCCACTGTCCAGAACTAGGATGTTTTTCCTGTTGCCCTGCAATCAAAAAGACCACTATTGGTTAGTTTTAAGGACCCAAAATTGCTTGGATCCTTTGGCCTTTTTAAGTTTGTTAGCATTTGCAGCAGATTTAATTTCAGAGTTTATGCTGACATGCTGTTTATCAGAATTTATATCAGACTTTGCATAAGACTTTACACTAGAAGGAATAATACTAACTTTCTTGAAAGAAGGTTTTATTTGATAATAATCATAGTATAAACTATGACATTCCTTACAAGTATAAATGGAATGCCATAAACTAGCACAATGAAAACAAGGGTTTTGTAGTTTAAACCTAACAGACTGACTCTTAACTCCTGATTTAGGAAGTAAAGAGTTTATATCTATATTTTTCCTGCAAAAAGAAGTAAGATGGTTAGAGTTTCCACAGTTATAACATTTATTTCTCGGAGCATTAGGAACAGGCATATAATTATTGCTTTTATTCACACCTTCCTTTTCATTCCTATTTTTCCTAGCTTCTTTTACCTTTTTCACATTTCTAATCTCTTTCAGCTTATGCTTAAGTTGCTTCTTGGTCATTAAGCCTATGTTAACTTCAGTTGGTTTATGTTGTTTTAATTTTTCAGAAGTTGACTTTTCTTTGACTTCTGTCCTAGACTCTTTCATCTTTTCAGAATCAGACTTTGCAGTTTTTGCTACAAACTTAACAGGATTTACCTTTGGCTTAGCAGTCTGTTTAACAACAGTTGGCTCAATTTTCACAGTTTCTTTCTCACTTTTATCATCTCTATACCCTAAGCCCTCTTTCTAGTTTTCACTACTTAGTATATCCTGAGTTGTTCTGCCAGAGTTATTCCAAGTTCTGATGATCTCTCTTTCCTTTTCTAAATCAGTTTTTAGAGATTCATTCAATTTTAGTACTTCATCTCTAACATACAAAGCCTCATCTCTTTCTTTCTTAGTTTGATGAAAAAAAACTAACTGCTTTTCTAAATAGTCATTTTGGTTTTTAAAAGCAAGATTTTTAAATGTTAATCTTTCACATGTTAAAGTCTGATCTCTATAACTAATGAACATGGTTTTAAGATATAATCTCAACTCAATAATATCATCAATATGAAAAACATAAGTTGTTTGAGGTACCTTCAATTCAACAGTTTCAGTCCCCGAGGATTTATATATGAATATATACTTCCCCGAATATCTTGTGTTCCTCATTCTATTGTTCCAAACACTATTCATCTCAAAACACCAAATCACTAACCGAACATTAAATTATTTATCAGTAAAAGATTCGAATTTGTTTTTTAATTTAGTGAGTATCGTATTCAACCCCCCTTCTACGATACTTCGGGACCTAACAATTGGTATCAGAGCGGACTAATTGACACATAAATCAGGATCCTTAGCCTAGTGCAACTAGGTGTGCAGAAACTGTAACACTCCGATCAATAAATTTACCGGATACAATCCAAGAACAACAATGTTCTTGCTTCTACAAAGATATACAAATTAAATCCTATACAATGATCTATCTTTTTATTTGTCTAAGGATCTAATTACCGGAAAACGATTATAGTGCCCCTATAAATATACAAGATTTAAACCGGGCATTATAACGTTTCTCCAGTGAGAAGTTAAACGAATATTCAAGGTGCCTGAGCTTCTCTGTAGATCTTTGCTTCTTGTTTATAAGCTCTCTTTGTTGAAGAAGAAGATAACAAGAACAACTGAATTCTACTTCTTGAGTGTAGTCTTATATCAATTCAAATATGTGGCAAAAAATAAACCACATTAATTAATTTATTGTACAATAAATTATGGCTGAGGAGTGACTTGCGACTGGGTATTCTTCTTTTACTCACGACTACAGGGAGGATATCACTTGGTTTTATTTCCATAAAATCTTACTGGCTACTAGAGGGGGTTTTAGCACTTAGAATTAATTCCAAGCATACTTACTTGCGACCAGCGGAAGGAAAGAAGGTTTGCCTTAGCTATTTTCTGAGTTTATATGTTAGTTGCGACCTGAAGTACTAGTATTAGTACTTACCCAAAATGACACCTGGTTTACTTTCCTTTTTATTTTTTTTTTCTTTTCTTTTCTTTTCTTTTTTTATTGTAACTAAATTAATTTATAAAATAAACTTAAATATAACTTATATAAACGAACTAATTTAGATTTATAAAATAACCTTATTTGAAGTTTGTAAAATAAATTACGTTAAGTTTATTAAATAAATTATATTAAAGTCCATTAAATAAATTTATTCAAGTTAACAGTTAAGCTTTGAACTTGGTCAGTTCCTCAAGTTGTTTAGCTGTATACCATGCGCACCTCTTCTCGTACTTTAATAGATAAACGTTCAATCTAAGTACGTTCCTCAACTTAACAATTCTTCTATAAATATTACCCAGATTCCTTTCACGAGCTGTTGACGCCTAGTGCAACTGGTCCGGTTCACAGAAGACTAACTTCGATTCAGGTCTTCGTATTATAGCCTCGATTATATTGTTAAGCTTGCAACAACTTTATCGCTTCGAACATTAACTGTCAATAAAAAAAATTACTTTCACTGGAATCCTTTCTGGTACTTTAGACAACATCTTCATTGCTACTACAATCTTGAATACTTCATTCACTATTCTTTACCGACGCTTGAACATATAAATGAAATCCTGCCAGTGAGTATAATTTCAAGACTGCAGTTGTCTTCTTTAACCTTTTTCTATACCTTGTCTTCAATTCTTCATATTCCTATGCTTCATACACTGTCTTTCTTCAATCAATGCTAATACACTAAAATCTTCTGGTGGAACTTGTACACTCAATCTTTAACATTTTTCAAATCCTGAAAGTCTTTAACCTTTATTGTTCACTGAGGAATGAACATATTAATGAACTTCTTTCGTGACCTTTAAACAGACTTCAAGCCTTCTTCTAGTCTTTTGATTCTTTGTATTTGCCTTGTCTTCATTTCTTCTTGATTTCTTGTGTAGTCATAGTATTATTAACATGTCTTGTTCTAGTGTTGTTCTCATATTGAGTTACATGTAATTGTTCATACAGCTACACAGTCTCACCAACAGGCTCATCAAAGTTTAGAGTGACATCAGGATTTGCAGTGTTAGGATTTATCAGATCATCAGGATCTGACTGACCATCATGATTTAACAGTTCAACATACGGTACTTCATTTTCAAATCTCAACTCTTCATGGTAATCTACATCTTCAAGACATGTAACCTTCATGTCATCAAAAGACACATGAATATATTCCATGACCACCATTTTTCTCAGATTATAAACTCTGAATGCTTTTGTTAACAGTGGATATCCAACAAAAATGCCTTCATCAACTTTTAGATCAAAATTTGTAAGCTGTTCAGGATGAGTTTTGATAACAAAACATTTGCAACCAAATATGTGAAAGTATTTCAAATTTGGCTTCTTTCCTTTTACCATATCAAATGGTGTTTTACCATGCTTGTTGATCAATGTTGCATTTTATGTGAAGCAAGCAGTTTGCACAGCCTCAGCCCAGAAGTAGCTTAGAAATTTTTGTTCTTCAAGCATGGTTCTTGCAGCTTCTATGGGAGTTCTATTCTTTCTTTCAACAAATCCATTTTGTTGTGGAGTTCTAGGGGAAAAAAATTCTTGTTTGATCCCCCTATACTTGCAGGATTCTTCCATAATGATGTTCTTAAATTCAGTTCCACTATCACTTGTAATGATATTGACTTTAAGAGTTGATCCTTTTCCCAGTTCTCTTACATGATCAAGAAGAATGGATGGTATCTCATCCTTGATGTGCAGAAAATACACCCATGTGTATCTTGTATACTTATCAACAATAACAAGTGTATACCTCTTCTTTGCAATAGATATTACATTGACTGGACCAAAAAGATCAATATGAAGAAAGTGATATGGTTCAAGAATTGAGGATTCAATTTTACTCTTAAAAGATGATTTTCTTAACTTGGCTTTTTGACATGAGTCACATAAGCCATCAAGAGTAAATACGGCATTGGGAAATCCCCTCACAAGATATTTCTTCATAAGTTTATTGATGTTGTTGAAATTAAGATGATAAAGTGTTTTATGCCATCTTCAGTTGTCTTCCACAGATGCTCTACTAAGTAGACATATTTCAGAATTATCAGTATTTGTGGAGACTCTAACTTCATATAAGTTATCATGTTTGTAACCAGTATTGCAACCTTGCCATCTGATTTACTGAAAATTTCACAATGTTCTTCACAAAAAGTCACATGGTAACCTATGTCACAAATTTGACTCACATTGATCAGATCATGCTTGAATCCTGCAACTAGAGATACAGTCTTAATGATGACATCTCCAAGCTTAATCTTTACATATCCCAAAGTCTTTCCTCAGTTGCCATCTCCATAAGAAATATTTGGGCCAGCCTCCTCCTTAAACTCTGATAGCAGGAATTTATTTCCAATCATATGTCCCGAGCATCCAGGTTCCAAGACTAAAGAATTTTTCCTGTTACCCTGCAATTAGATTTAACAATTAATTAGTGTTTTTAAGGACCCAGACTTGCTTGGATCCTTTGGCCTTTTTAAGTTTGTTAACATTTGTAGGAGAAGAATTTGAATCAGAGTATATGCTAACATTCCTAATATCGGAGTTTATACATGCAGAAACAACTTTTGATTTATATAAAAAGGGTTTCAGTTCATAGCAATCATAATACAAATTGTGATACTTTGTACATGTGTGAATTGAATGTCAGACACTACCATAATGAAAACATAGATTTCGTGATTATATCTAATTGTTCTATCCTTAAACTCTGACTTGGAAGGAACAATATTTATTCCTTTATTCTTCTTGCAAGCAACAACAAGATGATTAGTACTACCACAGTTAAAACAAGCCTTTCTAGGTGCATTAGGAATGGTTTTATATTTATTCTCCTTATTGACACCTTCTTTTCCATTTCTATTTTTTCTAGGCTGTCTTTCCTTGTTTTTCATTTTAACATCCTTCAGCTTTTGCTTTTTCTGAGTCATTAAAGCAACATTTACCGACTTTATATGAACGGGTTCATACTTATCAGTTTTCAAATTTGACTTAGATGCTGATGTTGACCCTTTTTTATTAACTGACTTAACAACATCAACAATCAAGTTAAACTTAATAGGTTTTAACTGAGACTAGTTCGATTTTACCTTAACATCAGTATTTACTAGTTTAACTTTCTCAGTTTCCTTTTTATTACACTTATCAGAATTAGTTTTATTATCATACCCGAATCCTGATCCCCAACAACCATTTTCTAATTAAACCCTGAGTTGTTTTTCCTGAACTAATCCAAAGCTTAATTACTTCCCTTTCGTTAGCTAGTTCCTTTTCTAGATAAGCATGTTTTTCTAACAATTTCCCTTTAACATACAAAGCATCATCTCTTTTCTTTTGAGATTCTAACATGAAAATCAACTCAGCTTCTAGGTGATCATTCCTTTTCTTAAGATCAAAGTTTTCAGTTTTAATCCTAGCATTTTCAAGAGTTTGATCCCTATAACTAACATGCAGAGATTTAAGAAACAACCTTAGTTCACAAATATCATTAGTATCAAAAGCAAGTGTTGTTTGAGGTACCTTTAATTCGGCAGTGTCAGCCTCAATATCAGCATTTTCCACAAGAGCATAATTAACACCATCATCTGATTCTGATGTATCATCTCGGTTCTTCTTCTTGGTAATCAAGGATTATTTCTTCTCAGCCCTTGGCTTCCTACAGTCAGCTGCAAACTGTCCTACTCCATCATAGTTGTAGCACTTTTCCTTTGACTTGTCATATTTTCCAGACTTTGACTCCTTCTCATTAGAATTTCTTCTGTAATTCCTCTTATCAGTTTTTGAGGAACTAGAGCCCTTGTTGGTGAGACTGCGTAACTGTATGAATAGTATACATGATAACTCAACACAAGAAAAATACTAGAATATGACAGGTTAATAATACTACGACTACACAAGAAATCAGAAGAAATGAAGACAAGACAAATACAAAGAATCAAAAGATCAGAAGAAGGCTTGAAGTCTGTTTACAGGTCACTGAAAGAAGTTCATTAATATGATCATGCCTCAGTGAAGAATAAAGGTTAAAGACTTTCAGAGTTTCAGAAATGATGAAGATTCAGTGTATAAGTGCTACCAGAAGATTTCAATGTATTGGCATTTATTGAATATAGACAGTGTTCAAAGCATAGGAATCTGAAGAATTGAAGACATGGTAAAGACAGAGGTTAAAGAAGACAACTGCAGTCTTGAAGTTATACTCACTGACAGGAGTTCACTTATATATTCAATTGTCAGTGAAGAACAGTGAATGAAGTATTCAAGATTGTAGTAGCAATGAAGACGTTGTCTAAAGTACCATAAAGGATTCCGGTGAAAGTACATTTATTTATTGACAGTCAGTGTCCGAAACGATAAAGTTTTTGCAAGCTTAACAATGTTCAAGGCTATAATATGAAGACCTGAATCGAAGTTGGTCGTCTGTGAACCAGACCAGTTGCACTAGGCATCAACAGCTCATGAAAGGAATCTGGGTATTATTTATAGAAGAATTGTTAAGTTGAGGAACGTACTTGGATTGAACGTTTATCTGTTAAAGTACGAGAAGAGGTGCTCGGGGTATACAGCTAAACAACTCGAGGGATTGACCAAGTTCAAAGTTTAACTGTTAACTTAAATAAATTTATTTAATAAACTTTAATATAATTTATTTAATAAACTTAAAATGATTTATTCTATAAACTTTAAATAAGTTTATTTTATAAATATAAATTAGTTTATTTATATAAGTTATATTTTAGTTTATTTTATAAATTAATTTAGTTACAATTTACACTTAAAAAAAGAAAAAAATGAAAAAAACATAAAAAATGAAAAATAAAAAGAAAACAAAACAAAAAAAATAAAAAGAAAAATAAAAATAAAAAATAAAACAAAACAAAAGAAAAAAAGAAACAAAAAAGGGAAATAGAAATCAAGGCACGTGTTGGTTTTGTTTGCAAAGGAAACCATGTTTAGTTTTTTGGTTAAGTACAATGTACTAGTGTATACTGGGGTTGCAAATTACATATTAATCAAACCGAGTCAAGTACATGCACTAGTAAATGTACTGGTCGCAAGTTAGAGGACTTGTGAAAATAAACTAAGTACAACTTGCACTTCTCTCCTGGTCGCAAGTTAGAATTGGAAGGAAAAATTCTAAGTGCAATTACCCTCGGGTCGCAAGTTACAAGAAGTACCCATGGTCACAACTTACTCCTCAGCCACAATTTTATTGTACAATCAATTATTTTATGTGGTTCATTTTTAGCCACATATTTCAATTGATATAAGACTACACTCAAGCAGCAGAAGCATTTAACAATTCAGTTGCACTGTTTATCTTCTTCTCCAACAAAGAGAGTTGATAAAAACAAGAAGCAAAGATTTACAAAGAAGCTCAAGCACCTGTAATATCCGTTTAACTTCTCACCTGGGAAACGTTATAATACCCAGTTTAACTCTTGTATATTCTTAGGGGTATTATAATTGTTATCCGGTAATTAAATCCTTAGACACACAAAAGCTATATCTTTGTATATGATTTAATTTGTTGATCTTTGTAGAAGCTACGAACTTTGTTGTTCTTAGATTGTAGACGGTTAATTTATTTACCGGAGTGTAGCAACTACCTCGCGGAGTTATATATGAATATATACTTCCCCGGATATCTCGTGTTCCTCGTTTTACTGTTCCAAACACTATTCAACTCAAGAACACGGAACCACTAACTGAACACTAAATTTTATATCCGTAAAAAATTTGATTTTTTTTTAATTTAGTGAGTATCGTATTCAACCCCCTTCTACGATACTTCGGGACCTAACAATTGGTATTAGAGCTGACTGATTGATACACAAATCAGGATCTTTAGCCATGTGCAGCTCGGTGTGTAGAAACTGTTTGAACTCCAATTAATGAGACACTCTGTTAACTAAATTAATTTTATGAATTTAAATTTACATAAATTTATTTTGTAAATTTGATTTAGAAAATTTATTTTATAAATTTAATTTAAATGAGTTTATCATTTAAACTTGAATAAGTTTATTTTATGAATTTATTTTAAATAAATTTATTTTATAAATTTGATTTAAATAAATTTATTATTTAAATTTTAATAAATAAATTTTTTAAAATTTAAATCTATTTTTTGGTTGTTTGTTTTTGTTAAATGGCTTCCAGATTGTTTTAATAGCTGCCATTTTCAGTTCATTTTGGCAGCTTCAGGGTTGTCAACAATATACATTCGGTTATCAAATAAAGAAATCAACTAAGCTGCCACCAAGCCACGCGCAGGAAATAAGTAATTGGCAGTAAATCTATTTTTGGCACCTTTGTTTACAACCTGGAACACACGCGCCTGGTTTGTGAAGTTCGTTACTTCTCACGAGTTTCTATAACACGCGTTGGGCAACCAATCTGAGCAGTGCACGCGCGAAACAAAGTAACCTAAAACAGTACAGTGACATTCACGCGCGGAACAAGCCTGTGGTTTTTCTTTAGTTGCCAGGATGTACACTCGCGGGGAAAACATAAGCGAATTTTGCAACCTATTGTTTACTTGCGACAGAGACACACATCAACTAAGTTGCGACTACTATACTTAGCCTGTGCCAAAGATGAAGTCGCAAGTTAGGAACAAAAAAACTAAGGCATGAGGCATACAAGGCGTGATGGAGTCACTAGTTAGGATGTACAGGGCAGCAAAACAGTTGTAAGTAAAATAAATCAAGGAAAATAATGGGTCACAAGTAAGGTGCATACAGGAACGAAACGGTCGCAAGTTAGCACTTGAAAAATTCCGTAGCCCCAAAATTTATTCCTGATTTATTTATTTTTCCATAAAATTTAAAATTCTTAAAATTAATTTTTTTCGATAATAATTTATATTTAATTAATTTTTAAGAAAATTCAAAATTCTTGAAAATTAGATTTTACGTAAATATTTATTTTTGATTAATTTATTTTCTAAAAAAAATTAAAATTTTGGAAATTAAAATTTTTATTAAATATTAAATTAAGGGTTCTCACGGGATTGATAGACTCGAGATTCCTCCGGGTTTCTAAAGATGATTTTAATCTTTCGAAGAAAATGAAGACCATGTGTTATTCAGACGAAAATTTCCCGAATACGGAAATTGAAGATAATGGTTTTCTTATTCCAACGAAGCTAATTTCAAGACCTACAGAAGAAAATTATGGAACTTCCTCAAAGGCTTACTCCATAAGAGACCACTGGATTTTCAGATGGGGAAATGAATGAAATTTCTACTGGTACAATTTTTCTCGAAGATTTTAAGACAACTCTAATGATTCCAGGTTATACAGTCACACCGTGGTTTGTACCAATGCTAAATATATCCGAGAATCATACAGATCAGAAAGACAGGAACTGTGGAGGTCAGAGAGAATAATGGGGACATACAAACATCTCAGTTATATGCATTAAAGCTGGAACCTTAGGATAGAATGTAAGAGTTACTAATAGATGAATTAGAGGAAGCTCAGGTAGAAGTACTTGAGGGACTGGATGTCAGGACAGTGTTTCACATGTCAGGAAAGTTTAGTCGCATCAGATTCACATGGAATATAGAAGCTATATCCAAGGATCAAGCCTATCTATTCCGAAGCAGAGACTCTTAAAGATTTAGTTCAAGAGGTGGTTACAAGACTGAGATTGGGACATAAACATGATTTGATAGTTACATTTATGTAACAAATAACTACCAGGGGTTGCCACAACAAAACAAGAAGCTTGACAAACAAGGATTAGTAGGGACTCAGTTGAAGAGATGTAACAAAGGTGGAATATTTTCTTAGGGAAGCAGCCGGTCAAAATCTATAGTGCATATATAGGGAAAGAGTTGGGATGAATCAGATGACGAGAAGGAATATCAAGTATATCTTTCTTTCATAGCAATCTCTGAAGATGGTCCAACTCACATATCTCAGGTTTTAATTTCTTGAACCACTACAGTATTTTGTTTCCAATATTCAATGCATGTTAAGAACTTAGTATTTAAATGTTTAACACTCGCATAAGCATGATAACATCACATATAGATAATGATGAACTAGTTCACCATCATATTTTTCTGGAAATTAGGAATGATGTTTAACTTGTGCATGTTTCTTTAGATGATCTTAATTATGTGTTTGAATATTTGTTGAATGTGACACCCTCACAATCAGGGGCCTAGATTGTGGAGTCACCATGCTACAAATTATAATAATATAAAACAGAATCATAAACATAATGCCATGACCCCTTGCACTGCTACAGGATCTAATACAGGTTAAGGTATGAAACAAGTTACATCTAACTACATAACATGATGCTATTACAATCTTTTCTATATATAAAAGATAACTTCATATAGAAGCTGCCACTGATCTACCCCCTTTATAGCTACCTGCGATGTCATAGCGAATCTAACTGTGCGCGAAGGTCCAAAGTTAGCATTCTTCCTAGCTGACCTTCTAAATCCAACCATACTCGAGCTTAACTGTAAAATTTAGATAACAAAGCAACATGAGCTACAAAAGCTCAGCAAGTAACAATAACATTAAAACAATTAAGCTATCAAGGATCAATAGGTATCAAGGCCAACTTGATATTCAAATGGAAATCCAATATAAGGAATAAGGAAAGGAATTATAAAAAAAATTCCTTATCGTCAGTTCAAAATTCAAGTTTTCTTTCAAAACTCTTCATAAAATTCTTTCTAACATCTTTTCAAACACCTTTTCAAGCAAACATTTTCTAAGGAAATCTTTATTTCAAAACATATCTTTTGTTTGGAGTTTTCCCACAACGTCATAGACAATACGGGTGATCAGCCATGTAATGCCTCCCATCAGGACCTAATCGTCCTTCTGAGCTTCCATGTATATAGGGTCCCCTAAGACTAGTTCCAAAACTAGTCAGCTAGACTTATTGCCATTGCTAGCGCAACACAACCAAAAATGCTGGACCGGCGTCACTCAGCCACTTACGCCTCCAATCTATAGGAATCCGTAGAAAACATTTTTGACGGAATTCCTATATCATTTATGAAAATATGTTTCAATTTTAAGCTTTACCAACCTTTTGATGAAATAAGACCTTATTGGAAAGTCTGAAATCATATTTAAGTTCATTTTTGAAACTCAGGGATATCATGTCAAGTATCAGGTATCAAAAAGAACGCAATGGGTTCAAACATAGGTATTATCAACAATGAACCCAAAGGTTCTCATAATGAATGAAATT
This sequence comes from Apium graveolens, assembly GCF_009905375.1. Lineage (NCBI taxonomy): Eukaryota > Viridiplantae > Streptophyta > Magnoliopsida > Apiales > Apiaceae > Apium > Apium graveolens. The sequence goes on along the minus strand of NC_133650.1, from coordinate 70,035,434 downwards.
GTGAGCATTTAAAAATATAAAGGAAACAGGCTTATTTATCAATGGCTGAGATATGGTATTCAAAATTTAAATCAACAGGCAAGAATATAAGTAAAAGAGAGAGAGAGCAGTTGAGGTTTCGTTACTTGCCTCTCAAAAGTATCACACTATCACAGTCCTGCCTAACCACAATCTTAACTGGATCTTAGCTTTAAAATTTTCCTTTCCTATGCTTGCGTACTCACTATTTAACTCTACACGAGTAAGAACTCTATTTCAGAATCATTCTAAATATAGTTCGACGTTTACTTTAAATGTCTACCTTAACTACCCCTTTCGCGATACCTACATTATACTTATATATGTACTATTATTTCATAGATATATATAGAACAAATATCATAAACATGTCACATAGCACGTAACACATATTGCACATATGGTCACTATCCGATCTTCAATTTCAAACTTAGAAAATAATTCCTTATTTGAAACAAAATTTAAAATTTAAAACTCTCTTGCAAATTATTTGATCATGTTTAGAAAACAAACTTTAAGTTTAAAAGAATTTGAAATCCATATTATAGTTTGACGAATTAATTGTAAGTCAAACTAGGTTGATTCGAATAACTGATCGTCATTTGATAACTTAATTCGACTAGCAACTAACCTAGTGAAACTATAATAGTATTTAAGCATCTTGAAAACATAATCGCTTTTCGAAGATAGCCTAATTACTCGACAAGTGAAACTACATTGGATAGCTAGCCAAACTACGTTAGATCTTTAAAAGATTTTAATGAAATTTCGGCAGCATATCCTCTGTATTTCCAACATACCAGTCGACCATTGTCGACACCCAAACACAAGCAATCAGCCTCATATACAATCACAATACTATATTATGGTAGTATAATGCTACTATACAAACTTCATCACAAACATACCATTCAACTTACTTGCTCTTTATATTATTTCAAGAATAAACAAGTAAATAATAAACCATTCTATAAAAACTAAGTACATTGACTTATAAATACTTTACACAACTAGTACATTATTATGGATACTAGTTTACAATCAAAACAGACCAAATAGCCAAACACATTTAACAACCAAGGGCATAAACCAATTTCAATAAGGCACATACTAGCACACGCCATCACACAAACACATATATTCTATCGTATTTACCATATTAAAGCTAGATACAAGATTACACATCAAAATGTCTTATACATAGACTATTAAGAGTTAAAGTATAACCCGACCATCTCGAAAGAATGCCAATTTACTCTATTATATTAAAGTCAAATGAAAAATCATAAAACATGAAAGTTGTAGATACTTCTGAGATCTTTCCAGAAGGGTAAGGCTCATTAAAAATGGATAAATAACGAATTCAGAAATTGGATAAATGTGGGCTGCCTGAACAGAGTCAGACTCTGATCACAGAAGTAATTTGACATTTAAGACTCTTAAATCCCAGAATATGACTCTGAGTTGTGAATACAAAATGTAGAGTTTGAAAAGATCTTTTCAGAATGGTATTCTTCAAAATTTTATGATAAATACTTAATTTACTATAAATTTTCAAAGTCTGCCTCTCAGTTTTGAAAATTTTCTGGCAGGTTACAAAAACTGCAGAAATCACCTCCTTAAAGAATCAAAGTTGTAGAGAATTGAATTATCTTTCTAGAGACTCTGAGATTATAATATTCCGACCTGTAATGAATTTTATACGAATTTAGCAAGAAAACAGAACCTAATACTTTGAAATCAAACCTTATATCTTTATAACTATATTAACAATCAATTTCACACAGAAAAGCCATTTAAACACATGTTTCTCTCAACAACAATAAAACAATGACATGCATATATCAAAACTAATATACATCAAGATATCTTAGCATGCATTACTAATTTATTGCCATAATTATGTTTAGAACTTAAATTCATAAAAGAACACTACATGCAATGAAGATTAATTACATACAACACTTTTTAAACAATTTGATTCACTTAAACACTCTTATCACCATCAACTACATCACATAAGTCAAAAAATCCATTCTCTCATATATACATATATACAAGCCGCATATATATACTTCCATGATACAAAACTTTAGTACTTTAAACCACTAAATTAACAACTATTTTCACCAAGAAACTCCATATACATACACATTCTTCACATATACATGCACCCGCATGTATACAACACACATAAGACACCAATTTCCAACATGCAATTATAATCCATGACATGCAATTCGAATTAACTAACACTAACACTCTATTACTCAATAAACTCAAGTGAAATCACATGAAACTCTAGTTTCTCCCTCAACAACACCAAACTCAAATATACACACACCTATACATACACACGGATACCAGCATGTAAAGTACAAGTTTAATATAAAAGAAGAGAAAAGATTAGATCCTTACCTAGCAACAAAGGAAGAAGAAAAAGTTGTGTGCTTGTGTGTGTGGTTTTTGGCCGGGAAAAAAAAACCGAGAGGAAGATATGTGGGAGGATGATGTCTCGGGTAAAATGAGGAAACAAAGAGGGAGGCTGATGTTTTATTTAATAAAATAAGGGTATTTTGGTAATTTCACGTATAAAAGTTTTTGTTTTAATAGTTTTCTTTTGATAAATGAATGCAAAAACGTTTCTTTAATAAAATACAAACTGTCCTGAAAGTTCTGAAAATTATAAATTTTATATTTTTAAAATGTAGAGAACAAAATTAGCTTCGCGTGCATATTTTTAAATTATTTTTCTGATACGCGGTTATTTTTGTATGAATTTTACAAGTTTGACTACGAAAACTGCAAAAACAGTTCTTAATTCGAATTAAAAATAGGAAATAGCCCAAAATACTCACTTTCACATTATTATAAAGTTTTTAATACCAAAATACTGATTGTAGAACAATAATAAAAATTTTATTGTTTTCCAACTATTTTTCATAAATTTAAATAAACATTTATTCACACTTTATTTTTCAATATTCACTTAAAATTTCATAAATAAATTTCCAAGCACTCTAATAATCACATAAATAAATTTTAAACATACTAATAATCATTTAAACCACACTTTAGCATATAAATATCACATATTTTATTTTTCTAACTAACTTCTCATATTTCCATAATTCCCACTTTTTCACTTTTCAATTTCCACTTTCACATTTTACTTTCACATTTAAATTTCCATCTTTAAATTTTATAATGCTATTATAGCATCAATAAATCCACAATTCACTTTATCACAATTCCTCTGAAATACATCAGACTGGAATAAATATATTATTATATATATTTATTCTCTACTTTCACATAAATAGCACAGAAACAAATAATCATTATATTAAAATTTTACGGTCGTTACATTGAACATAATTTATTGCTTTTGTAAGATATATGTTTTCCAGCATATAAGACATTTGTTTATGATTACTCTTTGTATCCTATTATAATGTGGTTTATTTATTTAATCTGAATTATTTGTTAAGATGTATTAGTTTATAATTGGATTGAGATAGCTAGATGAGATTCATCAACAAGATTGGAATAGATAGAATTAATGATTTATTTATTAATTCTTCTTGTTCCATATCATGACTGTCTTGCTTAATTCTCATGTCTGATATTTCTAAATGAATGTCATGTACTCCTATTTCAATACTTGCTTATTTTTATGCCATGAATGCATATGTTAGTACTTGCATTAATTATAGAAAAGCATGTTTAGGATTTCAATAGGGCAAAGACGGCTAGTCCTCCTTTTGTAAGGTTGGAACCATTTTTTCCCTAGCCTAGAGACAAATTTGTCAAGGGTATTAAAATGGAGAAAATGGTTACTCGAAGATAAGAATTAGCATGATAAGGTTGTAGTTGTTGTTATCTTTATTTATAGTAAGATATCTAATCCATCTGGACCCAAACTGATAAGTTGGGTACCAAGAACTGTTAATCCATTTGTGAGTGCAGGACATGACAAGTTAACTGACTCATATTCCTTCTTGGTATTTGATACTCAAGGCATATGATCAAAGAAAGAGCCTTATAATCAAATATGATTGACAAAAACTATTCCATCAATAATCTTTGGAGATGATAGTAAAGGTTTTCATTACGGGGCGAAGTTATGCAGAAAAAGGAATATCATCATGGACTCAACAAATGGTATCACTGATAACAACTAATCATTGGTGTCACTGATAACAATTGAAGCATCTTTCTTGCTGAAGAATCAAGGCACAAATCCTCTTATCAGAAGGTTCTACATCAAAGGACAAAATGTCAATTCAACGAATGATTAGTGTCTCATCTGAAGCAGGAAGGTTGAGAAGCTTGCTCTTCTTAAGAGTAAGGAAAGGATATGCTCGTGGCTAGACTAGAATCTCAGGAAAGGTGTAGTCAATGGTTTCTGCTATAAAGCTTCATCTGACAAAAATTTAGCTATGGCATTAGAAGCTCTCACCCTTGAACATCAACTCAAGGAACTCTTTTGTGAAAAGGGGTTAGTGAGAGGACTGCCTCATCTGGAATTCAGAAGATGATAATTGCGAGGCATGTCAGAAAGAGGAGTCAAAGATAACATCACATAAAAGTAAAGATATACCTTAGTGATGGTGGTTGACTACTATTATTAAACAAAGTTGTTGTTCGTGCATTATCAAAATAGTACATCACATAAGGTGATTGATCGTATCAGAAGATCAAGCTGAAAGCAACTGTAAAAGAAATGATCTTGTGGTTAGATAATGAGAATGAATTCAAGAAGTAGTTTTGATTAATATCTGTAATATCAAGAATATTTTGAGACGTATTCAGCACTGGAAGCTCTGTTTCAAGATGGAGTGGTACAAGGCAAAAACCGATCTTGATTAAAGCAACAAGGACAATGTCAAGCTAATCAAGACTTTCTAAATACCAAAGGGCTAGAGCAGTCAATACAGCTTGCTACAAGTAAGATCAGGACTTGATCATGATGTATACATGAAGACTATTAATGAGTTTATGGCCATCATAAGAAAACAGTGGATAATCTAAAAGTGTTTGGAGAGAATATTCTATAAAAGTAAACAATAAAATGTTTTCAGTTGTTTGAAGATTTGGCATTTGTATCTAAGACTAGTTAGGATATTTTTCATGGCTACTCAGGGAAGACTACAACCTACATGGTATTTGTGGTTGATCAACAAAAGGTGATAGATAATCTAAGTGCACAGTTCAACAACTCTATGCTCCAAGCTGTTGAAGGAGAAATTAATGGTATTGATGATTCATATCCAAGCAGTGGAATGGCACTGTATAACATAACTCATTAATTCGATGAAGCCAGTCAACAAGGGTAAGTATTTTCAGGAAATCCCAGCAACAGCTTAGGGGGAGCAAAAGAATGATCAATTAGTCAGACACACCGCATTGAAAATCAAGAGATACTACAAGAACATATCTACTGAGACTAAGGGTTTGATGTCAATATTATTCCCAAAGTCTAGTCCTTAAGTGATCCAGATGATGGAGTGATGATTAGAAAGGCTATTGAGCAAGAATGATTATTTCTCTAGTTTTCTATCCGAAGAAGAAACTAAGAAAGTTACACAAGCTCTGATAGATTCGGATTGATTGGGTGATTGGAAAGTAAGATGAGCTCAATTAGTCAGCAAGCAGATTGTAGGGAAGCTGGTATCCAAATCAAATGATAATTTTGTAACTGGACAAGGATAACCAGAAGTCAAAATTGGATGACAGTGTCATTGTTACGAGGGAAAAGGCCAAACTGGATGCTAGGTTATTATCATGAAGCAGTATTTAAAAGAAAGCACCAATGACGAGACTTGAGGATATTACGACATATCAGGCACCTGATACACATTCAAACTTGGAATTGGACTCTAGTAGATGTGTACAAGTGCACTTATGGTTGGTGAGTCAAAAGAGAAAGTCAATGCACAACAGTTCATGGACTTTGCAGTTGTAGATATATTGGACTATGTATATCTCTTATTAGCAAGCTCACTTCAGGTTGGTATGAACTAGTATACTACTCAAGAAATCGTCAAGGACATGGTATGAAACTCTAACTGAAGTTATAGTTAAATATGAACTACTAGAGTCGTCATATTAATTACTCTCTTATCACTAGGCACGAACATAATGTTACATATGTGTAGTGATATAATGATAATGTTATATGTTGGTCTACTAACAAAAACTTGTGCAAGATTATTTTCTAAGTAATTGCAGAATAGGTATGGAGGAGCGTGTTAGAAAGGTTACAATTCTATTTGGAATTACTATAAGCATGCCAAAAGAATATTTCTTTTAGAAGCTCAAGTAAACCAAAAGAATGATGGAAATACAAGTAAGTTAAGGATCTTCTGAAGATATTAAATTTTAGAAGATTCTGAACATGCCAAGACTACTTACTAACAGGAACCACTACAGCTTGATCAGTGTAACTCAGGTAAAATGACAAGGTATAGAGCTATGACAACCTCACTCTTTTACTCAAATGTTATTAGACAACATGTAATGTTCTCAAGATGCCAATGTGCAAGGTTTCAAGTGGATCCTAGAGAATCCAATCTTATAGCTATTAACAAGATTATTAGATATCTTAAGGGACTATCAACTCTTGGAGTAAAGTACCCTAAACATATTGTGCTTAACATGTTTGGCTATATATATATAGATTATGCAGGTTGTAAGAAAGACAAGAGAAGCATCTCTGAAGCTGTCAACCTAAGTGACAGGAGAAGCATATCGGGAAGCTGTCAACTTCATGGAAGAAGATTGATTTCTTTTTATGATGAGAAACAACTTCAAATCCAATAACTCTTTGGAAAACTCTATGACAAGGCACCTTGACACCGGGTATCATTTATTTTGAGAGCATGTCTTTTAGTCAAAGAGTTACTTACTTGAACATTTATTAAATCACTTGATAAAGTTAAATTTTCAAGACTGGTTTGAAAATGTGGGATACAATTCATTACATATTAGTTGGAAATCTCATTTGTAAGGAATTCTTTAAATAAGTTCACAAGTATTAAATCTTCAATATTTAACAGACTTGTGAATTTATTAGTAATCCAGTACCTCGTACTTAGTGTTACTATCTTTATTATCATGATTAAAATATTATATATAGTTGTGGTAATTAAGTATTATAACATTTAGTTTGAATATTATTTTAATTATATTAATATAATATGCAACACATTTATTTGCATTATGTACGAATAATTGTGATACTTTTAGTATTAGTGATATTATTTAGAATTTTTGTTCTAGGTAATCAATGCTTATTTCTAAAATCAATAATATCAAAAGTTGAAGTATTTTCTAAGTTATGTGTATAAAACTCTCAATATTTTATATGCTTATAAAGTATTTCTAAAATTATTAATTTTCCAGAGAGTGATTGCCATGTATAGAAGTCATATATCCTATTTGTGATTATTCAAGGATAATTATAAATATTTAAGTGATAGTATCTACTTATAGATATTTAGCATTTATTTATTTAATATTTATTTTGGGTAGTTTGGATTATGGAAATTGAAGAAATTCAATGATTTTATTTGCTCCATAATTTAAACTAACTTAAAATAAAAAAGCAGCATGATTGATCATAACTAAATCTGTTAACAATTAATATCTAGTATATTAATTGTAACTAAACTGTTATATGTTACTTACAAGATTTTGGTTCTAGTGAATTTAGCAATGTTTATATCTTCAGAATTCACTGAAATCAGAATCATGATTATAGCATGAGCAGTTAATGATATTTAGTTAAGATTTTAAACACGAACTAATTGTGAAGTATTAGTATTTGTGACATTACTTAGAACTCCTCTAAGTAATCAATGTTTATCCTCAGTCACTTATACTAATATAAAAAGTGTAAAAATCTTTCTTAAGTACAACTATGGTCAATGTGGATAATGCTTTATTAGAAGTAACCATATGCTGTCAACTTCGAATAACTTTTATACTTATTTTCACATTCCTTAACACTTTGATATTGATACCATACTCAATGGATCAAAGTATATGAAACTTAGAATATTTTCTAAGATTGCAAATAAGACAATGTTGCTTAATGTTGCTTTATTTATCAAACCAATATTATTTGAGATATTACAGTTGGTAGGAGTTAACAATTATATAAAATATGAAATTGAACGCTAATGTCTATTTAATAGATGGTTGGTATTTAATTTATTGATATCTTATTTTAATAATATTAAAATATGATAAAGCATAATTATTAGTATATAAAGTACTTGACAAGTATTAGTCAATGGTATATTGTTAATATTTTGTTGCAGATAATTGTAAGATTTTAAGTTCTAGTGAATTTATATGCTTTTCTTATCTAAAAGATTCGTTATAATTTGAAATCAGCAGCATAATCAGTCTTACTAAGGTTATTTATCAATAAACAATTTTGTTGATTATAATCTTATAAAGATAGATTATGGAGCTTTTGACATGAATGGGAATTGCTTAGACTTTACCCTAAGTGATCAATGATTTTACAAAAACTCATTCATATTGAGAGATAAAATCTTTCTTTCTCTTCTTAATACTGCTAGGTCATAAGTCTGTTCCTTTTTCATATCAAAAGCATGATTATTTATCATTTTATGCATAAATGCAGACTTATGTGCTCGAACAGTTTTAAGAGAAAAATCAAACTTCTTTCTATAGTGGTGATTACTTATTTCGTTAATTTTTTTTTGAAATTACTATTGTACATCATTTCTCTCAAAGATTAAATGCATAATTTTTATTCATTACAGATCTTAATTGCATTTTATCTCTATATTGCCATATGTTCTTTGATACAGGTTCAGCCTCCAATGGCCTTCTTTCATTTGATGGTCATGAGGTTGAAAACCTACAACTTCTATCCCAGACTGTAAAGACAAACACAGAAACATAATCAACCAACACTCTCTTACCACCAAAATTAATTATGAATGAGCGTGAGGGAGAAAGTGCCTTAGTGCACCATATAAGGAAGGTTTTGAAGTCAACCCAGCAGCTCTGTCTCCTACAAAGTTGAGAAGTACTTCGAAAATTGAGGCAACTGCTAGCCCTCTTACATCTTCTCAAAAAGATGTAATGGCTGAAAAGGCACTAAAATAGTTACTAGATTCATCCTCTCAATAGGGTGCGTTTATTGAAATTCGCCTGTCGGCCAGGGTATCCAATGTAGTGTCACCGCCTCAAACATAAACAACTCTTGATGCACAAGGATATGTTACACACACGAAGAAAGAGTTGACAGAAACAAGAGTTTCGACCATTTTAAGGTCAGATTCGATTGTTCAAGGTTCTTTAATCGACCAATTGCCATTACAGGATTTAGGAGAGGATATTGATCCAATAGCCATATGTCTGTGGTCAGTGTCTACCTCCCAAGGCTTAAATCCCTGGATGCATCTGCGAATAGTGGATCTCACATAGGCACAGATCAGCAACTTATTGACAATGATTCAAATTTACCTGATGGGTCACAAGGAAATGTCTTCACAGACATTAGAAGGAAACTTTGATCTTTATGCTAGATTCTTTGAATCATTGTTTACCTTCCCAGAGTTCAAATCTGGAACCCTCAAGGGGAACTAGCAACTTAAAGATTATGACTTAGATTCATCTGACGAGTCTAACAAGGATGGGGATTTGCGAACTCCCATTGCACAACCTGTGACCTCCTTAAGGATGGCTAAGATGATTTTCTTGCAGATACAACTGGATTTTAGAGCTATGAGAGGAGTGATACACTTGTGAGAATGAGAGTAAACATGAGTGGAGAGAAGAGTGAAACACTTGTGAGGTACACGAAACAAAATCACACACTCACGGTGAGGAAGAAAGAGAAACATCATATACCATTTCCTACCCCTAATCATGGTTCTTGATACTTCAGGAATCTGTCTATGCTTGGAACCTAACTCTTAGGGACCTAATGTTTACAGATTGGAATCGAATAGTTGGGGCCTAATAATTGTGATCTTATAGTGGGGATATATAAGGAGTTGGGAAGATTGGTTAATAGGATGATCAACAGTAAAGCCATCTTTGCAGCATTTAAAGGGACATGGTTGATCAGATGATCACTTGTTATTTCTTTTTCAACCAAGTAAAATATGAGAAATCCTCCAGACAACAGCATATATTTCTTCTCTAAGGGGGAGATAAAATCTTAAATAATAGTTTGTAGGATTCCTCAACTAAGGGGGGGGGGAATAACAGGCAGGAGGAAAAAGTAGAGCATATGTACACCACAAGGTGATTTTCTATCAGAAGAAGTGGATTGGTTCATCACTGTTCTTTATAAGGGGAGTAGTTCTTTTCCAAAAAGGGAGTACCATTGGTTTTTATCTGCGAATCCTATTGTACGGGAGAGGTGGTAAACGAAGGTGATCTCCTTTAAGCATTTGACTCTCATAGGGGGAGAATCAAGAGAGATATATGCTTCTCAACAGGAATTGTGGTTGTATAAAAGAAGCTGCTGATGATTACTTCAAGACTAAGAAGTATTATCTGGAAGAGATTTGAAGAACCAAATAAATGAAGATGAAACTACTTGAATATCAGTTCAGTGTTAGAGGAACAAGCATCTTTCATTTCAGTTAATCAAGAAATCTAGAAATGCAGACTTTGATCCAGAAAACCAGTATCATAATTTGCAAGTCCTGGTACTTTATTTTTTTGTTAGTTGAGTTATCCTCTCTATTTAATTTTTTTGTTAGGTTTAACAATCAAATAGGGGGAGATTGTTGATGAGACTGCATAATAGTATGAATAGTATACGTGATAACTCAACACAAGAACAACACTAGAACATGACAAGTTAATAATACTATGACTACACAAGAAATTAGAAGAAATGAAGACAAGGAAAATACAAAGAATCAAAAGATTAGAAGAAGGATTGAAGTTTATTTACATGTCACTGAAAGAAGTTCATTAATATGATGATGCCTCAGTGAAAAATAAAGGTTAAAGACTTTCAGGGTTTCAAAAATGATAAAGATTTAGTGTTAAGTGCTACCTGAATATTTCAGTGTATTGGCATTGATTGAAGATATACAATGTTTGAAGCATAGGAATATGGAGAATTGAAGACAGGGTAAAGTCATAGGTAAAAGAAGAAAATTGCAGTATTGAAGTTATACTCACTGACAGGAGTTCACTTATATATTCAAACGTCAGTGAAGAAAAGTGAATGAAGTATTCAAGATTGTAGTAGCAATGAAGAGGTTGTTTAAAGTACCAGAAAGGATTCTGGTGAAAGTACATTTATTTATTGACAGTCAGTGTCCGAAGCGATAAAGTTGTTGCAATGTTAATAATGTAATCAAGGCTATAATATGATGACCTGAATCGAAGTTAGTCGCCTGTGAACCAGACCAGTTGCACTAGGCGTCAACAGCTCGTGAAAGGAATCTGGGTATTATCTATAGAAGAATTGTTAAGTTGAGGAACGTACTTGGATTGAACGTTTATCTATTAAAGTACGAGAAGAGGTGCGTGGGGTATACAGCTAAATAGCTCGAGGGATTGGCCAAGTGCAAAGTTTAACTGTTAACTTAAATTAATTTATTTAATGGACTTTAGTATGATTTATTTAATAAACTTAAAATGATTTATTATATAATCTTTAAATAAGTTTATTTTATAAATCTAAATTAGTTTATTTATATAAGTTATATTTAAGTTTATTTTATAAATTAATTTAGCTACAATTTAAACTTAAATAAAAAGAAAACAAAAACAAAAACAAAAAAACAAAACAAAAAAAAGAAAAGAAAAAAAAGAAAACAAAAGAAAAGAAAAAAAGAAACAAAAAAAGGGAAAAAGAAATCAAGGCACGTGTTTGTTTTATTTGCAAAGGAAACCATGTTTTAGTTTTTGGTTAAGTACAATGTACTAATGTATACTGGGGTCGCAAGTTACATATTAATCAAATCGAGTCAAGTACATGCACTAGTAAATGTACTGGTCGCAAGTTAGAGGACTTGTAAAAATAAACTAAGTACAACTTGCACTTCTCTCCTGGTCGCAAGTTAGAATTGGAAGTAATAATTCTAAATGTAATTACCCTCTGGTCGCAAGTTACAAGAAGTACCCCTGGTCGCAACTTACTCCTCGACCACAATTTTATTATACAATCAATTATTTTATGTGTTTCATTTTTAGCCACATATTTCAATTGATATAAGACTACACTTAAGCAGCAGAAGCATTCAACAATTCAGTTGTTCTTTTTATCTTCTTCTCCAACAAAGAGAGTTAATAAAAACAAGAAGCAAAGATATACAAATAAGCTTAAGCACCTTGAATATCCGTTTAACTTCTCACCGGAGAAACATTATAATGCCCGCTTTAACTCTTATATGTTCTTAGGGGCATTGTAATTATTATACGGTAATTAAATCTCTTAGACAAATAAAAGCTAGATCATTGTATAATATTTAATTTGTTGATCTTTGTAGAATCTAGGAACTTTGTTGTTTTTAGATTATAGCATGTTAATTTATTTACCGGATTGTAGCAACACCCTCGTGGAGTTATATATGAATATTTACTTCTCCGAATATCCTGTGTTCCTCGTTTTACTGTTCCGAACACTATTCAGCTCAAGAACACGGAACCACTAACCGAACACTAATTTTATATCCGCAAATAATTCAAAAGAATTTTTTAATATAGTGAGTATCGTATTCAACCCCCTCCCCCCCTCTACGATACTACGGGACCTAACAACACTTCTTGAAAAACCTTTTTCCCTTCTTGAAGTCCTTATAGACCATCCTTTTGAAGCTTTTAATCAAAAGAGTAGCCATTTGCTCAATGTCTTCATTGTTATCATGATCACCTTCAATGTCTGATTCACTTTCAGAGTTTGAGTCATCATCAGAGTTTGATGACTCAGTATCAGACTTTGCAATCATAACCTTGCCTTTGGAGTGCCTTTTTCTCCTAGTTTCCTCCCTTGGTTCTTCTTTAACCTTAAGTGCAACCTGTGTTGCTTTTGGTCCTTTCATTTTGCTTCTTTGCTCCATCTCCAGTTCATGAGTCTTCAGCTTGCCATAGATCCCATCTAGAGATGTATCATCAAGATCATAATTATCCCATATTGATGTGACTTTCAAGTCCCACTTTTCAGGGAGTGCAAGAAGAAACTTCAAGTTAGAGTCTTCTGGATCATATTATTTGTCTACCAGTGATAATTCATTCATCAGATTTTGAAACATATCATAGATTTCAGTCAAGGACTCATCAGAGTTTGTATCAAAGTGCCCATACTCCTGACTGAGTATGGTTCTTTTGTTCTTTTTAATAACAGTGGTGCCTTGACATTTTACCTCCAAAGTGTCCCAAATTTCTTTGGCAGTTTGGCATCCAATAACTCTATTGGACATGACATTGTCAAGACTGATATGCAAAATATGTATAACTTTTGCATCTTTCATAATAGATGAAAGATCCTCAGGAGAATAGTCCTTCTTATCTTTATCAACCATCTTTTCTTCTTGGCCTGCAACAGCAACAACTAGTTTCATTGGCCTATAAGGACCATCATAAATCCTGTTCAGATATTTAGGATTTGTTACTTACAGGCACATGGCCATCTTCACTTTCCAGATTGGATATTCATTTATTTTCAGAATTGGAACCTTAATAGCCTCATATCTACTCATGTTATGGATGATTGGATTTGTGGCTGGTGGTGGAGGTGGGGGAACCTATTTTCCTTCTTTGTCTTCAATTATTGATTGTTCTTTGGATCAGTTTGTTTATCAACAACAAACTCTGATACCAATTGCTGGGCCTTTAACGAACTATAGGGGGTGAATACAGTTTAATAATCAAATCGAGATAAAAAACACAATTGAATCAATAATTTTTATTATTGCTGTATAAAAAATGTTTGCAATACTCTCTCAAAGGATGAACAATTATCCTTAAGAGCTGCTAGGTTACATAAAAGATATACCAATTCGTGACATGTATAATGTAAACCTAATATGTCCTTATATACTACAAAGCTACACAATCAATAAGGAATCCTATTCTATTACAAAAGGAATCCTATTCTATTACAAAAGGAATCCTAAAACATATCCATATATTGATTGCTATAAAAAGTAAAGTCTTACACCGACATGTATTCTGTAAATCTTTTCTTCTTCGATATCTCATGACTTTCAGCTGAAGTGACCAAATACTGATGTCAAATGCTGATGACATCACCTCTGCTAAACTCTAATATCAAATACTGATAAATAAACTCTGATAGTTTATATGCTGATATCATCAATTTCTTCTAACAAGAATTTTTGAAGTCTACTTCTAGGTCACTGAAAAAGTTCAATAACATTTTTATGGCTCATTTAAGAATAAGATTTGAAGACTTTCAGGGTTTCAGAAGTAGTGCTAGATATTCAGTGTAAAAGTGCCACAAGAAGATTTCAGTGTATTTAAGCATCTCCAACCCAATTCTAAATATTCACTTTAATACTATTTTGGTGTAAAACTCCTTTCCAGCCCAACTCTAAATATTACACCATTTTGGTGTCACACCAAAAGTTACACCAAATTTGGTGTCACACCAAAATTTTTAGAGTTTTTGTATAATCCATGATGCCTTTATACTCCTTTAATAAAACAAATTTATTCCATTTATATTCCACTACTTTATTACTTTTAACTTTACTTTTGTACTTTAGTAATAAAATAATCTATATAGTACATGAATGGCGTAAAATTTAGTGTTGGTAGGTTGGAGTCGAATTTGAAAATAGTGTAATGGGTTGGAGATGCTCTTAGCATTGACTGAAGATAGACAGTATTCTAATCATAAGAATCTGAAGAATTGAAGATGGGGTATAGAAAAAAGTTAAAGAAAACGGCCGCAATCTTGAAATTATACTCACTGAAAGGAGTTCAATTATATGTTCAAGGGTCAGTGAAGAATAAATAATGAAGTGTTCAAGATTGTAGTAACAATAAAGACGTTGTCTAAATACTAATAAAGATTTCAGTGAAAGTACAGTGTTTAGTGATTGTCAGTGTTCGGAGCAATGAAGTTGCTGCAAGCTTAACAATGTGATCAAGGCTATTATACAAAGACATGAATCAAAGTTAGGTGTTTGTGAACCAGACTAGTTACACTAGGCGTCAGCAGTTTGTGAAAGAAATTTTAGTATTATTTATAAAAGAATTGTTAAGTTGAAGAACGTACTTGTATTGAATGTTTATTTGTTAAAGTATGAGAAGAGGTGTGCACGGCACACAGCTAAACAGCTCGAGGAATTGGCCAAAGTCAAGTTTAATTATAAACTTAAATAAATTTATTTATTGGAGTTTAATTTAATTTATTTAATAAAGTTAAAATAATTTATTTTATAAACTTAAAACGAGACTATTTTATAAATCTAAATTAGTTTATTTTATAAATTATATATTAATTTATTTTATAAATTATATATTAATTTATTTTATAAATTAATAAATCTATTATTTAAATTTAATTTACCTAACCAAAAGGCTAGATTAAATATGCATGCATGCGAGAGTTGCCGAAGGAAGTCTTTGTTTCTTTATTTGGAAATCAAATGCTCAAGTGGCCCCCCATGTCGTGTCCAAGAATTGAAGGAATGGTTAGTTATTTAAGTGTTGATTCATAGCCTCAAAGTTGGGTCCAAGCATCACCAAATATGCTTGTCGAGTTCTATTGTTCAAGAGTTACACTAAAGAAGCAGAAGCAATTCAGTACACTTGGTTCTGTTCTTCAACTTCTCTAATGAAGCTCTGAAGAAAATTATAAAGAGGCGTAGAGGAAATACACACAAAGTTATATCCGTATAAATTTCTCACCGGAGAAACGTTACAATGCTTGAACTTTTGTATATTCTTAAAGGCATTATATTCGTTATTAGGTAGTTAAGTCATTAGGCAAAAAAAACTAAATCTTTGTATAGAATTTAATTTGTTGATCTTTGTAGCAGCCTTGAACTTTATTGTTCATAGATTGTAGCCGTTTAATTTATTTACCAGAGTGTAGCAACCCTCGAAAATTTATATATGAACATAGATTTCCCCAAATTTTTTTGTTCTTCATTTTAATGTCCTAAACACTATTAACCTCAAGAACACGAAACCACTAACCGAACACTAAATTATTTATCTGCATAAGATTTAAAAGAATTATTTAATTTAGTTAGTGTCGTATTCAACCCCCCCTCAAGATACTTGAGAACCTAACAAAGAGGTTATAGTTATTGGATTGTACAAATCCTTTAGTACCAACTGTGTAGCTAATTTAGCAGACAACATTTTATAGGCATGTTTAAACCCATATAGGGATCGTTTGATTCGCCAAATTCTGGAATCAGGTATGGGTTTCAGTCATTCCAAACCATACCTGGTGTTTGGTTCAAAAAAATAATTTAACACTCATTCCTGAAACCCCCAAGGTAAGGGTTTTTCATATCCATGTGGGGAGGTGGGTATGAGAGAGCGGTATTGGAATCAACTTTATAACTACTATTTTAATTTCTATTTAAGCATTTAAATGCAATTGTTTAATACCAAAATAAATATGAAATAAATATATTTAAAAATAATAATAAAATTATATATTTAATTAAATTAAAAATATTAACTTAAAATATTTTAAATTAAAGATGTTCATTCTAGCACTCAACCAAACACATGATATCAGATATGATACCTCAACCCCATACCACCTTAACTCGATTCCTGATTCCAACCCGATACCACATCTTAAACCAAACGACCCCATAAAGATTTTGTTAATTTTCAGACATATCTCAATAAATTATTAACACACACCTTCACGTACTTTCATGTACCCTTCCTCAAACAATTTTTCATGCAAAATTTCATTGTTTAAATTAGTAGGTAAATATCTAATAAACCTTATTGTACTCATGTTTACAACTGGGAAAAGACTTTATCATAAACAATCTCATATTTTTGACTAGTCCATTTGCTACTAACCTGACTTTGCATCTATTCAGAGTTCCATCGGCATTTAACATGACCATATAAATCCACTTACATCTTTTTTTTCAGTAGGTAAAGGTGCTAATACTCATATGTGATCTTTAGCTGAGGCGTCTAACTCTTTTGTCAAGGCTTCTTCCCATAATGACTATAAGGAAGCTTCAATATAATTTTTAAGTTTTGTCAAGTCTGGATTTGGTGACTTACGTATATGAGACATAAATGAGATTATACCAATGAGATGTTAAAGAAGTAGAAAAAGATTAGTTTTTAAGACTAATGTAATATGCACTCAAACCACAAACATAATCATGTAGATTGAATGTAGTGTGCTTAGACCTGATAGATTGTCTAAGAGGTATATGAGAAACATCAATATCTGATTTTTTACATGAAAAAGGAACATAATTATCAGTATGAAAATTATCAAAAGTCATGTGAGAATTTTCAGTATAAGAGTTATTAGTATGAGAATTATCAGTGACATTGGAAAGATGATCATTACTGAAAATATTAGGCATGACAGAAGAAAAGGAAATATGATCAAGAAACTGGCATTGTGTTTTTTTATATTGTGACAATATTCGAAAAGGAAATTGATAGTCATGAAATGACACGTCTCTAAAGACAGTAATGGAGTTTATTTTGATATTGTATACCTTATAACCTTTGGTTTTATTTGGATAACCAACAAAAATATCAGCTTAAGCTCTACCTCCAGTTTAATTCTTAAGACTTTATAACTGGAAATGAAACAAAAACATTCATAAGCTTTGAGATGGCTTAAATAAGCAGTGCCATTAAAAAGTATAAAATATGAAGTCTGAAAACCAATAGACTTTAAAGGCATTCTATTAACTACAGATATGGAACACATCACGGACTCACTCCAAAACTAATCTGATAATTTACCCATGAACTATAAGGCTTTTGTTGTTTATTAACTATAAAACTTTAGGCTTAAATTTAAGTAAGTGCACCCAAGTAAATCGAGTAAAATCATGGACAACTGTAAGAAACAAACTACAATAATAAATAGATTTGGTCTTATATGTACCTCAAACATTAATGTGCAACAATTTAAAAGCAACGGTAGTCTTAATATGACTTTCAGTTAAACATTGTCTAATTTGTCTGGATGCAGGAAAAACCTGGCAAATAACATTCTTGCAAGAATTTGAAAAATTTGAAAATTGAGCTACCAAATGTAATTGTTGAAAAAGAAGATGCCCTATCTTTAAATTTTAAGTGTTTGCCTTTTCAGTTATAATATCACCATCAACATTAAATTGAGAAAGATGAAGTAATTATACAGTGATGCAGCATCCTTATATAGAAAAGTGGAGGTTTTAACAAGATGAATTGGAGGCATGTTCCGAGAAAAATCGTGAACAAAGCAATTTTTTTTAGAGAAATAAATTTTGGCATTTACGATCTTCACACAATTTTAACTTTTAAAACTGTTAGAACTTACTGAAGTCAGAACTTATAGCAGAACTTAAGGCCGTCAGGATTTATATCAAGACTTAAGTGCGGATACTTCAGATAAGGAAAGCAGCTGATTTACAGGAAAAGATCATGACTAAAACAATAGAAGATATGCATGAAGAGTTAGAAGACTAGAAGACTTTTAGAAGATAATATCTGATTGGTATATTTTAGGAGACAAAATTATATTCCATATCAATTAGAAGATATCTTGTAACTGTGTACTATATAAACATAGCTTAGGGTTTACACTACATGTGTTATCATTCATGAGGAAGATTATACATTGTAACCTAGCAGCTCTTAGTGATATTATTCATCACTGAGAGAGAACAAGTGTTCTATTGTAATAGAGTTTATTATATTGAATATACTTGAATACTCTTACATACTTGTGTTGATAAATCGATTTGATTATATAAACACTATATTCAACCCCCTTCTATAGTGTTGTGTGACCTAACAAGTGGTATCAGAGCCTCTATGTTGATTTACAAACAGTAAGATCCAGTTTACAATCATATTTGAAGAAACACAAACTCCAACTAAGCCCACCAAAACTAAAGATACTCAAAACAATCAAACCCACAGTCGATATGAAACCATTAGGGTTCCCATACTGAGAGCATCTGAGTATCCTATATGGAAGGTAAAAATGGCTATGTTTTTGGAAGCCACATATCCAGAATACCTTTATAGAATTAATGATGGACCATATAAGCCTACCAAGCTTTCTGTTACAGTTGCTGATCAACCATCAAAGATGATACCAAAGGAGAAAGGTGATAACATAGCTGAAGACATCTCATCTATTTCCAATGATGAAAGGGTAATGCATCTGCTGCATAGTGCAATTGACAATGTCATGTCAAACATGGTA
This sequence comes from Apium graveolens, assembly GCF_009905375.1. Lineage (NCBI taxonomy): Eukaryota > Viridiplantae > Streptophyta > Magnoliopsida > Apiales > Apiaceae > Apium > Apium graveolens. Next base: position 70,016,002 of record NC_133650.1, on the reverse strand, counting down.
ATTGGATGCAAGACTGCAAAGGAGATATGTGATGCTTTGGAGACAAGATGCCAGGGAACTGATGCAATCAAAAAGAACAGGAAGATTATACTCACACAAGAGTATGAGCACTTTGACTCAAAAGTTGATGAGTCATTAACTGATTTATATGACAGGTTTACCAAACTCTTGAATGATCTGTCACTGGTGGACAAGGAATATGATCTTGAAGATTCAAATCTAAAATTCCTTTTACCTCTTCCTAAAAATTTGGATTTGACGTCTACTACCATAAGAGATAACTATGACCTTACTGAAACTACTCTTGATGAAATTTATGGTATGCTCAAGACTCATGAACTTGAGATGGATCAAAGGAGCAAAAGGCATGGAAGAAAGTCAAAGACAGTTGCTCTTAAAGCTAAGGAGGAATCTCCTAAAGTGATTGTCTCAAAGAGGGGCAAAGGAAAGGCTCTCATCGTACAGTCTGATTCAGAGTCATCATATTCTGATGATGATGATTCAGAATCTGAAAATTTATCTGAAATAGATGTTGATGCAGAGATGATACAACTGTTTTCTCTTATGGTGAAGGATATCACAAAGATAGCCTACAAGAAATTCAGAAAGGGAAAAAAGTTTTCCAGGAAAGGTGGAAGTTCTGAAAAGAAAGGGTTCAGAAAGTCTGATGGCAGAGGAGGAAATTCTAACAAAGAAGACAACTCAAATGTCAAGTGTTACAATTGTGGTGAAAGAGGCCACATCTCTCCTGACTGCAAGAAAGGAAAAAGTGATAAAGGCCAAACATTTATCACAAAGAAGAAAAACTGGGCAGACACTTCAGATTCTGAAGATGAGGTGAACTATGCCTTGATGGAAAATGCTGATAGCAGTTCTGATGCTGCTGAATTAAAGGTACCTCAATCAACTCTTGCTTTTCATACTGATGATATTTCTGAGCTAAAATTATATTTGAAAACAATGTTCATTAGTTTTAGAGATCAGACTTTAACAAATGAAAATTTAACATATGAAATTCTTGCTCTTAGAAATAGAAATAACTACTTAGAAAAGGAGTTAGTTAAGTTCCATCAAACTCAGAAAGAAAGAGATGAGGCTTTGTATGTTAAAGATGAAGTGCTAAAATTGAATAAATCTCTTAAGTCTGAATTGGAAAAGGAAAAGGAGATAATCAAAACTTGGACTAACTTTGGAAGAACAACTCAGAAAATCTTAGAAAATGGAAATTGGAAAGAAGGACTAGGTTATCTAGATGATAAAGAAGAAAAGGAAACTGTGTCATCTAAACCAAACTTTACCAAAAAAGCTGAAAAGCCTAAAATTAATCCTGTCAAGTTTGTGTAAATTCTGATAAGTCAAAATCTAAAAAGGTGATAGACTCTAAAACAGAAGTCAAAGAAAAGTCAACTTCTGGCAAATTAAAACAGGAAAAACCAGTTGAAGTAAAGATAGGTTTAATGACAAAGAAGCAGCTTAAGCATAAGCTGAAAGAGATTAGAAATGTGAACAAGGTAAAAGAAGTTAGGAAAAATAGGAATGGAAAGGAAGGTGTGAATAAAAGCAATAATTATATGCCTGTTCCTAATGCTCCTAGAAAGAAATGCTATAACTATGGAAACTCTAACCATCTTGCTTCTTTTTACAGGAAAAATACAGATATAAACTCTTTACCTCCTAGATCAGGAGTTAAGAGTCAGTTTGTTAGGTTTAAACCACAAAATCCTTGTTTTCATTGTGGTAGTTTATGGCATTCTATTTATACTTGTAAGGAATATCATAGTTTGTACTATGATTATTATCAAATAAAACCTTCTTTGAAGAAAGTTAGTGTAATTCCTTCTAGTGTAAATTCTGATGAAAAGTCTGATATAAAGTCTGATAAGAAGCATGTTAGCATAAACTCTGAAACTAAATCCGCTACAAATGCTAACAAACTTAAAAAGGCCAAAGGATCCAAGCAAGTCTGGGTCCTTAAAACTAACCAATAGTGGTTTTTGTGATTGCAGGGCAACAGGAAAAACATCCTAGTTCTGGACAGTGGATATTCAGGACATATGACTGGAAATAAAGTCCTGCTATTAGACTTTGTAAAGAAAGCTGGCCCAGGAGTTTCTTATGGAGATGGCAACATGGGAAAAACTCTGGGATATGGCAATATCAATCTTGGAAATGTCATAATTGAATCAGTAGCTCTTGTCTCAGGACATAAACACAATCTGCTAAGTGTGAGTCAAATCTGTGACAGAGGTTATCATGTGAATTTCTTTGAAGAACACTGTGAAGTTGTAAGTCATTCTACAGGCAAAGTGGTTCTGAAAGGTTACAGACATGGTAACATATATGAAGCCAGACTTTCAACAAACTCTGATGGTTCTGCAATCTGTCTGTTAAGTAGAGCATCAATTGAAGAAAGCTGGAATTGGCACAAGAGACTCTCTCATTTAAATTTCAACAACATAAATGAGCTAGTAAAGAAAGATCTTGTGAGAGGACTGCCAAAATCAGTATTTGCTCCTGATGGCCTTTGTGATTCATGTCAAAAGGCAAAACAAAGAAAATCTTCATTCAAGAGCAAAACTGAATCCTCAATTCTTGAGCCTTATCTCTTACTGCATGTTGATCTATTTTGTCCAGTCAATGTCATGTCCATTGCCAAGAAGAAATATGATATGGTTATAGTGGATGAGTATACAAGATACACTTGGGTGTATTTCTTGCACAAGAAGAATGAAACTGCATCTACTCTAACTGATCATATCAGACAGCTGGATAAGTTGGTTAAATATTATGTTAAAATAATAAGAAGTGATAATGGCACTGAGTTCAAGAATTCAATCATGGAAGAGTTCTACAAAGAGTATGGAATAAAGCAGGAATTTTCTGCACCTGGAACTCCACAGCAGAATGGAGTTGTAGAAAGAAAGAATATGACTCTCATTGAAGCTGCATGAACTATGCTTGATGAAGCAAAGCTACGAACCTACTTTTGGGTTGAAGCTGTGCAGACTACTTGTTTTATACAGAATGCTACACTCATAAAAAAGCATGGAAAAACACCATATGAGATGGTGAAGAAAAAGAAGCCAAATCTGAAATACTTTCATGTATTTGGATGCAAGTGTTTTGTTCTTAAGACTCATCCTGAACAGCTGTCAAAATTTGATCAAAAAGCTGATGAAGGAATTTTTGTTGGATATCCACTTTCCATAAAAGCCTTCAGAGTCTACAATTTAAGAACAAGGGTTGTCATGGAATCTATCAATGTATCTTTTAATGATAAAAAGATTACTGGACTTGAAGATTTCAATGATCATGATCAGCTGAGATTTGAAAATGAAGATTTAAATTCTGATTCTGTAAATTCTGATGACCTAAATCCTGATCCTGTAACTTCTGACAGGTTAAACTCTGATGTCATTGAAACTGTGGTAATTACTCCAAAGGAAAATGCACCAGTTCAGGGGGAGCAAGTTAATGATCTTACCACATCTCAAGACTCTCAAGGAGCATCAGAACTTGTCGCTGGTTCTTCAAGTTCTGATTCATCAAGTTCTGATGAGCCAAATTCTGATAATTCTGGAAACTCTGATTCTTCAATTCCTGAAGGATCCAACTCAAATTCTGAAATTTCAGAGAGCATAACTTCAGGGGGAGCATCAGAAAATGCTGATGGAGACAGCATGGATCATGGGGGAGGATCCGGTTCTAGAAATTAACTTATATCTGTAATGAAGTGGACTAAATCACATACACCTGACTTAATAATTAAAGATCCTGAAGCAGGTGTAAGAACTAGAACAACAACATTAAATGAATGTCTCTATTATTCCTTTCTATCTTAGACTGAACAAAGAAAGTGGAAGAAGCTCTTCAAGATGCTGATTGGGTGCAAGCAATGCAGGAAGAGTTAAATAAATTTGAAAGAAATAAAGTCTGGACCCTGGTGCCAAGACCAAAGAACAGATCAATTGTTGGCATAAAATGGGTGTTCAGAAATAAAACTGAAAGTGATGGCATAATTACAAGAAACAAAGCAAGGCTGGTTGATAAAGGTTACTCTCAATAGGAGGGTATTGATTATGATGAAATATTTGCTCCAGTTGCTAGATTGGAAGCCATAAGAATCTTTTTAGCTTATACTGCTCACAAGAAATTTAAAGTCTTTCAAATGGATGTGAAAAGTGTTCTTCTCAATGGAGAATTGGAAGAAGAGGTATATGTTGAACAATCTCCAAGATTTGTAGATCCAAAATTTCCTAATCATGTCTACAGACTTGATAAAGCACTTTATGGCCTTAAGTAAGCTCCAAGAGCATGGTATGATACATTAGCTCAATTCCTTCTGGAAAGTGGATTTAACAGAGGCACAACTGATAAAACTCTGTTCTATCTCAATCATGGAAAGGACTTACTTTTGGTACGTATATGTTGATGATATCATTTTTGGTTCTACAAATTCCAAACTCTGTGAAAGGTTTGCAAAGCTAATGCAGTCAAGATATCAAATGAGTATGATGAGAGAAATTAGTTATTTTCTGGGACTTCAAGTCAAGCAAAATGAAGAAGGTACTTTCATAAATCAATCTAAGTACACCAGAAATTTACTCAAGAAATTTGGAATGCAAGACAGTTCAACTGCATCCACTCCCATGGCCACTACAACCAAGTTAGATAAAGATACTGGAGCATTAGTAGATATTACTAACTACAGAGGTATGATGGGCTCTTTACTCTATTTACCTGCAAGTAGACCTGATATCATGTATGCTACCTGTCTTTGTACAAGATTTCAGGATAATCCGAGAGATACTCATCTAATAGCTGTGAAAAGAATTTTCAAGTACCTCAAGGGTACAGCTGATCTAGGATTATGGTATCCTAGGGAATCAGATTTTAAGCTTATAGATTACTCAGATGCAGATTTTGCAGGATGCAAAATAGACAAGAAAAGCACTAGTGGAAGCTTCCAATTTCTCGGAGGCAGATTAGTTTCTTGGTTTAGCAAGAAACAGAAGTCAATTTCCACATCAACTGCAGAAGCAGAATATATTGGTGCAGGAAGCTGTTGTGCACAGTCAAAATTGTGCACAGTCAATTTCTATCAATGGATATTCCATATCCGTTGAAAGCCAAAATTGTTCTATCAACGGATGTTCACTATCCGTTGAAAGAAAAATACATTTCTGGTAATTTTATCCTCCAACGGATAAAACTGTGTTAATCTTCAAGGGATAACTATTTACCTCATCTGTTGAAGTGTCACATCAGTTGTTTTAAGTAAGTCACAACCGTTGATTCTTTTACTTAACCGTTGATACATATATATATACACAATTGTATGTATTTGTATTAAAGGCAGGTTTTAGAATTTATACAGTTTTCTTTATTCTCAAACGGCTGTAATTTACTTAAAAATATTGATTAATCATTCTCCTTACATTTTAATTTGAGAAAGTATAAAAGCCCTTGAATTTTTATTCTCACTTTACGCTTTCTTGCAATTTTTCAAAAGCTTTTACTCTCTTTCTCTCCCAAAACTCTCAACTTTTCTTTGCAACCTCTACCCACTACAATGGCACTAGTAGTAAAGATAATGTCCCAGTCCGGATTTGTCTATGAGAAAAACAATTTCATAGCTTTGGTGGAAAAGAATGAAGCCCACTCAGATTATCACAAGATGATGGACTTCATCAAAAACTGCAAACTAAGCTATGCAATGCTGGAAGCCCCAACTATTTACTGTGAGGTAATTGAGGAGATTTGGACAACTGCAGAGTTCAACCCGACTGATATGACCATCTCTTTCACTCTCAAAGGTAAAGATTATTGTATTAACTGTGATGATATACAGTCATATTTCAAACTACTTGAGAACAATGCCATGACACCACACACTGATAATGATGTATCTAGTATGTTAGATTCCATAGGCTATTCTTTTGATTCTGCTAGTTTAGGGAGTATTAGAAGAAAAGGCCTTAGGAAAGAATGGAGTTTTCTTGGTGATGCCTTTATCAAGGTTTTCTCTGGGAAAATGAGTAATTTTGATGCAATAACTTCATCTCTAGTTAATATGCTCTATATGCTAGTTTCTGATATGTATTTTAATTTTAGCAACTATGTCAGGCTAGAATTGGGTACCAGGTTAGGTAACAAAGCTAATAGACCTTATAACATCTACTATGCTAGATTCTTTATGTTATTGGCTAACCATGTTGCTGAAGGTTTGGTCATAACCAATGAGAGTAATAAACTCAAATGCTGGGCACAAGAGAAAAGGGTCCTTGCATACCTTTTGAGAATTAACCTCAACAATCAGGTGCCATTGGTATATTTACCAATAATGAATGCACCTCAGGTAAGTGAGGTAAATACTTCTTCAACTCCTACTACTTCTAACCCCATTATTTCTTTGCCTTCAAGTGTGGCCATGGAATCTGTGTCCTTGTCCCAACAGATTCCTACCAAAGCCACCAAACCTAAAGTTTCAAGACCAAAGTCAAAGAAAACCACCTCTGTTGTTTCTAAAAAGACAACAGTTGTAACAACTACCATAAACCCTGAGGGGAGTGAACAGGGTGTGAGTGGTAAGGGGAGGGGTGAACATCAAGAAACCCCCCAAGATAAGGTAGGAGAGGTGAGTGGTACCCCATCTAGCCAAGCCACAGTTTCTCAAAAGACTGTGGTGGTTGAAAATGATTCAAACTCATCCCTAGTTGCATCCTCCCAAAAGGGTGCAGCTATTGAAAATAGTCCCCAACCAGGGACACAGAACAAAAGAGGGAGGGACACTGAAGCCACACACTCACCTGTAAAAGCCTTTACAAGAAGAAAGAGGATCAAAACCTCAGTTTCCATACAGGGTGCACACACTGCACATATACACCCACCTGTATCTATGCCTTCTCAAATTCAGCTTGATGTGACTCCAACAAATGTGGAGTCACAACCCCATTCTCTCAAAATTGACACACATCAATCACCAAATTCTCTATCACCATCTCTGGATGTGGACATGATATTCACATCAATTCCTGATTCTCCCTCTTTACAACTCAAGGAGGAGCCCCACTCAAATACTGGTGATCATCATCTTTTAGATGATTTGTTGGATCATCAGCCAATTCTTTCAGATTTGGTTGAAGAATCTGTGTCCCTTAAATTAAAATCAATCCACACAGATTCAACAATCATGTCACTTTTAATTTCTACTTCTTTTCCTTCTTCAACTGATATTTCTCATCCGTAGACAAGTGGTTATTCTTTGACGGATAAGCTTAACATCAGTTATCCGTTGATACCATCAGTTCCTACTTCAACGGATACTCCCTATCCGTTGATAGTCTCTACATAAATAACTGAATCAATTCCAAGTGTAGAAGACATGGTTATTGTACAATCACTTCTAGGATTGAGGGAAGGGAGTGATAATTTGAGTGAGAGGCTGGGTTGCTCCCAGGCAAAGGAGAGCTTGAGAGTCTAAATATGCATGCTATTTCTTCCAGCATGGCAAAAGAAAGTGAGAGGAGTGCCACCTTAGTAGGTGAGGGTGAGGGTGTGAGGAGTGTGAGCCAGGGGGAGCCCCTGATGCAAGAAAAGAGAAAAATTGAGAGAAAAGTAGGTACAGAAGGTATAAGGGTGGATCCAGCCATTGCCAATGAGTCAATGATTGTGGATGATGCTGAAAAGGAAAGACAATTTCAGCAACATTACAAGGCTGTAATTGATAACATTTCCTTGGATGCTGACACTGTTACTCATCCTGTGTCAGCCTATCAATTATTGGCTACTCAGGGCAATGAGGAGGCAGAAAAGACTTTAAACCTAGTGCATACTTCAGAATCTCTACAAAGAGATAAAGCTGCTGTCAACTTGATGCCTTCTACAACCGGTGAGTCATCTGAAGAATTTGGAGTAATTTCTAATGATGATGACTCTGTTTCATTTGATGGAAGCATGAACTTAGGGGGAGATGAAGGCCCAAGTTCTATTCCAGATTTACCTGAATGGGCCTTGACAAAGGAGTCAACACTAGGACAATTCAATGTCTCCTTAGTCAAACAAATCATGTTAATCCAAAGAGCCATTCAGAACATCTCCAATACTGGTACCAAGGCTCTTCTTCAAGCCCACCTAGATTCTCTACATCTCATGAAGCTACAGCAATTAAGGCAGAATCTGAGTGTGGATGAGCTCAAGAAACATATAGCTGACTTAAAGTCCTACAATTCTGAGAAGCTGGATTCAGTCTTGCCCTATGGTACCATGCATGACTTGTTACTGAGACTAAGGAGAGAATCAGATGCTGAAAAGAGGCTGGCCAAGTTGGAGGACAGAGTTCATGTCATTGAAAACTCTGTGGTCACCATTCTTCAAAATCAACAGTCTCGGACAAGTCTACTCATGCAGCTGGCTAAAGCACAAGGCTTGACTCCTCTCCTTGATGATAACAAAAAGGGGAGAATAAAAAAGGGGGAGGGGAGCCATCTACAAACATCCAAATATCCAAAGTGCTAGTTCCTGCCATCACTACTTCTCCAACACTTCAAGTCAAAGGAAAGCTTGATGGAATTGATCTAATCCAGCTAGCAGCAGCTGAGATGAAGGTGAAGAGCAAAGGAGACAAATTGATGAAAGGATGCAACAGGTGTTTGGCTCCACAACCTCAAAATCATTATCTGTGAAACATAGCACAAAGGTTGAGCCAATCATTATAGAGCACAAGCCAGTAAGGAGGAATAAGGTTGGAGAAACTTCCTTCAGGAATTTGAAACCCATGGTACTCAAGCCATCCACTAGATTCAACAGGGACTCTACAAAGAACCCTCTAAACTTTAGTCAATCAAAAGAAGTAGATTTTCCTCTTCCAAAACCTGATGAAGACAAAGTTTTGGGTGGCAGCATCATAAAGCACAAAGAGACCAATGATGTAATGGAAAGAATGGATACGGCTATCATTTATAGAGAGGGAAAGAGTATCTGTGTGATGCAAGGACATCCCAAATTCTCAAAAGCCAAGAGGGAAGAAACCATGAGGTTAAAGGAAGAAGCTAAAAAGCTGAAGGCTGACAAAAGATCACAAACAAAGCTTGAAAAACAGCTAAAGTCAAGTCAGGATGAAGAAAAGAAGAAGATTGAAGATAAGAGTGAAGAAGACAAGATTGAAAGCAGAAATGTGGATATGGGGAATGTGGTTGAAGAGAGTGTGGAGGAAAGAAAGGAATGGCAGAAAGGGAACAAAAAGAAGGCCAATGCAAAAAGGAAGAGTGGAGATGACACTGAAGAAACCCAATCAAAATCTAAACCACTACCTTCCATTCCTGAACCTTTTGTTGCTGATCCTAGTATAAATGTCCATGGTGAACCAATCATCCCTAAAGAGGAACCTATTGATTGGGACACCATCAACTTGCCTACCTTCCTAACTACCTCTCCACCACCAAAGAAACTGAAAAGAAAATCCAAATCTACACCTCCCCTAACCTTAAGTAAATTCACTCAGAAATACAAACCTAAGCCTAAGCCACAAGCCTCAAAGGATGATTATGTTCACATTTATGACATAAAAGAGTTTACAGATATTGAACTCTATCTGGATGAGCTGGAGGAAGTAAGGGGAATAAGTGCATACAAACAGCTCCCAGAAAGGCTAGTGTTCAAGTATAAAGGAAGTGAGGAAAGGACTTGGCCTCTTCAAATAATTCTGAATGAAGGCTATTCTACCTTGGTTAGAGTCTACTCAGCTATCAAAAGGGATTCTGGCTTTACCAGGACTGCCAAAACTGAGATTCTCAACAAGATTGCCAGCATAAGGAAAACTTGGTGGGAGTCTAATTCCTTGCCTAGAACATTACTCATACCTGAGCATGGAATTACAATTCATAAATCACCTCATTGGTTGATGGAGTTCAGAGACAATAAAGGAGTCAAAAGATTTTTCAGACTTGAAGACCAGCTTAAAATTGCCAGTAATGAAACTCTCAAGGAAATGCAATCTAAGTTGGACATCAGTGAAGAAGATGGAGCTGAATTCTACAGACAACTCCAACTCCAAGTAGAGGAAAATGACAGGAGGCTAGGAAAGAAAACAAGGGATCAAAGAAAAAGAAAATGATCTGCTCAGCCTAAAGGAGCATCCTTGGAAACAATGTAATTCTTCAATTCTATCTCAGTTCATACACCTTTGCAGCACTTTTGAATTTCTACTTGACTTCAGTTCATATATTTGTTAAGTGGTTTGTTATCATCAAGTTAAACCTGAATTTATGCCTATGATTCTAGTAGACATAAATAGGGGGAGATTTTTAGGAATATGTGTATTAGTTTGATGATAAGTTAAAAAAAACACTTAAGTAGAAATCTATTATTTGTAGCCTCAACGGATAAGACCATTCTGGTTATCCGTTGATGGAGTAGCTTTACTTAGAAATAAGTTTAGTATTGTAGCATATTTCAGTTTCTGTATTTAAAGTATAATTCTTAGATGATTGTGGGAAATTATAAGTCATGTTGACTACTAGTGGATATGCAAATAGGAGGGTTAATTATAAATATTTCATGCCTTGTAATTTTGTATAAGTGAAGTAGTATCAACTGATGAATTAAAGGCCTTCAACGGATGAGAAACAAAGCTTCAACAGATGTCTCTAAAGCTTCAACGGATAACATCCATCAACGGATGAGTGCATCAACGGATAAAGCTTCAACTGCTAATGCATCAACGGATAAAGCCATCAACGGATGAAAGCTTCAACGGATGCTCAGTTCAATAGCAGTTGACAGTGACAATTCATAGCTGACAGAGGCATATGGGTTGACAGAGACAATTGAAATGTGGTAGCCTCTTGGAGGAATCAAGAAAATGCAGCATTTCCATTCTGGTGCAAACAAGGAAGTATTCAAAGATTCACTAATTATCCTAGATTGCATTGGATAGAGAAATGAAGAAGAAACATGTGAAGAATCTTTTTAATTGTATTTGTACTTTTGTCTTCACTTGTAAACTTGGTAATATATAAACCAAGTTGCAGCTAGTAATTAGATGGTGAATTTTCCAGAGCTGTTTAGAAAAACATAGAGAGAAAATCATCTAGTTTGTACTAGGACGCAGCTATGATCAATTCTTTGAATCACAGAGTTTCTGAAATACACCTCTCTGATGGAACAACAAATCCACCAGAAAAGTTTTTAAAGCCTTTGTGTTCTTTATATTTGTGTTTTGAATATATATCTGTCTGCACCTGCCCAAAGTAATTCACACACAACTGTTCATCAAAACACTTAGCCTTTGAAACTGCTCAAAACTTGAAAAAGTTTTGAGATTTACATTCAACCCCCCTTATGTAAATCTCATTGTTAGTTCCTTGGGAACAACAAGTAGTAATTAGAATACTATATCAGTGCATGTAACCTTAATTTCAGAACACCTTGTTTGCTAAGACTCACCTTCTTTGTAGTGCTTTTTCTAACAAATGGTATATTAAGGATATCACAAAAAAGCGCCAGTTTGTCTCTGACACACTTATTAATCCTCTCCTTCACTTTAATCCTCTGCTTTTCCTGATAAAGGCGGTCGAACAATTTACTAAACAAGTAACACTACACCAATTGAACCTCAAAACAGACATCTATAATAAACTTAAGTAAGAATTCCAAGCCAAGCCAAAAAAATACAAAGTGACTCCTCCATATGTCCATCTGATACTAAACCGACCAGACATATCTATAGTCTTTGCAATAAAAAATATACAACTTCTCTAGAGCATACCTCATTTGCATCCCACACAAAGCCAGAAAACAAACCAAAGTTTGAAAGGGTCAAACTTTTACATGTAGATGGTAGTATATAATCTGCAGGAAAAAAAATCTCAAATTATTTTCATAAGAAAATGAGACACAGAGAGGATTTTGATTACAGTACAACTTTGATTATAAAAGCCTGCTTTTATCTCAACTCTATAATATATAAACCAACCACAAATATTCAGTATAAGAAATCCGATACTTAGATAGGTAGGAATATTTTAAAGTTACGAAAACATGAAATGAAGGCACAATCAATAGTGTTCCATACATACATACAAAAACCGAAACTATACCAAAAACATAACCTTTGCAAAACAAATTACTGAAATTTGCAAAAAATAAGAAATTCATCAAGTAGTGCCAAAACTAATGAATTTCGATAACAATCAAACAAACTACACTAAAGCAATCTTAACATCATAAATCATAAAAAAAAATTAAAAGCATACCACTCAGAATGTCCTTAAGCGGAATCCATTTCCCCTGCATTTCCACAAAAGAAACTCAAATCAATTACTTAGGACTAATAAAATAATCCGTAAACTTAATAAATCCAAACAATCACTAAATTCAATCAAATACCTTCTCAATCAACACAGCTTTCCCATAAGAGCTTTTCAAATCAGGAGCATAGGTGGTGTAAACAACTTATTTTCTCAAACTCATAGCAGGCTACATTCACCTTTTTTTGAGACGCATATGCTTTAGATGAACAGTCAAGAACTATGCGTGTTTACGTGGAAAGTAATTAAAACATAAATACTGAAATTATCACTATAAAACAGTCAAGAAATCATTTGAATCGAACTTTAGGATCTAGGGTTTCAAGAAATAAGCTCAAATAAAGGGCTTTTAACATATGATATGTAACACCCCCAAATCCGGGGTCGGGGATCCGGGTTGTCACGAGTTCCATTTCCCTTAATAACACCCAATCTTAATAAACAATCAACTACTCCGTACTGTGACCCCACAATAAACACACACACCACAAGTTATAGTCTCAGAGATGAATATCCAAAAATAACATGAGTCATTTTATTCCACAATTATTTGCCATTACACCTTAAAAGGGTTTCTGAATAAATTTACATTTTCCTTGCCATTATTACAATTCATAAATATACATAAGTTTGGTACATCAAAAGTTGAAAGCCTAGCGTATTGGTAGATCCTACCTCAGCTATAACGGCATCAACGCCTACAGGAAACTGCGGAACATTTCCTATCCGCTCGCGAATTGGGAGCTTGATCCTGTTCATCTTGTCAATCTATTGTTGTGTGATGAAAGAAGAAAGCAAGGGTGAGCAACAAGCCCACCGAAATAATATGTATAATAATTAACAATATATGAGCATTATCATAGTACTCATGAAAGTCTTGGTCAAGAAGAAATGAACCAAGTTTGATCTCTTAACGCGACCAAGTCGCAAAATATTCAGTATATATGTAAATATACTTTTCAAAATCTTGGAAGTCCTCTTCCATGCATAATAAACACAGAGTTCCAGTTTATAACTGTATAAAAATATCGTTGCAAGGTGATCTCATATATCTAACCTTGTCTCAACGTTTTTCTGAAAATCTTTGACATGCATAAGATAATCCTTTACTAGATATAAGTTTAAAAGATGAAGTTAAAAGATACTCAAATATACTTATATCTTTTCTGAATACTACTTGAACTACCACCGTTCAAGTTATAATTAGTTTCAAAAGTTCATCACATAGATGAGACTACAAGACAAGATTTGAATAGATTCAATCTTTATAATATCATTCAAAAGACATGAAGTTACGAGATACTTCATTAAGTCACGATATATATATATCCATATATATCTCTCATACATTTCCTGAAAACCTCTGTCATGTAAAGTATGAACAAAGTTTGTAAGATCCAATGAATTTTGGAAAGGAAAAGAATTTTGGCATAAACCCGATATCTTGCTGATCAGGAAAAGATACCAATAGGTAACCTTTTCTACTGTAGATGGATGAATTCTTCGCCGGTCATCACCCAGGCCGCATTAGGACCTCGCGCTAGACCATTACCCGGCCACTCACGCGTGGATGGACTGTCACCCAGCCTCTTATACCTTCATAGACCGTACCCCGGCCTGTCGCTTATGCCGACTCAATTAGATGGACTTACTTCCCGAATATTGGGCAAGTAATCAAATTGTTTTCTTAAAACAGCAACCTCGTTGCGAATATAAAATACACCACAAAGCCGGATCCCTAAGATTTTTGAGCGAATATTCAAGTCTCCTTCGAAAGGAAGATCTTAAATCGGAAAACAAGTTTTGGGATCCGCTCTAACTTTTAAAATCATTTTGAAGACTCGAAAACATTTTTAAGAATGTTTGGAGTAATGCTGATTTAATGAAATAAATCAGTCCCGATATATTAGAAAATATCTGAATATTATTATTTAAATAATATTCCCATAAGGATAATCCTTATAAAAATAATTGAAGTAAAAGTTTTAAAACTCAAATTTGAAATGAATAATAAATAACCAAAGATATACTTATACGAAAGTACGATCTTTATTTGAATAATCGAAAATAAGTTTGATTATCGAAACATTATTCTTTAATAAAATAAAGAATATTATTTAATAAATAAGCGGAGTCATAAGTCCTCAAATGAATATTCAAAATAATATTCATTAAATAAAATAAACGGAGTCTTAAGTCCTCGAATGAATATTCAAAATAATATTCATTAAATAAAGTAAGCGGAGTCATAAGTCCTCGAATGAATATTCAGAATAATATTCATTAAGTAAAATAAAGTTATCGAATAAATCTTATTTGAATAATAGTTTTGAAAACTATTCCTATATATATATAAATATATATATATATATATTATACTCGGGAACATCGACTCCCGATTTAGAAAAATGTTCACCTTTGGGTCCCCTATACTAAGGGTATACACAACTACTGTTTATCTCAAGCATAGGTATTATGCAACTTATAAGCATTTGAATCAACAATTAGATATCAAGATTATGAAACAGGAATGCATATATACCATATCAACATGCTCCAATATATCGCAAGATTTGCTAATAACAATCATGCACTTATCACAAGATAATGCATATACATATATTTACATCACAACAACAGTATAACGGGTAGAAAACTTGCCTGAGTGTTCCCGGATAGACTAAAGCTTAGAGTGGGTCCGATAACCTATGAACAACAACATAAGTCGGAATTAAACCCTGGTCTCTTAAGAAACTAGACTTTAACCAATTGAACTTTAACGTTCGCTTATGGTCACTTCTACGCTTAACGAATCACATAAGTCGTTCGAGTACCCTTGGCTCCACCATTTTTAATAAATTAACCATTAAGAATTTTAAGGCGATTCTTTCGCAAGTACCCTACCAACTGCCTAATCCACTTTAGATAATTGTTTCATACTCCAATTAGTCATTTAAGGACCTTAACCAAGGTTTCAAAGTAAGGCGAGGGGTAATGGTTCGGCCGCAAAGCGCCGTTACTTAAAACGGTCGTTTCTCCTAAACCGTACATCGGATTCAAACGAACCACATATCAAAACGAAGCTCGTAACATGAAATATCTAATAATGGTAATGGTCAGAACCTAACAGCGAGTTCATGGGTCCTGATGTTAAGAACAAAAACAGTCTAAAGTAAATCGGGCATTACGACGGCTATGTTTACGCGATTACCAAATTTTATCCTACTCCAAATCAATCCACAATCAACCACAATTCAACCATACAACCAAACTCCATCCATACATTACTAAAACAGCCCCAACACCTCAATTTCCCCAATTTATATTATTCTCAAACATGAACTAAAACTATTCTTAAGTTCATTAACTAATAACCAAGATTTACAACTCCAAAAACATCACAAAACCAACTAATCTCTACATATTCAATCACCATGCTTCTCATGAACTATCCTACTCATAATAAGCTCTTAATATTCAATAACAATTCTAGGTTAAGAGATTATACCTTCCTTGGTGAGTAAGAGTAACTAAGGAGCTTGGAATCACCCTTGAAAGTCCTTACCAAAGCTTAATCTAACCAAAAACACAAGATCAAACAATTTAAATTTCTTGAAAACACTATTCACTCTCTTCTTAAATGATTTATTGAAAGCGATTGTGAAGGAATTTGGAGCTTAAACTCCTAGGATAGCCATAACTAATCATAAGGAACCTTGGATAATTACCTTGCAATTTAACAATGGTTGGATCTTGGATTTTGAAATTTTCCTCTTTGAAAAAGAAGAAAAGCCGAGAGCTTTGTTGCTTGAAATGAAGTCAAGATGTGTTTTTGTGTTTGTGATTTGTTTTGCTTGGTTGCTAGGTTTTTGTTTTGTTTAATTACCCTTTTAACCATGTAAAATTGTGTGGTTAATAATCAACCACACTTCCTTCCTTTTTGGTCATGCTTAGGTCATCAATCTTATGTCATCTTCCCATGCTTGTCGTCTTCTTATTGGTTTGATGACATCATCCTCACTAACCTCTTTGATTAGCTTCTAATTACTTGGCTAATGACCGCTGATCTGTTATACGGTTCGCTTAACTTTTGTTTTCGTTTATCGCTTGAGGGATCATATCCGGGATCTTATTACTTGGGTTCCCTTAACCTTTCTCAATACATTATATTCCTTTTATGATCCTTTCTTATAATCCTTGAATTTAAATCCTTTTTATCCTGTTCCCTTATACTCAATTCTTTCGGTATCTGGGGGATTTTCGGGAAAAAATCAAAGTGTTCGAATTTGGATTCTGACGATCTTTACATACACTTATATCCCATATAAAGTACTAATAAGATCTCAGAATAACAATAGAAGAACCCCTACATAGTGTGGCATGGAAAGTTTTCTTATTCAGCATAATCAGCAAAACACTATTCATAAGGGTTACTAAAAGTTCAAAAATTTTGGGGTTATTACAGTCTCCCCTCCTTAAAAGGATTTCGTCCCGAAATCAGGAAAAATGAATAGGGATACTTTCTTAGCATTGCACTTTCTACTCTCAAGTCAATCTTCCCACATTGTGGTTCTACCATGAAACTCTGACTAGTTTGATAGCCCTTCTCCCGAGCACTTGTCCCTTTTTCAATCTATAACCCTTCCTGGTTGCTCCATATAGGTTACGTCGGGTTGCATGTCTATGCGCTCATATGCCCCTATTTGTCTGACATCTGAATTATACTTCCTTAATATTGATACGTGGAACACGTTATGAACTTGCTACATGTTCGGGGGTAGGGCTAGCTCATATGCTAACTTCCCAATATGTCTTAATACCTCAAAGGGTCCAACAATTCGTGGGCTTAGCTTTCCTTTCTTTCCGAACCTCATCCATCCTTTCCAAGGGATACCTTTAACATTACTAGGTTCCCTATTTCCTATTCCTTGTCCTTTCGTGTCAAATCAACATACTTTTTATGTCCACCTTGGGCTACTACCAGCCGTCCTCTGATTAGATCTATTATATCCTTGGTCCTTTGGACCACTACTGGTCTGAGCATCTTGCGCTCTGCAACTTCATCCTAACATAGGGGAGATCGACATTGTCTTCCCTCAAGGATCTCATAAGGCGATGTCTCAGTACTGACGTATGATCTATTATCGTAAGGAAACTCAATCCGTGTTAAGTGATCGTTCCAATTTCTCTCAAGTCTATTGCACAAACTCTCATCATAGCTTCTAGCATTATAGCTTTTGCTTCTCAATACCCATTCTTTTCCAGTTCGTAGTCATTACTATCTTCCGTACATAATACTATACTGGTTACACTTTTGCTCGTTAGCATTCTATGACCTTTTAGTAATTGCGTCAACCTTAGTATCACGAACGCGTTAGATTCGGAATACCACCGCACTAATACTACTCCTTCCTAGCTGCTTCTATCTTTGAAAGCTTGATCTATCGTATAGAAGTAAAAGAATTTATTGAGAGATCACTATGATCATGAACACTTGTTATATCGCATAGTTAGTACAGAAGGTGGCCAGCCTTTAGTACTCGACAAGCAATTAAACAACATGTGGTATCCTACTAGGCTTCTATCACATAGATAGATAGTCATTCAGCAATACCTCCCCTTCTGGAAGGGTTGTTCTTCTCAGCTTACATGAAATGAAAAGGAGAGAAAAGAACGAATTGAAGAGAATTGTATATATATAAAAAAAATTATACTGCCACAAAATATCTGGCTTGGAATCTACCTCTGAACTATAGAGGTTTGTCATAGGAGAACAAAACATATACGTATATATATCAACATCAAGTATTATAGCATCGCATTTCACATGCCTAAATATTTTTGCTATCCCGTCCATCATTCTATGGACCCATGCTTTTGTACGAGCTTATACACAATCACCTTTGAAACTCCCTCGGCATCGAAATCGAATCTGGGATTTCAGTCTAGACATCATCGTTATTAGAATTCTATACTTGCACCGCAACCTTCCTCGTATAGTAATACGACTCTCTATTGATAAGAAGGAATAAGTATTCAATAGGTAGATAATCGACTTAATTAGCCTATCAATGATAACTTATACACCACCACGACTCGATTAGTGGTACTTAATCTCAACATTCATTACCATACAACTCTCGCGGTTATAATCGGCTCATTATTCAAAGAATCGTTGATGCATTACTATAGTCCACCACGGACCTACGGTAGTCATTCGTTTTCCTTGGAATCTTAATAGCTAACCATACGGAGTCCATACCTATCGTATCGAATTCTTCTAAGGAGTTAACATAATCACCATTCCATGATTCATGAAGAACACTCCTGAACTTGGTGTACATATGATATGAAGCAGATAAAATTGCAGAAGAGTTTCAATAAAAGCAACGATAGTAGGTTAATACCATTATTAACCATAGGTCTTTATTTGGAGACATGAAGCTCAAAGGTTCATTCAGTCCTTTCGTAACATGGTCCTGGCTTATCTCAAGGTATAACCTTATAAGATAGATAGCCCGCTCACGGCGATTACATAAATTAAATCTTTACCAAACTACTATCACGGTTGAGTATCGCACAATCATCAGAAGGAATGTCAATCTTTCAAACCATAATACAACCTTCACGGCTTCAACCATCATCATTGTATTCCTCTGGCACGAGCACCTATAATTATCCTATTACATTTAAAGTGTCGGCCACCTCTTTGGCCTTTCGTGATAGTAAAATTTCCTTACAAACAATGTCTTTTAAATGACCTTCAACTAAATTTTCTATCTCATTTCCAATCACTGCTTGTGTGAAAATGCTCTTCATTACGCCTTGGTAAAAAAATATATCATCACTTTTCCATAAGTTATTGCCTCGGTCTTTTAGAGGTTAACATTGTCACGATTGACTCTTGATCATACTTAGGACGTCTCTTATCTTGGGTCCTTCTTGTTTTCACCAATCTCGACCCTCATTGGGTCGATCTATACTTTCTTATGGTTCAACACGTGCCCCACCTGGCATTATTATAATTACGTCATATTTCCTTCATCAAAATTTCTATTCTTGAGAACTTTGAATATTATCTTTCTCCTTGTAAAACCTCTAAGGTTATCCTTAAATCCTTCATCAGGTACACCCTAGGCACAGGGCATATCAAGATACCATTTACTAATACCAGAATCATTGTCTATATACTTCTGAAAAATTTCTCCACTGGTCCTTAAAGGCTGTTGTTACCTTAATCCTTTTCAATTTATACTGTCAAAACTCATGATGTCCCTATTAAGGGTGAAATTCCAACCTTTATGCATTCCCCTAGGATTCATTTTAAGTTACTGATGTTCTATCCTTAATTTCACCTTTAAAAAAAGTACATGCATCCTTCCATGGATAAATCAAGTCATATATCCCTGATAAGGGTATCTATTCAATCATTCCCACCTCGATAGTATATGCCTAATTTCACAATAACATCTGTATTCAAAATGAGGTCAATCAATATGGCCTCCAAAATATAAGAACGGTTATCCGCTTTTCTTGCCTGATTCATTAATGACAACAGGGATGTTTCAGAAGATATTGGTCGTGTTCAACGTGAACTTCTTCTTAATAACTCCTCATTTACTTTTGTTGTTTATCTCAACAGTCATCTCAATGTTGGGATATCTTTCATACCTGGCGTCTCCCTTTCTGGGTATCATGCCACCGGTCTTACATATACTTCACATTCTTGAAGATCACTTCCTTCATCCCATTTTCCTAATATCTTGTTATCTTGTCTCCTCAGTCCATCCGTGTTTTCTTATTCCCATCGATCTATCTCGAAGTGTCTTCCAATACTCCCAACTTAAAGGGGATACAATATACATATCACTTATGCCTTAAACCATCAACTTTAACTCATGGTGAATCACCCTCATCCCGATGATTACATACTTTTCTATTTCTATTTCTATGAGTCTTTAGAGTTTCCTCATACCCAACTCCCTTATCATTCCTCAAACTTTATTGCCTTTATATTCCTTTTCACTTCAGTTTCTTTTATTTTCATTTCTATTACAATCATTTCATGAACCCACTACTCATTGACTTCAAACATCAAGTCGTTCTGGGATTATTGTCATCAGAACGAATCTTGACAACTTTTACAACTTAGCTTCATAATTCATCATACTCGTCTGCCTTTGTTCTGGCTCTTAAGCTTTTACAGTATCTCCATAATCTTGGGAATTACTTTCTCGAAAACAATTGACTGAACTTTAATCAGTTTGCCATAACCTCTGGCTCCGTGCCTTTCTTTGTCTTTTACCAGTGGGTGGCCTCTTTCTTAGGAATGTAAGTGACAAAAACAGTCTTTTGTGATTCGTCCATCATTTAGAATCTCAAATGATTCCTATATTTCCTTTAGCCAAGCTCTTGCCTCGACTGGGTCAACCTGTTCCTTGGAACTCTGAGAGCTTAGCGACTTAAAGGTCCTGAAAGAATTTCCCACCGCACTGTTTCCTCAGGGTGGTGGTTGGGGATAATAGTCTAAGTTCTGTCTAGAAAGGTCCATAAATTGTTGTATAGGAGTACCGTCTCTGGTCTCCTTTCCTTACTCGACTTTTGTTTCCTTAGTATGAACGTTCCCTCCTCCTCCCCATAATTGGGGTCATCCTACATGTTTTAAATCCTCATTTTCCACTTCATTATGTTATGGGTTCCTTCTATCTTGATGGCGACCTCCCTGACTATCACGTTCAGGGTTTGCTATAAATCTTATTCCTCAAACTAGCTTTCATCTAAGATCTCATCTTTAAGCTCTTGAAGATTTGGAACCCAAATTCTGTAGGAATACCTCATTATTCCCTTATCATCTTTCTCGGTATTAATCTCTTATCTATTTGTTGGCTTTCTGCCTTCATTCATCACTTTTTCCGGCATAATATGTTCTTTTCCAATAATTCGGGCTGCATTACAATCTCAAACAGCTTTTCGGTACCGGCTCCGGTTACCTTCACTTCTATTTCCATTTTCTCAAAATCTCTTATAAACTCTCCCAAAGACATTATCATCTTAAGTCTCTCCTTTTTACTAAGGGCATCAGCCACCACATTGGCTTTCCCCGAATGATAAAGAATCTCCTAATCATAATTCTTGATTAGCTCTAACCACCTCCTCTGGCGCATGTTGAGCTCTTTCTGCGTGAAAATGCACTAGAGCACTTATGGCTTGTGTAAATCTCGCACTTCTCTCCATACAAGTAGTGCCTCCAATCTTTAGGGCAAAGCTATTGCCACGAGCCCAAGCTCATGGGTGGGGATATCGAATTTTATATTCCCTTAATTGTCTTGACGCGTACGCGATTACCTTGTTGTGCTGTATAAGAGCACCCTAATTCCTTATGTGAAGTGTCGATACAATTCACAAAATCTCCTTTTTCCATCCGGCAATGTCAATATAGGGGTCGTCACCAATCTTTGCTTCAGTTCTTGAAAGTTGTTCTCGCATTTCTCTGTCCATTCAAACTTCTCAGTCTTACGAGTAAGCCACGTTAAAGGGGCTACTATCTTTACAAACTTGAACGAACCTCCGGTAGTGACCGGCCAATCCTACCTCTGGTAGTTTCCCTAACCATGGTCATCAATTCCTCAATGGTCCTTTATTCATTCTTGTCAGGATCCTCCACGGGATCCTCCTCAGCAACAATCCCTTCTAGGATAACATCCTCAACCGCTACATCCTCAATATGAACATCATCTGGTCCTGCTTTAGGAAGCTCTATCGGATCCACAATCCGATCTCCAATTAGTAATAAAACATCATCACGCTGTTGCTCCTCAACCTCAGGGTTCGGAGTCCCGCTACCATATACGATAACGAACTACGCTTCTATCACGATATTTATAAGGGTTCCCATAAGGGTTTTAACTGTCAGTACTACGTTAGGTAGTCCGACTATGAACTTGGCAAGA
The DNA here is from genome assembly GCF_009905375.1 of Apium graveolens. NCBI lineage: Eukaryota > Viridiplantae > Streptophyta > Magnoliopsida > Apiales > Apiaceae > Apium > Apium graveolens. The sequence goes on along the minus strand of NC_133650.1, from coordinate 69,993,744 downwards.
GTTCTTATTATCTTAGTGAACTTATTATTTTAACGTCATATCTTCTCTGAGGTTTATAACGCTTAGCTCTGATACCATTTCTGTAACACCCTCAAATCCGGGTTGTCACGAGTTCCATTTCCCTTAATAACACCCAATCTTAATAAACAATCAACTACTCCGTACTGTGACCCCACAATAAACACACACACCACAAGTTATAGTCTCAGAGATGAATATCCAAAAATAACATGAGTCATTTTATTCCACAATTATTTGCCATTACACCTTAAAAGGGTTTCTGAATAAATTTACATTTTCCTTGCCATTATTACAATTCATAAATATACATAAGTCTGGTACATCAAAAGTTGAAAGCCTAGCGTATTGGTAGATCCTACCTCAGCTACAACGACATCAACGCCTACAGGAAACTGCGGAACGTTTCCTATCCGCTCGCGAATTGGGAGCTTGATCCTGTTCATCTTGTCTATCTGTTGTTGTGTGATGAAAGAAGAAAGCAAGGGTGAGCAACAAGCCCACCGAAATAATATGTATAATAATTAACAATATATGAGCATTCTCATAGTACTCATGAAAGTCTTGGTTAAGAAAAAATGAACCAAGTTTGATCTCTTAACACGACCAAGTCACAAAATATTCAGTATATATGTATATATACTTTTCAAAATCTTGGAAGTCCTCTTCCATGCATAATAAACACAGAGTTCCAGTTTATAACTGTATAAAAATATCGTTTCAAGGTGATCTCATATATCTAACCTTGTCTCAACGTTTTTCTAAAAATCTTTGACATGCATAAGATAATCATTTACTAGATATAAGTTTAAAAGATGAAGTTAAAAGATACTCCAATATACTTATATCTTTTCCGAATACTACTTGAACTACCACCGTTCAAGTTATAATTAGTTTCAAAAGTTCATCACATAGATGAGACTACAAGACAAGATTTGAATAGATTCAATCTTTATAATATCATTCAAAAGAAATGAAGTTGCGAGATACTTCATTAAGTCACGATATATATATCCATATATATCTCTCATACATTTCCTGAAAACCTCTGTCATGTAAAGTATGAACAGAGTTTGTAACATCCAATGAATTTTGGAAAGGAAAAGAATTTTGGCATAAACCCGATATCTTGCTGATCAGGCAAAGATACCAATAAGTAACCTTTTCTACTGTAGATGGATGAATTCCTCGCCGGTCATCACCCAGGCCGCATTAGGACCTCGCGCTAGACCGTTACCCGGCCACTCACGCGTGGATGGACTGTCACCCAGCCTCTTACACCTTCATTGACCGTACCCCGGCCTGTCGCTTATGCCGACTCAATTAGATGGACTTACTTCCCGAACATTAGGCAAGTAATCAAATTGTTTTCTCAAAACAGCAACCTCGTTGCGAATATAAAATACACCACAGAGCCGGATCCCTAAGATTTTTGAGCGAATATTCAAGTCTCCTTCGAAAGGAAGATCTTAAATCTGAAAACGAGTTTTGGGATCCACTCTAACTTTTAAAATCATTTTGAAGACTCGAAAACATTTTTAAGAATGTTTGGAGTAATGCTGATTTAATGAAATAAATCAGTCCCGATATATTAGAAAATATTTGAATATTATTATTTAAATAATATTCCCATAAGGATAATCCTTATAAAAATAATTGAAGTAAAAGTTTTAAAACTCATACTTGAAATGAATAATAAATAACCAAAGATATACTTATACAAAAGTACGATCTTTATTTGAATAATCGAAAATAAGTTTGATTATCGAAACATTATTCTCTAATAAAATAAAGAATATTATTTAATAAATAAGCGGAGTCATAAGTCCTCAAATGAATATTCAAAATAATATTCATTAAATAAAATAAATGGAGTCTTAAGTCCTCAAATGAATATTCAAAATAATATTCATTAAATAAAGTAAGCGGAGTCATAAGTCCTCGAATGAATATTCAGAATAATATTCATCAAGTAAAATAAAGTTATCGAATAAATCTTATTTGAATAATAGTTTTGAAAACTATTCCTATATATATATAAATATATATATATATATATATTTTTATATATATATATATTATACTTGGGAACATCGACTCCCGGTTTAGAAAAATATTCACCTTTGGATCCCCTATACTAAGGGTATACGCAACTACTGCTTATCTCTAGCATATGTATTATGCAACTTATAAGCATTTGAATCAACAATTAGATATCAAGATTACGAAACAGGCATGCATATATACCATATCAACATGCTCCAATATATCACAAGATTTGCTAATAACAATCATGCACTATCACAAGATAATGCATATACATATATTTACATCACAACAACAGTATAACGGGTAGAAAACTTGCCTGAGTGTTCTCGGATAGACTTAAGCTTAGAGTGGGTCCGATAACCTATGAACAAAAACATAAGTCGGAACTAAACCCCGGTCGCTTAAGAAACTAGACTTTAACCAATTGAACCTTAATGTTCGCTTATGGTCACTTCTACGCTTAACGAATCACATAAGCCGTTCGAGTACCCTTGGCTCCACCATTTTTAATAAATTAACCATTAAGAATATTAAGGCGATTCTTTCGCGAGTACCCTACCAACTGCCTAATCCACTTTAGATAATTGTTTCATAGTCCAATTAGTCATTTAAGGACCTTAAATAAGGTTTCAAAGTAAGGCGAGGGGTAATGGTTCGGTCGCGAAGCGCCGTTACTTAAAACGGTCGTTTCTCCTAAACCGTACATCGGATTCAAACGAACCACATATTAAAACGAAGCTCGTAACATGAACTATCTAATAATGGTAATGGTCAGAACTTAACAGTGAGTTCATGGGTCCTGATGTTAAGAACAAAAACAGTCTAAAGTAAATCGGGCATTACGACGGCTATGTTTACGCGATTACCAAATTTTATCCTTGCCAAATCAATCCACAATCAACCACAATTCAACCATACAACCAAAATCCATCCATACATTACTAAAACAGCCCCAACACCTCAAGTTCTCCAATTTATATTATTCTCAAACATGAACTAAAACTATTCTTAAGTTCAATAACTAATAACCAAGATTTACAACTCCAAAAACATCACAAAACCAACTAATCTCTACATATTCAATCACCATGCTTCTCATGAACTATCCTACTCATAATAAGCTCTTAATATTCAATAACAATGCTAGGTTAAGAGATTATACCTTCCTTGGTGAGTAAGAGTACCTAAGGAGCTTGGAATCACCCTTGAAAGTCCTTACCAAAGCTTAATCTAACCAAAAACACAAGATTAAACAATTTAAATTTCTTGAAAACACTATTCACTCTCTTCTTAAATGATTTATTGAAAGAGATTGTGAATGAATTTGGAGCTTAAACTCCTAGGATAGCCATAACTAATCATAAGGAACCTTGGATAATTACATTGCAATTTAACAATGGTTGGATCTTGGATTTTGAAATTTTCCTCTTTGAAAAAGAAGAAAAGCCGAGAGCTTTGTTGCTTGAAATGAAGTCAAGATGTGTTTTTGTGTTTGTGATTTGTTTTGCTTGGTTGCTAGGTTTTTGTTTTGTTTAATTACCCTTTTAACCATGTAAAATTGTGTGGTTAATAATCAACCACACTTCCTTCCTTTTTGGTCATGCTTAGGTCATCAATCTTATGTCATCTTCCCATGCTTGTCCTCTTCTTATTGGTTTGATGACATCATCCTCACTAACCTCTTTGATTAGCTTCTAATTACTTGGCTAATGACCGCTGATCTGTTATACGGTTCACTTAACTTTTGTTTTCGTTTATCATTTGAGGGATCATACCCGGGATCTTATTACTTGGGTTCCCTTAACCTTTCTCAATACATTATATTCCTTTTATGATCCTTTCTTATAATCCTTGAATTTAAATCCTTTTTATCCTGTTCCCTTATACTCAATTCTTTCGGTATCTGGTGGATTTTCTGGAAAAAATCAAAGTGTTCGAATTTGGATTCTGACTATCTTTACATAAGATCTCAGAATAACAATAGAAGAATCCCTATATAGTGTGGCATGGAAAGTTTTCTTATTCAGCATAATCAGCTAAACACTATTCATAAGGGTTATTAAAAGTTCAAAATTTTTGGGGTTATTACATGATACATATAACATCGTCTATAATACAAAACAAACGCCAATTGATTCAAAAATCATCGATTAATTTAGAATCAAAGCGATTAAAGAACTAGGGTTCGTGAATTTTTCAATATGGGACTAGAAAAGATGATTTGAGGACTGAAATAGATGAAATTGTGGCCAAAGAACACAAATATGGCTACATTTTTTATCGAGGTTGAATGGTTTGGCTGGAAATAGCAAAAATAGAGAGAGGGCGAGACAGAGAAAGACATAGAGAGAGAATGTGAGAGACGGAGACAGAGAGGGAAGGAGAGAGACAGAAAAAGAGAAATAAACCCCTTAATTCAACTTTTTCTCTTTTCTTAAATTTCAAACCCCCGCTTCTTAATTTTCAACCCTGCCCCCATCTCAGATCTCGGCGCAAGTTTTATTTAAAATAAACACTCGACCCAACTTTTTTTTTCAAATTTAAATTATTAAATTCTTTTTTCTTTTAATAAATATTTTTTTTAACACTTAACTATAAAAAACTAAATAAATTCAAAAATATATATTGTAAATCACTCTACCAGTGACTTTATAGAACTTTCAAATGATCATTATATTATAAATTACTCCACTAATATTATTAACTTTAATAAATAAATAAAATATATTTTTCAATCATTAACTCATTTTTATGTAAATAATTATTAACTAGTCAAATTAAAAAAAAATCATCTTTAATTTATATATATATGTCATTTAATTTGGTAACACATTTTGACTATACCGCAACATCAAAAAATATGGGTTGCGATATACATGGGTTTAGAAGGCTATTATTACACTTTTGTTTGCAACCCCAGTGTGAACGGTTGCAGATGCCAATCTATGGCGTAGTGCCGTGCCCACTCATTACTTTTTGATTGTTTCCATGCTGCCAAGTGTAAAAAGACTGTTCTGCTTCACAAAATTGACCGTTGTCGCGTGGAGTGTATAAATAAGAGAGTTAAAAGATTTTACAATCTTTTACCAACTATTTTTTATTTTCTAAACTTTCTTATTCTCTCTCTCACTCTCTAATATTCTCTGAAGCTTTTTCTTACAGGCATTTTAACAAACACCTTGTGAACACACATTTTCTCACTTATTTCTTTACAGAAATGGCACCCAAAGATCTAATTTATGATGGAGCCAAGTTTGTTCCTAATAACTACATGGGTATTCTTCCTAAGGACGAGGTTCCTTCAAAACTTTATTTCGTCCAAGACTTTCTTGCTCGAAGTGAAATAGGCTATGCACTGACCAAACCCCAGGTTCTCTCAGGCAAGCAAATACTGGAGTTTTGGAGGACTGGTGTTTATAATGATGGTGGAAAAGATGGGTCCCCAAGTATTAACTTTATAACAGGAGAGGATGAGCATTTGGTGACCTTGTCAACTGTTCGACAAGCACTACATTTTCCAGAAGATTGCACCTTCAATTCATCAGCTTAGGAGCCAGCTCTTCAACAAATAATGGCAAATCTAGGCTATGAAAAGTCTTTGGCAAAGCTGGGACAATTGAAGAGACCCCACATCAGGAGGGAGCAGAGTTTTTTCTTTGACTATATTATAAAAGCTTTTGCCAACAAGTGCTCAAACTTTGATGTTATACCCATAATGAGTCAGCAAATCGGGTATGCCCTTTTGAATCAAACACATTTTAATTATGCAAGTGATGTTTTAGGGTTTATTGGTGATAGGATGAAGGAAGATAGCAATATAGTCTATTTTGCTGGATTTTGTCAACTTATTTATAATTTATGTTGTCCTGATTCACCACAAAACTTTAGTGAGACAATTGAACCTTTTAAGCTACACAAAAGGGCTTTCACTGACTTATTATCTACTGATAATAAGAAGAATGTACTAAGACCCCTACAAATTCCTCAGTCTGTTAAACAATTCTTAGTAAATGCTGATCCTCACACATACAGTACCATATATCCTGATATAGCACCAGCACAATCTCAATCTCCATCAGCACCTACAACCAATACTCAACAAGCTCAAACTTCTCAACCACAACCACAACCTACCATCAGAACTTATTTCCAACCTGCACAATCCTCTCACCCATAACCATCTACTACAACATCAAGACCCAAACCTTCAAAAGCAAAATATGTTCCTAAATCTCCACCAAGGAGAAGAAGGATGATTCTAAGGGATGAATCTGATGAAGAAGAGGAGCAAGTTCAGGTTCATGCATCAGAACCTGTGACAGTAGAAGCTGAAAATGTAATTTTTCAGAAGGAGGTAGCAGCTGAAAAAAAGATTTCTCATAAGGAAACTAAAGCTGAGAATTATGGTATTTTAAAGAGGAAAAGAACTTCAAGTTCTGATGCTGCTAAAGCAACTACTCCACCATCCAGGAGATCTAAGAAAATGAGAGTAGGAAGGCATATGGCACAACCTCTATCTGAGGATGCTCAAGAAGCTGAGGAAAGGGATCAGGAATCTCTTATCTCAATAGGACCAATAGTAATTGAAGCCTTGCCACCTCCACCACAATATAAAGACACTGTTCCAGACACAGTGATCACACCTCTTGTCTCTCCTATAAAAGAAACTGTTCAAGTTGAAGATGTTGTGAATATGTTGTGAACTTGATGATTTCATTAACAAAACCCCTTAGTAGATTTAACTTAGTGAAATATGTAGCACTCGATGGATGATCAGTTATAGTCCCGATGGATGACTCAATATAGTCCCGACGGATGATGATTTGACATCCATCGAGTGAGTAGCTTATGTAACAATAAGTTATGTAGCACATCTATGTAAACACCTTTGTTTACATTCTGTAGTAGTATATAAGTCATGTTGACTTTAATTAGATATGCAGAATAGGTTGATTAATTGTACATAGATGATGTCTTGTAATTCTGCATAAATAAAATGAAGTCAAGTGCCAAATAGCTACCCGACGGATGATCAACAAAGCTACCCGACGGATGATCAACAAGACAACCCGACGGATGATCATGTACCCGACGGATGATCATGTACCCGATGGATGATCAATTCAAACATCTGTTGATAGTGACAACACAGTCACATGTGTCGAGTATATGGAAAAGGAATGTGGAAGCCTATTCAACTGGGTTTTTGAGAACAAAGAAGCATTGCCATTTCCATGCTATTATGAAGATATTTAAAGATGCTGGAATAGAGTAGTGAAACAGCAAAGTATTAGACTTGATAGATTTTATTTTATTATATTGTCTTATTACTGTGTAATCTTGGTGATATATAAACCAAGAGTAGCAGATAGAACAAAAACAAGACTAAGCAATATATTTTTCTCAGAGAAACAATTGTAAGCTGTATCCTTAGCATTTCTCTGTAAGTTTAGTTGTTCTTATTTGTAAGCAGCTGTGAGCTATTCAAGCTTCACAGGGTTCTCTTCATATATATATATATATATATCTGGTGGATACATTCAAATCCACCAGAAAGTTCTATTACTTTGTGTTTTGATTCATATTTAACTTGTCATTCCGCACTTTGCAAATCAAAACACTGACATATATATATATATATATATATATATATATTTTAAGTTAGAACACTTTATAATGAAAAAAAATTTAAGAATTCCATTCAACCCCCCTTCTGTAATTCTTGTTGCATTGTTAGGGACTAACAATTTGTATTAGAGCAAGCTCTTGAAGAACAAAGAGTTTAAAGTTCACAACAAACAGAAAGATGAACAAGAAGGATGTTGGAGTCAAGATTCCTTTTCTGGACAAAGATAATTACCATCACTGGAAGGTAAAGATGCATCTTCATTTGCTTTCTCAAGATGAGGCCTACGTGGATAGCATGTAGAGAGGTCCTCATGTACCAATGACAGCTGCAACTGGAAATGAGCCATCAGTTCCCAAGCCAAGGCATGAATGGTTAGATCCTGATATTGAAGAAGTCAGGAGAGACAAGAAGGCCATGAATATTTTGTTCAATGGAGTTGATGGTGACATGTTTGACAACATCATCAATTGCAAGACAACCAAAGAGGTTTGGGACACCATTCAAATAATTTGTGATGGCACTGAACAAGTTAGAGAAAATAAGATGTAGTTACTAATTCAACACTATGAGCATTTCTACTTTGAAGGAGGTGAAACACTCACTGATATCTTTAGTAGATTTCAAAAGCTACTAAATGCTCTGAAGCTGCATGGAAGAGTCTACCAAACCAAGGATTCTAACCTCAAATTTATGAGATCTCTTTCAAAAGAATGGAAACCAATGACAGTCTCCTTGAGGAACTCACAAGAATACAAGGAGTTTACACTAGAGAGATTGTATAGCATTCTAAAGACTTATGAGCTTGAAATAGAGCAAGATGAAAGAATGGAGAAAGGGAGAAAGAAAGGAGGGTCCATTGCACTGGTTGCTAAGTTAGAGAAAGAGAAGGAGATGAAGATAGAAGCTGTTGAGTCTACTTTAAAGGTCTGTGAAAACAAGGGCAAAGGGCTGGTAGCAGAAAATGAAGATTCTTTGAGCCAAAATGATATGGATGACATTGATGAACATCTTGTATTTCTTTCCAGAAGATTTTCCAAGATCAAGTTCAGGAAGAACTTTGGAGCAGCTAAGCCAAATAGAAATATGGTGGATAAATCAAAATTCAAATGTTTCAAATGTGGCTTGGCAGGGCACTTTGCCAGTGAGTGTAGAAAGTCAGATTCCAGCAAGAAGAAGTTTGAGCCTGTGGATTATAAACAGAAATATTTTGAGTTTCTCAAACAAAAGAAAAGGGCTTTTATTACACAAGAAAATGACTGGGCAGCAGATGGTCTGGATGAGGATGAGGATGTCAGCTATGTCAATCTATCCCTAATGGCCAAGTCTGATGAAACAGAGACAAGTTCTTCAAGTAATCAGGTAATCACCACTAACCTTGCCCATTTATCTAAAGATGAGTGTAATGATGCAATAAATGACATGTCTACAGAATTATATCATTTGCGTGTTACACTTAAGTCCCTCACTAAGGAAAATGCTAAAATCAAAGAAAACAACTTATTTTTAAGTGAGAGAAATAATGTGCTAGAGTCTCAGTTCATTGAATTTGAAAAACTGAGAATTGAGTGTAAGATTGCTAAGGATGAATTAACTGAGTCCTTGAAGAAAGAAGAGATTTTGAAGAAGCAGCTTGAATGAGAATATGAGGTGATTAAGGCATGGAAAACATCAAGAGATGTTCATTCTCAAATCACCAAAGTTCAAGGTATTGAGTCTTTTTGTGATGCAGCCTGGAAGAAGAATAAGGAGAAGTTGGAATCCAATTTGGTTGAAGGATTGCTAACAGATGTGGACTCGGCGGATGATGAGAGTCATCCGTCGGATAATCAAAAGGATTATCCGTCGAGTGACATAAATCCTCATCCATCGGCTGTGAGCAAACCTGTGAGTAAAGCCAAACATGCCAAGTTAAATGAAAAATATGGATCAGTTTCCAAAAACTTCATTTCAGGAGAATCTAGTCAAGTGAGGAAGGAGAAGAAAGTGAATGTTGGTCATCTGTCTATCAAGCAATTGAATGACAGACTAGAAAAGATTGAGGTTAAAACAGAGCCTAAAAGGAAAAACAATAGAAATGGCAAAGTAGGGATTAACAAACATAACAACTACACACCTAATAAGTATGCTCCAAGAAAAAACTGTGTTAATGTGGTAGTGTAAATCATCTGTCTGTTAATTGCAAAACTGCCATGCCTACTTCCATATCTGTGCCACCTCCTTTTCCCAACATGAATGCCATGCCTTCTATGCCTATGAATATTATGTCTACATAGAATATGAATGCACAATTTACTAACCTGTCATTTGCACCTAATCCTTATTATGCTGTATTTAGTATGCGTCAAATGCCATTTAGCATGCCCTACTGGAATAGTATGGTTGCTAATAGCAAGCCATTTCCTGTTAATCAAAATGTGCATGATAATTATGCTTTAATGAATGGTTCCAAAGGTCCAACTCAGATGATTAAGGATGAATCTGATATCCCCAAGTCAAATGAGATCAAACCTAAGAAACAGAAGAAGAAAGCTAACAAGGCAGGACCCAAGGAAACTTGGGTACCAAAATCAACTTGATTTGATTTTAATGTGTGCAGAGAAACAGAAAAAATATGTGGTACTTGGATAGTGGTTGTTCAAGACACATGACTGATGATTCTACCCTGCTCACAGAGTTCAAGGAGAGAGTTGGCCCAAGTATTACTTTTGGAGATGACAGCATGGGTTATACTGTGGGATATGGCTTGATTTCAAAAGACAATGTCATCATTGAGGAGGTTGCCTTAGTGGATGCTCTCAAGCACAATTTGTTGAGTATCAGCCAGCTGTGTGATAAAGGCAATTCAGTAACCTTCAACTCAGAAGCCTGTGTTGTGACAAACAAAGAGGAGCAACAAAGTGGTTCTCACTGGAGTGAGAAAAGGGAATGTGTACTTAGCTGAATTCAACTCATCAAATACAGAATATGTTACTTGTCTTCTCAGTAAAGCAAGTCAAGATGAAAGTTGGCTATGGCACAAGAAGCTATCACATCTAAACTTCAAGACCATGAATGAACTTATAAATAAAGAATTGGTTAAAGGCATTCCTCAAGTGGAGTTTTCTAAGGATGGGCTGTGTGATGGTTGCAAAAAGAGAAAGCAGATTAAAGCATCATTCAGAAAGAAGGTTGATTCAATAATTGAAGAACCTTTACAACTGCTACACATATATTTGTTTGGACCAGTCAATGTATTGTCCATCTCAAGGAAAATATTTTTCCTAGTAATTGTAGATGATTTCTCAAAGTTCTCTTGGACATATTTCCTTAAGTCTAAAGACGAGGCTAGTGAAATCATCATCAATCACATAAGGCAAGTCAACAATCATCCTGACTTCAAAGTTAGAAGAATCAGGAGTGACAATGGAACTAAGTTCAAGAATTCTGTCATGAGAGCATTTTGTGAAGAAAATGGGATTTGCATGAGTTTTCAGTAGCAAGAACTCCATAATAGAATGGAGTAGTAGAAAGAAAGAACAAATCACTTATTGAAGCTGCAAGGACAATGCTTGAAGAATCTAAGTTACCAACATATTTTCGGGCTGAAGCTGTAAATACTACATGCTACACAAGCAAAATGCATGACTCCCTATCAATTATTCAAGAATAAGAAGCCAACTCTAAATTTTTCTTCATGTCTTTGGCTGCAAATGTTATATCTTGAGAAATCAAACTGATCAGAATGGGAAGTTTGATGCTAAAGCAGATGAAGGAATTTTTGTTGGATATGATGTTGGTAAAGCATACATAGTCTACAATCTGAGAACCAACATTATTGTGGAATCAATACATGTTGTGTTTGATGATAAAAAGATTGAAGGACTACAAGATAGAGATTATCATGAAAGCCTCAAATTTGACAATGTGGAGATGGTGAGTGACGACAGTGATGATGAAAGTGATCAAGAAATATTGTCAAAGGATAATGCAGAAAAATCTACTACCAATGAAGCACAAAATTCAACATTTGTTGAATTGCAAAATGCCTCATCCGTCGGGAGACAATCTGCTTTATCCGTCGGGAGACAACCAGCTTCATCCATCGTTACTCAAAATTCACCATCTGTCGGGTCATCAAAAGAAGCTGAAAGTCAAAATAGATCACTTACAGAAAGTTCCCCTTTCTCAAATCAAAGATCCATAAACTCAGGGGGAGTTTCTAATAATCAAAACTCAATCACACATCAATACAACAATGAGGCCTCTTCATCTAGAGCTAATCTACCTCAACAAAGGAAATGGACAAAGGTTTTTTTAATAGTATTTATTGAAAAAAATTTACCCCTTTGAACTCATCATTGGTGATGTATCTTTTAGAGTTCAAAAAAGTAGAGCAACTCAGGAAGAATGTCTATATAGCAGTTTTCTATCTAAGGAAGAACCAAAGAAGGTAGAAGAAGCTTTGTTCGATCCTGATTGGATTTTAGCTATGCAGAAGGAGCTAAACCAATTTGAAAGGAATAAGGTATGGAAGCTGGTACCCAAGCCTAAAGGAAAGAATTCAATAGACACCAAATGGGTATTCAGAAACAAAATGGATGAAAATGGCATAGTAGTCAGAAACAAAGCTAGATTGGTTGCTAAGGGCTATTGTCAACAAGAAGGAATAGATTTTGATGAAACTTTTGCTCCTGTTGCAAGACTTGAAGCCATCAGAATCTTCTTAGCCTATGCAGCCCATGCCAATTTCAAGGTCTATCAAATGGATGTCAAAAGTGCCTTTCTGAATCGAGACTTGGAGGAGGAAGTCTATATCAGTTAGCCTCCTGGTTTTGAAGATCCAAATTTTCCAGAATATGTCTACTATCTTTTAAAAGCATTTTATGGACTGAAGCAAACACCAAGAGCCTAGTATGACACTTTGTCAAAGTTTCTCATAGAAAATCATTTCACAAGAGGTACTGTTGACAAAACTTTATTCTTTAGAAATGTTAATGGCTATAGTATACTTGTTCAAATTTATGTAGATGACATTATTTTTGAGCTCTACAGACTTGCAAAAAGTTTGCCAAATTGATGCAAAGTATGAAATGAGCATGATGGGAGAACTAACTTACTTTCTTGGTTTGCAAGTTAAGCAAGTTAGTGATGGAATATTCATTAGTCAAACTAAATACATTTAAGATCTTTTAAAGAAGTTTGATCTAAGGGATTGCACATCTGCAAAAACTCCCATGGCCACTGCAACTAAGCATGAATTAAACACTACTGAAAAGTCTGTGGATATTTCAAGTTATAGGGGCATGGTTGGCTCACTTCTGTACTTAATAGCTAGTAGGCCAGATATAATGTTTGCTACATGTCTTTGTGCTAGATTTCAGGCTGATCCTAGAGAATCTCACTTAGTAGCTATTAAGAGAATTTTTAGATATCTCAAGGGAACACCAAAACTTGGCATTTGGTACCCTAGAGATTCTGGTTTTGATCTAACTGGTTATTCAGATGCAGATTATGCGGGTTGTAGAATTGATAGAAAAAGTACAACAAGAACCTGCCAATTTCTAGGAAACAAGCTTGTGTCCTAGTTCAGTAAAAAGCAAAATTCAGTTTCTACTTCTACAGCTGAAGCTGAATATATTGCTGCTGGTAGTTGCTGTGCACAGATTTTATGGATGAAAAACCAATTGCTAGACTATGGTCTGCAAGTGGAAAGAATTCCTATTTTCTGTGATAACACAAGTGCAATTGCCATCACTGAAAATCCAGTACAGCATTCAAGAACAAAGTACATAGACATCAAGTACCACTTCATAAGGGAACATATAATGAATGGTACTGTGGAACTACATTTTGTTCCAAGTGAAAAGCAGCTTGCAGATATATTTACCAAGCCACTGGATGAATCCACCTTTTCAAGGTTGGTAAGTGAGTTAGGCATGCTTAATTACTCTTGAATCTTTATAGATAATTTGCAAGTTGTAATGCAGCCAGAAATTTAATTGATTTTTTAGTCATGGATGAAATTTTGGCTAAGTCAAAATTTACATCTCGACGGATGATCATTATCCATCGAGTTTGATCATCCGTCAGTATACATTTTGTTAATAAAATCAATTATTTTTCTGGAATATTTTATGTCTCGACGGATAACTGATTTATCCTCATCCGTCGAATTATCTTATTCTTAGCCGTTGATTCTCTTAACATTATCCATCGAGTATACTTATAGTTTGTAAGCATAACACGACGGATAATTGATGGAATTTTTACAGTTTATTTTTAAACGGCTATTTTGGGCAATTCTTATTGGCTACTTTATTTTACTTTATTATTTTTTACAGTTATTTTTGAGATAGTATAAAAGCATAATTCATTTTCATTACTTTTCTTTTATCATTCTCAAATCATCTGCTCTAACTTCTCTCTTTCTCAAAAGCAATTATCATCTCTCTCTCTCTCTGCAATTTTCACTCTCTAACAATGGCACCAGTCGTCAAGATCATGTCTCAAACTGGATTTATCTATGATAAGAACAACTTCACGGCTCTAGTGAATAAGGGGATTCAGCAGTCAGGCGACTACCACAAGATGATGGATTTTGTGAAGAACTGCAAACTCAACTATGCCATGCTGGAATCACCCACCATTTACTGTGAGGTTGTTAAAGAAATGTGGATGACTGCAACATACAACTCAACTGATAAGACTATCACTTTCACTATTAAAGGTAAGGAATTATGTGTCAATAGTGATATTGTTAAAGCATGTTTCAAAATTCCTGATAATACTCTAACTTCTCCACACACAGACACTGACATTGTTAATATGCTTAACTCCATGGGCTATGCACTCTCTACTTCTAAATTAAGTGAAATTAGGAGATTGGGTCTTAGAAAGGAATGGAGTTATCTGTGTGATATAGTTACTAAGGTATTTTCTGGTAAAAATAGCAATTTTGATTCAGTTAATATCTCTATGCTCAACATGCTTTACATGCTAGTAACCGATAAAATTTTCAACTTTAGTGATTTTGTCATATTTGAGTTGGGGTTTAAGTTAGGGGAGCTAAATAAGAGGGGTAAAAATGGTTACTATGCTAGATTTTTAATGATGCTTGCTAACCACCTCTCTGAGGATATTGTGCTTGAGAACCCAACCAATAAATTAGATTGTTGGGTTCAAGAAAGGAGAATCATTGCAGATTTAAACAGGGAAAACCATCACAAAGAGGTGCCATTCTTCTATTTTCCAGTTATGGAGGCACCTCAAGTAAGTGAGGTAATTTCAACTGTATCTACTCTTCCAACCTCACAAACTTCTTTGTATTCAAGTGTTGTTATGGCAACTGATTCATTGACCCAACAGTTGCCTACCCAAGCTACCAAATCCAAAATTTCAAAAACAAAGACAAAGAAAGCCCCCTCTGGTGTCTCTCAAAAGATGCCAGTTGTAAAATCCACCAAACCAAAAAAGGGGAATGTGAAGGTGGGCAAGAAAGGTGAGGGACAGGGTGAACATCAAAGAAACTCTAAGGATAAGGTTGTAGAGGTGAGTGTTTCCCAGCCTAGCCACACTGCAGTTTCCCAACAAACTGCAGTGCTTAATAAGGATATAAGCTCATTTCTAGTTGCATCCTCCCAAAAGGATGTGACTATTGAACATAGCTCTCAACCAAGAGCACAGGCCAAAAGGGTAAGGGACACAAGCTCACCCCAAACTTACACTAGAAAGAAGAAATCAAAGACCCTTGGGGATGCACAGGGTTCACACACTGTGCAAACTGGTGCTAAAGACATAGTCACTGCACCTTCTCAAAGTCAGGTTGATGTGGCTCCAATAAATATGGAGTCACAACCAAAATCTTTAATAATAGAAGCACCTGAAACACCAAATTCTCCCACACACTCTTTGGATGTTGACATGATAAACACATCACTTCCAAATTCTCCATCTTTAACTCTCTTGGAGAAGCCAAAAATCCAAGCAAGTGAGCATCATCTTCTAGATGATTTGTTGGCTCACTTGCCATTTCTTTCTGAAACTGTTGAGACATCTGTGCCAAAATTTTCATCAATCTGCACAGAGTCCACAATAGTTTCTGCTCCAAACTCATTTATTTCTACTCACTCGATGGATATTGTTCATCCGTCGAGTAGTGATTGTATCCCGACGGATAAGTTTAACAGCAGTTATCCGTCGGATAGTCAAACTGCTAACCCGACAGATATTCCTTACCTATCGAGTGTCTCTGCACAGCTTCAAATTTCATCAATTATTACAAGTGCAAAAGACTTAGTAGTAGTGTAATCACTCCTAAGATTGAGGGAAGGGAGTGAAATGAGTGAGAGTCTGGATTGCTCCCAGGAAAATGGAGAGGAAAAGAGTAAACCAATGCAGTCCATTTCTTAAGGACTGGCAAAAGTGAGTGTGAGGAGTCCCACCTTAGATGGTGAAGGTGAGGGTGTGAGGGTGGGGAGCCAAGGTGAGACCTTGATGCAACAAAAGAGAGATCATGAGAGAAATGCGTGTACAGGAGTGATAAGGATGGAAACCATTGCAAGTGAGTCAATGAATGTCAATGATGCAGAAAGGGAAAAGCTATTTCAGCAAGAATATCAAGTTGTTATAGATTTTATTTCCCTGGATGCTGAGACATTTACTCACCCTGTGACAGCTTACCAAACTCTAGTTGTACAGGGAAATGAGGAGGCTAAAAGATTGCTGAACTTGGTGCATACAACACAATCTTTACAGAGAGCAAAGGATGCATTCACTGTTATGCCTTCCAACATTGGAAGTGATTTTGAACTGGATGAAACTTCTTTTGGGGATGCTGATGGGGATGATGAGGAAGATAGCATGGACATAGGGGATATGCAGATGTTCCTTCCTGGATGCTAACAAAAGAATGCTCATACTCACATCTCCAATCAACACTATTCAAGCTAATGTATGGCACCCAAGCAGCCATTCATGCACCTTCCAATGCTAACACAAAGAAGCTTCTCACAGCACATCTTGAAGCACTCTAGCTGCATAAAATTCAAGCCCTCCAACACAGTCAGAGTGTGGATGCAATCAAGAAAGAAATTTCTGAAGTCAAGCAATATGTTATAGAAATGATGGATGCTAGACTCCCTGCAACCACCATGACTGAAATTGCTCAAAAGCTAAGGAAGAAGGCTGATCTCAATAGGAAAGTTGAGGTCATGGACTCAAGATTATCTGCTGTAGAGAAGTCAATGGCCAAGATACTTAACAATCAAGAAGCTCAGACTGCACTACTCCAACAGTTGGTGGCTGCTCAACTCCCTCCCACACAACTTGATGATAACAAAAAAGGGGAGAAAGGCTCAAGTGAGGGGGATAAACAGCTTAATATTCAAGTTAGTAAAGTAATTGTGCCTACAATTGCTTTTACCAAGCCAACAACTAAAGACATCATTGATTTGATTAATGAAGCAGCACCACATTGAGAGCAGCTGAAAAGAAGCAGTTGAGCCCAATCGACTGGGAGAAAATTGATGAGGACATTCAAAAGAGGTTTGGGCTAGCAAAGAAGCCAGAAAAATCAGCCATTCATCACTCTCAAGTCAGGCAAATCTCAATGAATGTTATGAGCATGAATAATCTGGAAAGAGGACAACCATCTTGCATCAAATCTCCAAAGTCTGAGCTAATTCTGAAACCAAAGGTGAACTATCCTAAATCTTCCCTAAAGAATCCTTTGGACACAGTGTATAAGACACCAAAGCCTGATGAGAAGAAACTGCTGTCAAGATCTATTGCATTCTATAAGGTTCCAGCTGATTCAGCATTGAAAAGAAGAATTGCTAAGGTTTTCAGGATTGGTAAGGAAATTTGTGTGGTGGCTGGACACCCTCAATTTACTGAAGCAAAGAGAGAAGAAAAGGCAAGATTGAAGCAAGAAAAGAAGCAAGCTGCTCTAGATGCTAAAAAGGTCAAACAAAAGAAGGAGCAAGTTGCTATCTTGGCCAAGCTGCAAGCTGTAAAAAATCTACACAACATATTCCTGAACAATCATCTGAAACCACTGAATCTAAGGAACTGAAAATGCAAGAAGAATCACAGCAGAGAAAAAGTTTTAGATACAAACTTCATGCAAAGAGAAAAGTGGATTTTGATAAAAGGAATTGGAAGATCAGTTTCCCAAAAAGTCTATATCTGCAACAACTCAAACATCCATGCCCTCTGTGGCACATGAAGAATTCAAGATAGATCCATCCAATAATTTTCATGGTGAACCTATCATTCCAAAGGATGAGCCAATAGACTGGGATAGTCTACCAATACCTGAACTTAATCTACCTCACTTCATGAAGCCAAAGAAGATAAAGACCAGAGCAGTCAAGAAAGTGAAGCCCTCAACTCTCAGATCCAAGTCCCTAACCAAAGCTCAAACCAAAGTCAACAAGGGAGACATCATGTACATCTGTGACATCAAGGAATTCTCAGATCTAAACCTCTATCTAGATGAACTGGAAGAAATCAGAGGGATTGATGCTTACAGGAAACTACCTGAAAGGTTAGTATTCAAGTACAAGGGAGGAAAAGAGGTACAATGGCCACTTCACAGGATCCTTCAAGAGAGCCAATATGTGCTGATAAAGGTTTATTCATCCTTCAAGAAGAACTTTGGATTCAATGTGATAGCTAGAAGAATTTTTCTAAAGAAGATTGAAGAACTGAGGAGTATTAGAGCCAAAGATGCACTCCCAAAGACTCTAACTATTCCTTACACAGGGAGTAGAGTGCATCTAAGGCCCTACTGGCTGATGAAATTCAGGGATGATAAAGGAGTTAGAAGATTCTTCAGATTAGAAGACCAGTTGAGCATCTCTAGTAATGAGACTCTTTTGGAAATGCAAGGAATGCTAAATCTCTCAGAATCTGATGAACTGGAATTCCACAGACAGCTCCAAAATCAGATAGAAGAAAACAACAGAAAGCTTGAAAAGAGATCCAGATCTTCAAGGAAATAGATTAATCTGTGCAGGCTAGAGGAGCACCTTGAAAATGACTGTGAGCAAATCTTTGTACATTTTTTTAATTGCAGCACTTTAAAGTTTTATCTACTTCCATTTAAATTTGCATTTTTAGGGTGTTTTATTATCATCAAATTTCTCTTAATTTATGGCTATAATTCTAGTAGACATAAATTGGGGGAGATTGTTGTGAATATGTTGTGAACTTGATGATTTCATTAATAAAACCCCTTAGTAGATTTAACTTAGTGAAATATGTAGCACTCGACGGATGATCAGTACTAGTCCCGAAGGATGACTCAATATAGTCCCGACGGATGATGATTTGACATCCATCGAGTGAGTAGCTTATGTAATAATAAGTTATGTAGCACCTCTCTATAAACACCTTTGTTTACATTCTGTAGTAGCATATAAGTCATGTTGACTTTAATTAGATATGCAGAATAGGTTGATTAATTGTACATAGACGGATGATCAACAAAGCTACGCGACGGATGATCAACAAGGCAACCCGACGGATGATCATGTACCCGACGGATGATCAATTCAAACATCTGTTGACAGTGACAACATAGTCACATGCGTCGAGTGTATGCAAAAGGAATGTGAAAGCCTATTCAACGGGGTTTTTGAGAATAAAGAAGCATTGCCATTTCCATGCTATTATGAAGATAATCAAAGATGCTGGAATAGAGTAGTGAAGTAGCAAAGTATTAGACTTGATAGATTTTGTTTTATTATCTTGTCTTATTACTGTGTAATCTTGGTGATATATAAACCAAGAGTAGAAAATAGAACAAAAACGAGACTAAGCAATACATTTTTCTCATAGAAACAATTGTAAGCTGTATCCTTAGCATTTCTCTGTAAGTTTATTTGTTCTTATTTGTAAGCAGCTGTGAGCTATTCAAGCTTCACAGGATTCTCTTGATATATATATATCTGGTGGATACATTCAAATCCACCAGAAATTTTTAAAGAATTATGTTTCTATTACTTTGTGTTTTGATTCATATTTAACTTGTCATTCCGTACTTTGCAAATCAAAACACTGACATATATATTTTAAGTTAGAACACTTTATAATTGATAAAAAGTTCAAGAATTCCATTCAACCCCCCTTCTGTAATTATTGTTGCATTGTTAGGGACTAACAGAAGATTTAGGATTAAGTCCTGAAATTGACATTCATAGGCTGATCATTCCATCTGTCCTGTTTCTGGAAGCACCACAAGGACAAGTGACAACTCCACCTATTTCTCCACTACATGTTGAAGTTCCAAATACTCCCATTCTGGATGTGGAAACATGTGAAATTGTACCAAAATCTCCAACAGCCATACACACACTTGTGTTGTCAGAAGATGATGAGTTTCCTGCAAGTTCTGGAGAGTCAGCTCCAGTAAATACTCCAGCTCCAATTCTTGGAAAGGAGGCATTATTGAAATATGTTGAAAAAGAAGCTCATGTTCCTTGGGAAGACACTCACAGAGGAGTTGAGTGGACAAAGAAGTGGAATGAATCTGATTTTATTCCAAGCTCCAAAGTTCTATCAGATCATATTGCTAAAGCTGATGAGTTGATGACAAATTCTGACTTTAAAGCTCAACTTAAAGTCACAGCTCTCAGTACTAAAAGCCTTCAAGGTCGACACTCCATTACTCATGCCAAGGTTGATAAGCTACGGGAAAATGCTGATAAGCTGGGCCTGATGATCAAGCTGGACAAGAACAGGTTTATCAGACCTATTCATGAGAAAGTAGAGGCTATTGAAAAAGTTCAAGAAAAGCAATAGGCCCAATTGACTGAGGTCCTGTAGAATCAAGCCTCTCAACAAGCTCAATTTAATGAAATTCAATCTTCAGTAGAACTTCTTTTATCTTTACTCCTACCAGATGATGCAAAAAAGGGGGAGAAGGTAATGAAGTCCAAATGCTCAACTAGTCAAGTACTGAAGAAGAAGGATGATAAGGAAGATGACCAGGGAAACCAAAGAAAGGGTCAAGGTCAAGGGCAAAGCAGTAAAGTTTCTTCAAGGAAACTAATTTCTGATTCTAGCTAATCTTCTACACAGAAGAAGACAAGTTCTGAAGCTGTAGATGCTCAAACTCTGAAAGCAAGTTCTGATGATCAAAGTCTGATATCAAGTTCTAATATTCTCATTCAAGGAGGAAGTAAAGACTCTCAGAAGTTTTTGCAAACTCTGAAGCTCAAGGGAAGGGAGACTACAGTTTATTATAAAGATCCCAAGATTCAGACACTTGATAAAGAAATTGCTAAAAGACTATTTCTCAAGCATAAACCTGGAATGGATTTAGAGATTTTAAAGGAGGAAGAAGCTAGATTTGCAGCTGAAAAGACAAATCTTAAGTCTAAAGCTTTTGATGCAAAGAAACCTCTAAGGCCTAAGGCAAAAGGCATTGTGATCAAGGAAAGCTCTGAGGCTTCAAAGCCCAAGACAAGATCACAAGTTGAAATTGATCCCAAGGAAAAAGGGAAAGGAAAGATTGATGAACCAACAAAGCCACTGAAGATGAAGATTCCTCAAATCCTGATGAAACCAGTGTGCAAAATGGTTCAAGTTTTTGATGATACAGCTGCTGAAGATGAAACTGTTAAAACTCTGAAAAGAAGGAAGATAACTGAAGAATTTAAAACAACCTCTGACATAGCTCAAGTTGTTCAAAGTGAAGAACAACAAGCTACAGAAGAAACAACAAATTCTGATCAAGTCATCAAGACATCAACCTCTGACAGTGCTCAAGTTGATTTGAACAAATTGACAGTTACTGATAAGAGAAAACTCCTATGGAAGAATGTTAATCCATCAGATCTTAAGAAAAGTCAACTTTTATCTGATTTCATGACTGTTGGATTGAAAGCCAGAGAAGCAAGAGACAGAGCTGGATTAGGTTTCGAAGAAGCCAAAATCAAGACAGGAGTTGAAGTACTTACTAGAGATCCATTCTTATTGACTGACAAACCTCTTGAAGAAGTTACACAGAAACACCTTGATAAGGTTATGTTTGTTCAAGTGGTACTGGATGCTCATGATAAAAGTAATGTCAAAGAAAAGCTGATTCTGTTTCTTGAAGATGGAAGAACATATAGGATGTCAGAATCAGATGTGCTAAACAAATCTCTGAAAGAACTTCAATTCTTTTATTATCTTTTGGAGATAAAGTCTGAGATTACTAGGAGATGGTCAAATTTCATCATGAAGACCATAAGGGATAAAGCAAGAATTTCTGGATCAAGGGTTACAGAATTTATTCCAAACATTGTTGAAGATGATGGAAGTGAAATTCCAATGAAGAAGAATTCTGCTAAACTTGAGGTTATTCTGAAAGAGAAATGTCTGTGCTATAATGAAGACTCATCTCATCCAAGAGTAATCAGACTTGGTGATGGTTTAGAAAGAAATCACATCTCACAACTAAGGACTGTAATCTACCAGATTGGAAGTCAGGGTGAAGAATTGAAACAAGTCAAAGCTACACTAGCTCAAGTCCTGAGGAATGTAGAAGAGAAGCTGATATCAAACTTTGTCAAGAATCACTATGGATTCAGATTGACTCAGTGAGATTGGTAAAAGCTACAAGGACTGTAAGTTGTAGTTAGTTGTCTAATTAAACTCTCATTGTATTTGTACTTAAATATTTTTGACATCATCAAATCTATTAACTTGTATATTTTTCATAATTTACAAGTTGGGGGAGATTGTTAGATATATTTGAGATATCATGTCTAATCTGTTGTGTTTAGTTTCAGAACTTAATATAAAGACTTACTGGAAATCAGAACTTACTGAAGTCAGAACTTATATCAGAACTTAAGGCCGTCAGGATTTATATCAGGACTTAAGTGCGGATACTTCAGATAAGGAAAATAGTTGATTTACAGGAAATGATCATGACTAAAATAATAGAAGATATGCATGAAGAGTTAGAAGACTAGAAGACTTGTAGAAGATAATATCTGATTGATATATTTTAGGAGACATAATTATATTCCATATCAATTAGAAGATATCTTGTAACTGTGTACTATATAAATACAGCTTAGGGTTTACACTACATGTGTTATCATTCACGAGGAAGATTATACATTATAACCTAGCAGCTCTTAGTGATATTGTTCATCACTGAGAGAGAGAACAACTGTTCTATTATAACAGAGTTTATTATATTGAATATATTGAATATACTTGTGTTGATAAATCGATTTGGTTGTATAAACACTATATCCAACCCCCTTCTATAATGTTGTGTGACCTAATAAAAACAGATATAATTCTTAAACAATAATATGGAACATGACAGACATTGAACAAAGTAATATTTGCAGTTAACTTGAATGTTCTTTTGTGCAAAATTGTAATTCCAGTTTTATCATAAAAAATTATGCATTTATCAACATCAAATACATGTTTATAACTTTCAAAATGTTAAGATCAGGGCATATATGGTCTGTTGCACCACTAACAACAATCTTTTCTTGATTAGAATTTGAAAGAAGACACATAATACATCCTAAAAGAGCATGTTTTGTTGAGTCATTATTCTGATCCTGAGATGTTTGTCTCATCAATGCATTAAAATTATTTTATTGAAACAAGCTCATCAAATGGTTATGCTGATCAACAGTAACAATTTGGTTTTCAGCCACCATATTAGATCTAGGATCAGTAACATTCTGAGAAATTGTTGTAACTTTTTAATCTCAAAAAAAGTCGAGAGGAAATTTTGTTAAGTTTGAAGCATATCTTAATGTTGTGTCTAGGAAATTTGCAGTGGTTGTAGAAGTCGTAAGGCTTTCCTCCTCCTTTATTGTTAAAACCAATATTGTTAACAGCATTTGTACCAGGATATTGACCAACATTTCTAGGGATTATCTAGAATTAAATGACATTTTTCCTGGTACTGAATTCCTATTTACAGGAAAAGTCCAATGATATAGTGAATAACCAAACTTTCTTTTATCATAATGGAATGCTAGAGTTTCAGTTTGAGCAATCATTTGAGACATTTCTTTATGCCTCTCATCATGAACAAATAACCTATATACTTATGAGATATTAGGCATGGAATGCATCATTAGAATATTGCCTCTCGCAAAACTGTATTGCTCATTCAGCTCATAATGAATTCAATTAATATATGATCTTCTTGCTTTTGTTGCATTCTTTTAGTCAAATGTTGGTCAACATCATTAAGACCACCCCAAATAGTCTTGATTTAAGTAAAAAAAATCAGATATCGATTCCTGACCCTGACTTATCTCAAGTAACTGTTATTCCAAGGAGTAAATCTGGGCTACAGAAGCATAACCAAATATAGCTTTAAAATCTCCCTATATCTCTTTGTAGTTTGCATAAATGTAGTTATAGAGACATGTATGATAATTTCTTCAACAAGTATCTACTTGTGTAGTCACTTAACTGTGGATCATTACATCAGACCAAGCTCATTCTAGAAAAGGGCATTGGAACAACTCCAATACTTTACTGGACTATTTCTGGAAGAAGATCTATGAACATACCCTAAAAATCAAGAAGTACATCAAATAAAGCAGTTGCGACAAAGAATAAATTTCACCACGTCCAATTTGAGAAGTCCGGACTGAACCAATCGGGAAGTGCCTAAATGTACAAATTCGAGAAGTCTTATATTTCATTCGAGAAGTGCACATTGAATGGATTTGAGAAATGCATTTGTACTTATTTGATTCGAGAGTGCGAAAAGAACTAATTCGAGAAGTCTGAGCAGCCTATCAGATTCAACTGATTCGAGAAATATGCAAAGTTAGATTCGAGAATTCGGTCATGCAGCCAATTTAAAAAATACTGGAGATGTTGACTCAAGTAATGCACTTCTCTAACAGTTAACTCAGAGTTATCAAATAAACACTTAGGAAATTTCGAGGTTCATAACAAAGACAAAAAAATAAAAACTTTTTCAGAGAAATGATAGTCAACCTGTCAATCTATGACTGATTACTTCAAAGAACAGGGATTCACAAGATAAAGTCAATGACTTAGCTTGAGGAGTAATTTAAAGAAAAGCAGTTTGAAGAACCTGGAATATCTTCTAAAATTTAAAAGATGATATTTAATCAGTCACTTTTCTGACTTGTCGAATGTACTTTACTTGCACAAATAATTCAAATCAACAAGTCACTTGATTGCTTGAGCTCTCTTTTATCCTTTAGTTAATCGACATTCTCGAATTTTTGTGCTTTAAATCATTTATGATTTGACAGTTTGATTTTGTGTTTTACTTAAAAACTAAGAGTTTTCATGAAAGTTACATTATTAATCATTACAAAAGGAGGTACATTTGGTTGCTTATACTTGGATGGACTAGTGCTGAACAGACATATTTTCTAAATCTAACTAAATACATTTTTAACTAAATGTGTGTAGTTTATGATAGAATATTGAATTTTAATATTTTATTATGAGAAAGTTCTTAAAGTAGATTCATTTTTCTTGATTTTTTGTGTATGCATGCAAGGGTTATCATTGTTTTCTTGCTATGTGTGCATCAATGTAGATTAGTTCAACATATTTAATTAAAAATTGAGCAGTTTGTCAGATTGTCACTAATCTGATTCTAGGAAATCTAAGAGACAGTTATTCACTACAAGAAATATTGAAACAGACAATGGTTTTCCAACGTTGTTTGAAAGATGAATTTTCGTTGTCTATCCGGAGGCGGTGTATTTGGCACTCATACAATGGTTACGCACCATTGTAATAAATATATCACATAATTGAATATAAGGCCTTTGTCTCATTTGATTCATACAACGCATATGATCCTTTGTAATATTCTACCAACAACAGTTTTAGCCGTTGTAACAATTTAAAGGCACAATTGTTAAAAATAGTGTTATGTGAATTGACTCCAACAACAGTTTATGTATTTATTTGATCTAGTTACACAATGATTTTTATTAAGAAAACAAGTGTATGAGATACTTTAGGCAACGATTTTTTTTTTGGGTATTGTGTTTTAGCTATGTTCACAACAGCTTTTGTAATGACCAAGATATTGTTAGAAGCTAATCTAGTAATGGTTTGTAGTGATCCCAGAGTGTTGTTAGGATTTGTACATACAATGGTGTTAATCATTTGATCTATTGTTCAAATCATTAGGGAACGATGTTTAAGTTCTTTAATCAGTTGTATAAGTTTGTTCCATACAAGTGTATTCCTTTTAAAACATCATTGTCGAATATCTTTAGCACAATGGTTTACTTTTATGCCAAATATTGTCTAATATAGCTTAGCACAATGGTCTACTTTTGTAGCAACTGTTGTCTAGTATAGTTTAGCACAATAAGAATTTTTATTTTACTAAACAATTGTCTGTTAAACATAGCAATGGTTCTATACCTATTCTATTTATACATAAATGCTTTACAAATACAAATTGCAAAACTAAATACCAAACCATTCAAAAACCAAATGTACCATGCGATAAATTCCATAACATCCGATAAACTTCACAATTCACCAACTACACAAAAGATCCACTTCAACCATAAGTACATACATCCACAAAACTTCAACAACCATAAAAAGTTCAGAAAAACTCCACTTAAACACCATACCAACAACGTCAATAACTTAAACTAGTTCATCTTACCATCACAAATTACATATAAAATATTCACGAAACTAACTTAACATGAATAAAACTTCATGAAGAATTTGGGGAAGTCCATCTTGATCACATTTAATTCATCCTCATTGTAAGCCAGATTGCCTCTACGAATCCACTGAAAAATAAATAAAGTTTTAGCAGTTTTGTAAGCCACTATGTTGACAGTGAACACAAAGTAGCAGCCGGCATAAAGTTGTAATTTAAAATTCAAAACAAGCAAAAATCATACCTTAGTTGCAAATTGAAGCTCTTTGTCATAACAAATTTCTTTCATATATCCCATGACAAAAAGGCCACAGTCCCGGATCCCTGTCTGCAAAGGAACTTCCTGAAAAAAATAGAAAATAAAATTAATCACATATTTTACTTGCATAGATGAGAAATTATAAAAATATATTTTTATATTTTACCAAAGCATGAGAAGATGTGTCATTGAGAAATTCAATTATGCAGTTAGATTTTACCTCAAAAATAACCAAAGGTAACTTGCTGAAATAATTAAATAAATTACTTATATCTCATTTAATTATATATTTAACAATTAACAAGTTACCAAATTAATTTACAAGTTACCAAATTTAAAGTTCCAGTCTTACAAATGTATTCTACAAATTTCTAAAATTCACTAAAAATATAAAAAATGAAAATTAAATTACAAGTACTTAAACATCTTAATGAGATCATAAAATATGAAGTGTACTTATAAAGTGAGAAATGCTTACATGTCATTGAAAGGAATAAGAAAGCATTGTCCTTCCTTAGAATTCATAAAACGGTTGGCAAACGCACGTGACCTCTCCCCTGCATTGCCACAACCAATGGCTCCAACCATACCCGGATCCACAAAAGCAATCAAATTATTCATTTTATTCTTTCTCACAAACTCATACAAGAAGCTATAAACAAATTAAACAATAGTTGGAATCTAATCTCATTGTATTAAGAGAATAATTAAAACAAAAATGCACTCATTTTTAATTCAAGACAATTAACAACAAATTGAAAAAGATAATGTACTTGGAAACTTACTGAATGAATATGGTAATGATAGATCCAGACATATCACCTCTACCACACAGGGAATGTATATCTTGTAGAAAGATCACCTGTTTCTTTGTGACAGCAAATGCTTGTTCATTTAACTGAAAACTTACGATTCTGCCATCGCTTAAAGCATCCTTTGCCCACATCCACAACCGTTTTAAAGATGATGGATAATTTACACCCATCTCTACATGAAGCTCATCCTCCACATCATCAGTTTCTATCACTACAGGCTTCTTTATTTTCTTAGAACCAACTTTCTTCGCACCACGCTTTTTGACATTCTGAAAATAAAAAAATGCACTTCAACACAGTAAAAACATAACAAAATATGTGGCGCCCTCCAAACCCGGGTCAGAAGTTTGGGGTCCACACACACACCTTAATTATAACCTGCTTATAACAATAATAAAGATAATAATAATATATGCAGTGACCCTACTTACCAACCACCACGGACCGCAACAGGTTAAAGTATGCACACAAGCCAAACACACTAATATATTACAAACCGTTCAAATCCCATCTATTTCAAACTCAAACTGAGTATTAAACATTATTACAAACTTTTACAAACTTAAATTATCCCAAAAGAAGCCTACTAGCTCAGCTTTCTCAACCTGAACCCCTAGCACTCGCGCTGGACTGGGGATCCTTGCTACCAACTGGTTCCTTTTTAACTGGAAATAATATAAACAACATCGCACAAATGAGCTAACTAGCTCAGCAAGTCACAATGACAAAACTGAGAATAATGATCATCAGGTGAATATGATTATGATATCAAGTGAACATTGGATTATGATTTAGAATTGGATATTATACTTTTAATTTAAAAACCAAGGTTAGGCTGCTGATCAGTCACGCACTAACCCCGAGCAAGGCACACAGCATTGCTCTAACTACTGGATCCAAGGCACACATTGGCCTAACTTGACCATTATATGGTCTGACCATGAATCTGGTCCACAATTTTATAAAAACAATCTAATTCTAACATAATAACAGAATATGCAATAATAAACAATAACTGAAATCATTAACAACAATAAATGTTTAACAATGAAAGGGTTTCAATCCTTGTAAGGATCAATAAGGCAATTTAAAAGCTTGGATGTTGGGTAATGAAAGAATTGGATAACAAAGGAATCAAAATTTCAGGGTTTCAAAGATTTGGGCTGTCAAAGCATAGGATACAATGATTGAATGTACAAGTAATTCAGTTCAGTGTTTGGGATTTTGTTTTCATGTATTTGTGGAATAATATCGTATACTTGAGATTTGTGTTTAGGTATACAACAATCAATGGTCTAGAAAGAATAAGGTTTATGGCTCAAGAACAATAACTGGAATCAAAGTTTAGGTTTCAGTGCTTCAAAGCACTTGCAATATCAATCTGACTATCAAATACTACAATATCTCAAGAAAGTTCAGAACACTTGCCTGATATTAGCTTACTACACTGCACTCATTTCCAATCACAAGCGTCTTACTCCTCAACTATCTGTTTCCCTTTCCTACGTCTTGCCTCTTCTGCTCATATATCATAAGCATCTATCAATAATTTACTCATGGAATTATATTCAACACATACTTCTATCTACCCTTCGTTTTACCCAAATCCGATTAACGGATGGAAAGTTATGCAATAATCAAGTAAACACCGAATATATAGACCGATAGTCAATTAACAAGTCACATATAGCACATAATACATCACGTAATCAATGATATATTATTTACAAAGAAGTCTCGGGTCATAAATAGGCTTTCTAGTATTTAAAATGATTTTTAAAATATTTTTCGGAATTAAAACGGGTCGTTGGATCAATTTTGGGTTAATAAACAGGGTTCGGTTGGCCAATTCTGGCTCCGAAATAATTTTAGAATAATTATCGAGCCTTGGAAATAATTTAGAATAATATTTTAAAGCTCGAAACTATTTTTCAGAATTTCTAAATCATTTTTAAATAATTAAATCTAATTAAATAATTAATTAAAATCAATTAATAATTAATTAAATTAATTAATCAATTAATTTTCGAATTAATTGACCAATTAATCAATTAGAAATTAACTGAAATTACTTAACTAATTAATTTAAATTTATTTGTGAATTAAAAGTAATATTCAGAATTAAAATAATAATTTTTAAAATTTTCAGAAATTAAAAACGAATTTTTATAATAAAAATAAATAGGAAATATGATTTTTAAATATTTTTAAAACAGAAATCCAATTTTTGCAAAGTCTGGAAACTACAGGGACCAAACTGCATCGTTTTCAAAACTGCAGGGACCAAACTGCAATTTTGCAGTCCAGTCGCCGGAAAAAGTCGGGGATGGCCGGAGAACACGTTCCCGGCGTCCTCACCCCACCAACACCTCCAGATCACATCTACAGGTTACCAGGAACACAACCATGCAATCAATTCATCCTAACAATCCCTGAGTTGGCCAGAATTTGGCCGTGAAATTTTTCAGTTTCCGGCGAACATCGGAAAACTTTAAAACACAACTCCCTTCTCTACAGACCTCGTTGGTTCATGAAACTTATACGACTAGATTGCAAATTTCACAGAGAACACAACCCACTATAACACAACATCAATCTATCACAGAATAAGAAACCCATTTCAATTAAAAACATTCATACGGGTTATAACCCCTAATTTTAAAATTCGAAAATCAAACTCAAATTTGAACATGTTATTGAACTCCAAATCAGACGTATGACATATGAAAATCATTAGGAAAACAAGCTCTACAACATGCAATCATCAAATCATACAAACAATCATCCGAACAAAAATTCATATTTTTAATAAAATAAATTCGAAAATAAATAATTTTTTAGAAAAATAACCTTGATTTCTGTAGGTATATGGATTACAGAATCTGGTAGAGCTCTTCAAGACCTTCAGATTGGTTACTCGAGCTTTCCAAACCGAATTCAATAACACCTCCAAATGCTTGTTTGATTCTTAGAACAGTTTTAGGAAATTAGGGTTTTTCTCTGAAAATTATATAATTATCTGTCTGCAAATGATTTTGATACGAAATAAAATACGGAAAAAGGCTATTTATAATTACGGAAAATTAGTATCCCGTTGGATCATTCCGGATATAAAACGATACGTTTATTTGTAAAAACTGATCCAAACGGTATCGGATTTCGGGATAATTATCCAAATCAATACAATTTGTACTGCGGTCTTGGTCTCAGCGCCTGGTTACACGTATTACGAAGTGATAATTGGGATAATTTAATAAAAAGCTCCCGTTTATCGAAAATACGGGTTTTATTGATTTACCGAAACAAATATTGTATCGAAAATGTTGCGCCGGGACCCGCGCTGGACAAACCGTACGCCGGATCGAAAAAGTCGAAATATGGAAAATGCTCGGAATATTACAATTAGGTTAGGAAGGAGTTCTCGAAAGAGTTTCGGGTTCCAAAAACGTAACAACGGTTGACGTCGGTTGGTTCCCGTTTTTATAAAATAGATTTTAATTACCCGGAAAAAGATTTTAGAAATTTCAGATGATTCTTATAAATCCATAAACCAACATAAAAATAATTAGGAAGATATGACAATTATCTATATTTTATTTTGGACATATAAAAATTAAAATACTCAATTAATATTATTTTTGAATATTCAAGTACGTATAACACTTAACAATTAGCTCACAGAATAGATACTGAACACACATAATGATTATATAATAGCAAAATAATTACACGATATATCGCGGGTATTACATCCTTCCCCCCTTAAAAGGATTCTGTCCTCAGAATCTCCTAAGAAAACAAATGAGGGTACTTTTCTCTCATATCACTTTCTAACTCCCAGGTTGACTCTTCAACCTTTGGGTTTCTCCATAATACTCTTACTAACTTTACCACTTTATTTCTCAATACTTTCTCTCTCTCTTCTAGAACTTCTACCGGGCTCTCTACATATGATAAATCTGCTTGAAGTTCTATTGGCTCATATTCTATTACATGCCTGGAGTCTGGATTATATTTCTTAAGCATTGATATGTGAAAAACATTGTGAATGTGCTCCATGTGCGGAGGTAACGCCAACTCGTAAGCTACTTTGCCAATACGCTTTAGGATTTCAAAAGGTCCGACATATCTTGGGTTTAGCTTCCCTTTCTTCCCAAACCTCGTTAGTCCTTTCCACGGTGATACTTTCAATAATACCAAGCTTCCTTCTTCAAATTCCATGTCTTTTCTTGACTGGTCTGCATATTTCCTCTGATGATCTTGTGCGACTATTAATCTTTTCTGGATAATTTCAACAACTTCCTTTGTCTGCTGCACCAATTCGGGTCCGAGTATTTTGCGTTCTCCTACTTCGTCCCAATATACTGGAGATCTACATTTGCATCCATAAAGGGTTTCATAAGGTGGCATCCCAATGCTGGCGTAATAACTGTTGTTATAGGCAAACTCTACCAGGGGTAAATGCTCGTCCCAACGTCCTTTGAAATCAATAGCACAAACACGTAGCATGTCCTCGATTGTCTGGATCGTTCTTTCACTTTGGCCATCCGTTTAGGGGTGATAGGCCGTACTCATATTCAATCTTGTTCCCAAACATTCTTGAAAACTCTTCCAAAATCTTGAATTAAATCTAGGATCTCGATCAGATACAATAGACACTGGAACTCCATGACGAACTACGATCTCTTTCAAGTACATATGAACTAACTTGTCGAGCGAAAATCGTTCATTTATAGGCAAAAAATGACCTGACTTGGTAAGTCTATCTACTATAACCCAAATGACATCATAATTAGCCCTTGTCCTTGGTAATCCAACTATGAAATCCATGGTAATATGTTCCCACTTCCTCTCTGGAATCTCCAATGGATGTAGCAATCCGCTTGGTCTCTGATGCTCTGCTTTAACTCTCTGACAGGTATAGCATTTGCTAACCCATTCCGCAATTTCCCTCTTCATATCAGGCCACCAATAATTATTCTTTAAATCTCTGTACATTTTGGTACTCCCTGGATGGATGGAATATCTTGAACTATGTGCCTCTTGTAAAATTTCATTTTTCAGCTCCATTACTGGTGGAATCCAAATTCTTGAAGAAAACCTAAGAATACCTCGATCATCTTGTTGCGTGCATAATTCCTCACCTACCAAACTATTTATATCTTGATCCATTACCTCTTTCTGGCATTTCTTTATTTTTTCCAATAACTCCGGTTGGAAAATCATACTGTACACTTTCGCTTCCTCAGGCTTGTAAATTCTAATCTCCAATTCCAATTTTTGAAATTCTTTATATATCTCTTCAGGTACGGATAACACATTTAACCTTTCCTTCCGACTTAACGCATCTGCTACGACGTTCGCCTTACCGGGATGATAATTAATCGAGCAATCATAATCCTTGATCAATTCTAACCATCTCCTTTGTCTCATATTAAGTTCCTTCTGGGTAAATATATATTTCAAACTTTTATGATCCGTGAAAATCTCACACTTTTCTCCATACAAATAATGTCTCCAAATCTTCAAAGTGAAAACTATAGCTGCTAACTCCAAATCATGAGTAGGGTACTTCTGGTCGTGTGGTTTCAATTGCCTTGACGCATACGCAATCACCTTGTCATGCTGCATAAGAACACATCCTAATCCTTTGTAAGAAGCATCGCTATAAATTATGAAATTCCCTTGATCGTCTGGAAGTGACAAAACAGGTGCCGTGATTAATCTCCGCTTCAATTCCTGAAAACTTTCTTCGCACTTGTCATTCCATATAAACTTTTCATTCTTTCGTATAAGCTTTGTCAATGGTGTTGCAATTCTTGAAAAATTCTGAACGAATCGTCGATAATATCCTTCCAATCCCAAGAAACTTCTTACCTCAGTGGGTGTTCTCGGTCTTTCCCAATTCTTAATTGCCTCAATCTTTGCCGGGTCCACTTTGATCCCTTCATTACTGACTATGTGTCCTAAGAACTGAACTTCCTGTAGCCAAAACTCACACTTCGACAATTTAGCATATAACTTCTTTTTCCTTAAAATCTCCAAAGCTGTCCTTAAATGTTCCGCATGATCCTCCTCCGTCTCTGAATAGATCAAAATATCGTCTATAAATACTATAACGAACTTGTCCAAATATTCCTTGAAAATTCTGTTCACCAGGTCCATAAACGCTGCTGGGGCGTTGGTCAATCCAAAAGACATTACTAGATATTCATAATGTCCATACCTTGTTCTGAAAGCTGTCTTTGGTATATCTTCTGGTTTGATTTTCAGTTGATGATATCCCGATCTTAAATCGATTTTGGAGAAATACTTGGCTCCCTTCAATAGGTCAAACAAATCATCAATTTTGGGTAACGGATACTTATTCTTGATTGTCAACTTGTTGAGCTCCCTATAGTCGATGCACAGTCTCATGCTTCCATCCTTCTTCTTGACAAATAATACCGGTGCACCCCATGGGGATACGCTGGGTCTGATTACTCCTTTTTCTAACAGCTCTTATAATTGCTTTGCTAACTCTTTCATCTCAACGGGCGCCATTCTATACGGGGCCTTAGATACTGGTTCGGTTCCAGGTGCTAAGTCGATTGCAAATTCAATTTCTCTATCTGGAGGAAGTCCTGGTAACTCATCGGGAAATACGTCTGGAAATTCCTTCACAACTGGAATATCTTCAAGTTTTGCTGGCTCCTGACTTCTGCCGATCACATATGCTACGAAATGCTCACATCCTTGTCGTAGTAACTTCTTGGCTTGAATCATCGTTAAGAACTTCTTTACCTGCTTCTGTCCCTTGAACGTTACTATTCTTTCGTCTGGCGTTTTCACCATTACTTTCTTATTTCAACAATCTATCTGAGCATCATGCTTAGATAACCAATCCATTCCTAATATAACGTCAAATTCTCCTAACTTAAACGGTATCAAATCTACACAAAACTTACTACCAGAAATCTCAATCTCACAATTCCCACAAACTTGGTTAACAGTTACACGTTCTTGATTTGCTAATTCCACAGTCATTATTTCATTTAAATACCCAACTGGACAATTTAACTTACTAACAAAATCTTGTGAAACAAACGATCGAGTTGCTCCCGAATCTATTAACACTTTGGCACATAAAGAATTCACATTAAACGTACCTGCCACGACATCCGTATCCTGGATCGCATCCTTCACCGACATGTCAAAAACTCTAGCCCTCGGAGTCTCATTCACTGTTGGGGTAGATCCCATAATCCTCAATGCATTACTGACTGGGGCTGGTGTCTTGCAATCCCTGGCCATATGTCCTGGCTTTCCACATTTGAAGTATGTAAATCCAATGGCTGGAACCTTCACTGCTGGATTCCGGATAGGCTGATCCTTATTTGCTGGCTCTCTTGCTGGCTGATTTCGGCACTCCCTCGAGTAATGCCCTTTCTGGTTGCATTTAAAACATACCACATTCAACTTGTTACAAACTCCTCCATGCTTCTTTCCACATACTTGACAATCTGGAAAAGTTAATCTCAACTGATTCGGCTGATTCACATTAGCTGGACGATTACCCTGGCCTCCGTCTCCTGCATTTTGTCTCCTGAAATTAAAATTTCTCCTTGGCTGAAACTTGCCCTTCTTAAAATTTGGAAACTTCCCTGTTTGTGACTGACCCTCACTTCCCTCAACTTTCCTTTTCTTGCTTTCCTTTTCTTTCTGGAACATCTCACTCTCTGTCTCTGCGATCATAGCTTTCTGTACGACCCCGACATAGGTATCCAATTCAAAAATAGCTACCTTCCCTCTGATCCATGGCTTCAAGCCTTGCTGGAATCTCTTAGCTTTCTTTCTATCAGTATCAACATACGACGACACGTACCTTGACAATTCCTCATACTTCCCCTCATAATCTGTTACCGACATGTTCCCTTGCTTTAATTCTAAAAACTTCAGCTCCATTTGAACCTGAACAAACTGAGGAAAATACTTTTCTAAAAACAATTTCTTAAACCTTTCCCAAGTAATAACATCTGTGCTTTCCAATATCTTCACCATCTCCCACCAATAGGTGGCCTCATTCTCCAGATAGTAACTTGCAAATTCAACCTTCTGCTCCTCTTTCACTTTTACCAAGGCAAATGCCTTCTCTATTTCCTTTAACCACACATTTGCTTCAATTGGCTCTAAGGAACCCTTGAATTCTGGTGGGTTTACTGCCTGAAAAGTTTTGAAAGTTACCTGGGGATTGGTCTGTCTTTGCTGTTGTTGTGCCAGGTGAACTGTTTGTTGGGCCAAGATTTGAAGAATCTGGGCTATTGCTGGGTCCATGGGTCCTGGGTTCATATTATGGTTTGTATCATCTTGGTTGTTATTGTTGTTGTTGGTTTCTTCATTCTGGGTGTTGGTGCGGGTATTTCTTCTGGGAGTCATTTTCTGTAAAGAATCAAAAAATTTATTTAGCTTTTGAATCAAATCTTTGTATAAAAGAAAGGTTTTGTAAAACAGGAATATCTCTTTTTGAAAACAGTTGTAACTAAGTAAATTGCATGCTTCTTTATAGAATATAAACAGTTATGGAAAACAAGGTACATGGTATCACAGGGTATACTGGTGCAATAAATAAGGTAAAGTAAAACAGGTGCGATAAAGTAAATGACAGTGTTGGAAAGGAAAAAGGTACTGATATATATATATATATATCAAAAGTTTTAGGTAGTACAAGCGTAAAGATGCTTCAAAAGTAAAAGCAAAAAGGGTACAATAACCTACTCACTAGTCAACATCGCTAGTCTATAAATACAACTCAAAAGTCTACTGATACACACTACACACTACTGTACATACTACATAATCATAACAACACTGCTCAGCATCTCCATCTCAGAATCTCTAACTCAGCTCCAAGGAAACTCTGGTCCTGCCAGCCTCTCAAAGTCCTCCATCACCTCAGTAGCCCAGCCCAGCAGTGCATCAGGGCCTCTGCCAGGTAGTGTAGCTCCATGTAACCTAGCCTCAAGAACCCTCCGTGTCATATGAATCTCCTCTCGAAGCTCCCTCACACCACGATCAACATCTGTAGTTCTGATGATATGCTGTAACTCTCTAATCTGAGCCAACAAGGAATCACACTCTAATAGAAGAGCCTCATACCGGTAATAAGGAACTGGGGGCAATGTAGACTGGAATGGGGCACTTGCTACTGAATGCCCAGTGGAATCTGAATCAGCTGGTGGGGGTCCTCTGACAGGTGGCCTCATGCCTGGAGGTGGAATGGCCTGCAATGGTACGGGCTGCAACACCGGTGGAGGTAGAATAGCCAATGCTGGTGGAATAACAGGACGTGGATCCGATGCTGGTGCTTCAACTGAAGGCTCTGAGTGATCAGCTGATACGGGAATAAAAGAGTCGTCCATCTCTGCTATCTGAAATCATATCGTAATATAAGAATCTCGTACCACGACGCAAACTATACTAATACCGGTTATACCATAACACTCAACCTCTCGACGTTCTATCATCCTATACCTTACTTCTAATCCTATCCCTCTACCCATTCCCGTCAACCTAGGCTTGTGTCAGTGACTTATAACCTGTAGCTCTGATACCAAACCTGTGGCGCCCTCCAAACCCGGGTCAGAAGTTTGGGGTCCACACACACACCTTAATTATAACCTGCTTATAACAATAATAAAGATAATAATAAATATGCAGTGACCCTACTTACCAACCACCATGGACCGCAACAGGTTAAAGTATGCACACAAGCCAAACACACTAATATATTACAAACCGTTCAAATCCCATCTATTTCAAACTCAAACTGAGTATTAAACATTATTACAAACTTTTACAAACTTAAATTATCCCAAAAGAAGCCTACTAGCTCAGCTTTCTCAACCTGAACCCCTAGTACTCGCGCTGGACTGGGGATCCTTGCTACCAACTGGTTCCTTTTTAACTGGAAATAATATAAACAACATCGCACAAATGAGCTAACTAGCTCAGCAAGTCACAATGACAAAACTGAGAATAATGATCATCAGATGAATATGATTATGATATCAAGTGAACATTGGATTATGATTTAGAATTGGATATTATACTTTTAATTTAAAAACCAAGGTTAGGCTGCTGATCAGTCACACACTAACCCCGAGCAAGGCACACAACATTGCTCTAACTACTAGATCCAAGGCACACATTGGCCTAACTTGACCATTATATGGTCTGACCACGAATCTGGTCCACAATTTTATAAAAACAATCCAATTCTAACATAATAACAGAATATGCAATAATAAACAATAACCGAAATCATTAACAACAATAAATGTTTAACAATGAAAGGGTTTCAATCCTTGTAAGGATCAATAAGGCAATTTAAAAGCTTGGATGCTGGGTAATGAAAGAATTGGATAACAAAGGAATCAACATTTCAGGGTTTCAAAGATTTGGGCTTTCAAAGCATAGGATACAATGATTGAATGTACAAGTAATTCAGTTCAATATTTGGGATTTTGTTTTCATGTATTTGTGGAATAATATCGTATACTTGAGATTTGTGTTTAGGTATACAACAATCAATGGTCTAGAAAGAATAAGGTTTATGGCTCAAGAACAATAACTGGAATCAGAGTTTAGGTTTCAGTGCTTCAAAGCACTTGCAATATCAATCTGACTATCAAATACTACAATATCTCAAGAAAGTTCAGAACACTTGCCTGATATTAGCTTACTACACTGCACTTGTTTCCAATCACAAGCGTCTTACTCCTCAACTATCTGTTTCCCTTTCCTACGTCTTGCCTCTTCTGCTCATCTTTCATAAGCATCTATCAATAATTTACTCATGGAATTCTATTCAACACATACTTCTATCTACCCTTCGTTTTACCCAAATCCGATTAACGGATGGAAAGTTATGCAATAATCAAGTAAACACCGAATATATAGACCGATAGTCAATTAACAAGTCACATATAGCACATAATACATCACATAATCAATGATATATTATTTATAAAGAAGTCTCGGGTCATAAATAGGCTTTCTAGTATTTAAAATGATTTTTAAAACATTTTTCGGAATTAAAACGGGTCGTTGGATCAATTTTGGGTTAATAAACAGGGTTCGGTTGGCCAATTCTGGCTCCGAAATAATTTTAGAATAATTATCGAGCCTTGGAAATAATTTAGAATAATATTTTAAAGCTCGAAACTATTTTTCAGAACTTCTAAATCATTTTTAAATAATTAAATCTAATTAAATAATTAATTAAAATCAATTAATAATTAATTATATTAATTAATTAATTAATTTTCGAATTAATTGACCAATTAATCAATTAGAAATTAACTGAAATTAATTAACTAATTAATTTAAATTTATTTGTGAATTAAAAGTAATTTTCAGAATTAAAATAATAATTTTTAGAATTTTCAGATATTAAAAACGAATTTTTATAATAAAAATAAATAGGAAATATGATTTTTAAACATTTTTAAAACAGAAATCCAATTTTTGCAAAGTCTGGAAACTAGAGGGACCAAACTACATCGTTTTCAAAACTGCAGGGACCAAACTGCAATTTTGTAGTCCAATCGCCGGAAAAAGTCGGGGATGGCCGGAGAACACGTTCCCGGCGTCCTCACCCCACCAACACCTCCAGATCACATCTACAGGTTACCAGGAACACAACCATGCAATCAATTCATCCTAACAATCCCTGAGTTGGCCGGAATTTGGCCGTGAAATTTTCCAGTTTCCGGCGAACATCGGAAAACTTCAAAACACAACTCCCTTCTCTACAGACCTCGTTGGTTCATGAAACTTATACGACTAGATTGCAAATTTCACAGAGAACACAACCCACTATTACACAACATCAATCTATCACAGAATAAGAAACCCCCAAATTTCAATTAAAAACATTCATACGGGTTATAAACCCTAATTTTAAAATTCGAAAATCAAACTCAAATTTGAACATGTTATTGAACTCCAAATCAGACGTACGACATATGAAACTCATCAGGAAAACAAGCTCTACAACATGCAATCATCAAATCATACAAACAATCATCCGAACAAAAATTCATATTTTTAATAAAATAAATTCGAAAATAAATAAATTTTTAGAAAAATAACCTTGATTTCTGCAGGTGTATGGATTACAGAATCTGGTAGAGCTCTTCAAGACCTTCAGATTGGTTACTCGAGCTTTCCAAACCGAATTCAATAACACCTCTAAATGCTTGTTTGATTCTTAGAACAGTTTTAGGAAATTAGGGTTTTTCTCTGAAAATTATATAATTATCTGTCTGCAAATGATTTTGATACGAAATAAAATACGGAAAAAGGCTATTTATAATTACGGAAAATTAGTATCCCGTTGGATCATTCCGGATATAAAACGATACGTTTATTTGTAAAAACTGATCCAAACGGTATCGGTTTTTGGGATAATTATCCAAATTAGTACAATTTGTACTGCGGTCTTGGTCTCAGCGCCTGGTTACACGTATTACGAAGTGATAATTGTGATAATTTAATAAAAAGCTCCCGTTTATCGAAAATACGGGTTTTATTGATTTACCGAAACGAATATTGTATCGAAAATATTGCGCCGGGACCCGCGCAGGACAAACCGTACGCCGGATCGAAAAAGTCGAAACATGGAAAATGCTCGGAATATTACAATTTGGTTAGGAAGGAGTTCTCGAAAGAGTTTCGGGTTCCAAAAATGTAACAACGGTTGACGTTGGTTGGTTCCCGTTTTTATAAAATAGATTTTAATTACCCGGAAAAAGATTTTAGAAATTTCAGATGATTCTTATAAATCCATAAACCAACATAAGAATAATTAGGAAGATATGACAATTATCTATATTTTATTTTGGACATATAAAAATTAAAATACTCAATTAATATTATTTTCGAATATTCAAGTACAGATAACACTTAACAATTAGCTCACAGAATAGATACTGAACACACATAATGATTATATAATAGCAAAATAATTACACGATATATCCCGGGTATTACAAAATATATCAATTACACACACTATCATCATAAAAATCTTTATCTTTAGAGTAGACAAAACTGGGGTACTGCTTGTGTTCCCCACCACGAGATCCTTTGGCCATGCAATAAAAGAACCTATTGCTTCTTTCACAGTTACAATTTCATCTCCTATTGGGAATGGAATCTTAGCATCCTCTTGAATTGTATAAGAAATGGAAACTCTTGAATTTTCCTTCGAAAGGCGCATTCCGTGAAGAGTCGGCTCACATCCTTCAACAACAGGGATTTCATCAACCCGACCATATGCTACGATGTTGCTTACTGATCCTATTGCCAATTGATAAACACCGGATAAACCGTCCAACTTTAACCCTTTAGGATGATTATCAGTTTCAACAAACTCATTATCAGCGTCAACCATAAAACTTCCTCACCTTTGAAAAAACATTATGCTCATTCTCCTCATCAATCTTTTCATATTCAACATTGTCCTCAGAAAAAAAATTCTACATTCTCCTAATCACCATGATCTGAACCTTCATCACCAGATTCCATTTTCAGCATTTTCCTCACAATATCATTCCTATCATTCTCGTTTACAAACTGAGGCACGCCCTTTAAATCTGAGCAGCTTCCTTGTTAGGAATCAATGATTGGGCTACCCTTTTTACCAATACCTTTTGCCATTTTCAATTATGCTCTGACCTTTTCAATTTCAGCAGTCTAGAATGCATCTCTCTGTTTTATAATTTTTGGAGTCTCCTCAGTCATAAAGCTTTTAACCCCCTCACGTATCCTCTCCTCAAAATAGATAGACTGCTTCACGTGGCTCCCCTGCCCACATACTCTACCTCCATGCTCAGGCTTACCAAGAGCCATTGTTAACACATCATTTCTACCTTCTTATTCCAATTCCCCTTCTTTAACCTTCTTCTTGAGCAACTCCTAAAAAGACCACAGTGTAGAAGAAGTTATAAATCAAATTAGAACTATGATGAATATTTTTAGTTGAAATATAAATGAATAACTTACTATGTTCTCAGCTTTTTATTTACTTTCTCATTTTTAAAATTGCCATCTTTTTCTTTCCTTGCAAGGACCCAGGCATTCGATCGATCTATCGGTTCTTCTGGATGTTTTTTCAACTGCATGTATGACATGTTTTATTGATGATTCAAAGATACAAATTCATATTGACCACACAAAGTATATCAAAAGACTAAGTAGACTTTGGTTGTCATCATTAACCCATTCCATTTCTAGGTTGGCATAACCTTTTCGAGACATTAGATGATGATACTTATTCATCTGGCTTCTTTTCACCTGCTCTTCATGAATTTTCTATAGAAAAAGAACCAACAAGGTTAAAGCATCACGCTAAATACCTATTCAATTATTGATTTTGATAAATAAATAAAACTAATAAAAAGTTTACCTTAAAATCATCTCCGAGACGATCAACAACAAATATGTCCCAGTGCGACTTTTCTATGAACGTGTAGTCAGCCGGAGGAAATGTTAACTTTTCTGGTTGATTCCGGTGTGGAAGGATGTACCCCGTCGTGAGCCGGGATTTGAACTCTCTCAACTTTTGACAAGCGGATTCCCATACCAGTTTCCTTGTTGTCGTAGGTACAATAAAAGCCATCTACGTACATAAGAAACAAAAAAAATCAGATATGAAAGTTAACGAATGTAACACCTCCAGATCCGGGGTCGGGGATCCGGGTCGTCACAGTCTTTCTTTCCACAAATATCACTTAACTTAATTAGTAATACATATCCTCATGCTGTGACCCCACACTAACACACACCACAACACGTTATAGTCTCAGAGATGAAATTGAAATAGGTACAAATCCTTGAATCCACAATTTAAAAGTTATTACAAGCCAAAATGATTAATTGATAAGTTTACAGTTAATTGCCATTATCTGCCACAAGTTATAATTATAAATAATTGATTCCCAAAAGTAGAATTCCTGATCTACAAATAGATCTACCTCTGCAGCTATAGCAGCTACGATATCAACGGGAAGACGCGGGATGCTTCCCACGCGCTTGCGCTGGGTCTGCTTGAGTCTGGCCATCTTTCCTAACTGTTTTTGTGTGATGAAGAAATGAAGCAAGAGTGAGCATTACAGCTCGCAAGATAATATATAGTGTAAACAATAATGCAAGTGTCTAAATGGATAACTTACTAGAAACCTTTATCAAGTGTAAGGTAATTACTTACTGGATATAAGCTTAAAGGAAGATGGAGTTACCAATTACTTCACTATACTTATATCTTTTTGTAAAACTACTTGAACTATCACCGTTCCAAATATAATAAGTTTTCGAAGTTCATCACATAGGTGGGACTACCACATAAGACTTGCATAGATTCGATCTTTGAAATATTATTGAATGAAATGAAGTTACGAGATACTTCATTAAGTCCCGATATATATATATATATATATATATCCATATATATCTCTCATACATTTCC
Organism: Apium graveolens; assembly: GCF_009905375.1. Classification (NCBI taxonomy): domain Eukaryota; kingdom Viridiplantae; phylum Streptophyta; class Magnoliopsida; order Apiales; family Apiaceae; genus Apium; species Apium graveolens. Next base: position 69,950,823 of record NC_133650.1, on the reverse strand, counting down.
TGAAAACCTCTGTCATGTAAAGTATGAACAGAGTTGCAATATCCAATGAGTTTTGGAAAGAAAAGAATTTTGGCATAAACCCGATATCTTGCTGATCAGGCAAAGATACCAATAAGTAACCTTTTCTACTAGTAGATGGATGAATCCCCCACCAGTCATCACCCTGGCCGTATTAGGACCTTGTGCTGGACCGCCACCCGTCCTCTTACATGTTGATGGACTGCCACCCAGCCACTTACACTTTGATAGACGGTACCCCGGCCTGTCGCTTATGCCGACCCAATTAGATGGACTTACTTCCCGAACGTTGGGTAAGTAATCAATTCATTTATCAAAACAGCAACCTCGTTGCGAATATAAAATACACCACAGAGCCGGATCCCTCAGATTTTGAGCGAGTATTTAAATCCCCTTCAAAAGGAGGATCTTAAATATAAAAATGAGTTTTGAGATTCGCCCTAACTTTTAAAAATCATTTTGAAGACTCGAAAACATTTTTAAGAATGTTTGGAGTAATGCCAATTTAATAAATAAATCAGTCCCAATATATTAGAAAATATCTGAATATTATTATTTAAATAATATTCCCATAAAAAATAATCTTTATAAAAATAATTGAAGTAGAAGTTTTAAAACTCATACTTGAAATGAATATTAAATAACCAAAGATATACTTATACGAAAGTACGATCTTTATTTGAATAATCGAAAATAAGTTCGATTATCGAAACATTATTCTTTAATAAAATAAAGAATATTATTTAATAAAATAAGCGGAGTCATAAGTCCTCGAATGAATATTCAAAATAATATTCATTAAGTAAAATAAGCGGAGTCATAAGTCCTCGAATGAATATTCAAAATAATATTCATTAAGTAAAATAAGTGGAGTCATAAGTCCTCGAATGAATATTCAAAATAATATTCATTAAATAAAATAAGCGGAGTCATAAGTCCTCGAATGAATATTCAAAAGAATATTCATTAAATATAATAAAGTTATCGAATAAACCTTATTCGATTAATAGTTTTGAAAACTATATATGTATATATATAAATATATATATATATTATACTCGGGAACATCGACTCCCGGTTTAGAAAAATGTTCACCTTTGGGTCCCCTATACTAAGGGTATACGCAACTACTGCTTATCTCTAGCATAGGTATTATGCAACTTATAAGCATTTGAATCAACAATTAGATATCAAGATTACGAAACAGACATGCATATATACCATATCAGCATGCTCCAATATATCGCAAAATTTGCTAATAACAATAATGCACTTATCACAAGATAATGCATATACATATATTTATATCACAACAACAGTATAACGGGTAGAAAACTTGCATGAGCGACTGGGGTGATAAAAGGCTTGGGACGAATCTGGTAACCTATAAACAACATATAAGTTGGAATTAAACCAAAGTCGCTTAAGAATCTATACTTTAACCAATTAGACCCTAACGTTCGCTTTTGCGCTTAACGATTCACTTAAGTCGCTCGAGTACCCTCGGCTCCACCATTTTTAATAAATTAACCATTAAGAATTTTAAGGCAATTCTTTCGCGAGTACCCTATCAACTGCCTAATCCACTTTAAATAATTGTTTCATACCCCAATTAGTCATTTAAGGGCCTTAACCAAGGTTTCAAAGTAAGGCGAGGGGGTAATGGTTCATTCGCGAAACGCCGTTACTTAAAACGGCCGTTTCTCCTAAACCGTACATCGGATTCAAGCTAACCACATATCAAAACGAAGCTCGTAACATGAACTATCTAATCATGGCAAATAATCAAAACCTAACAGTGAGTTCACGGGTCCTGATGTTAATAACAAAAGCAGTCGAAGGTAAATCGGGCATTACGACGGCTATGTTCACGATTACCAAATTTATACCACTCCAAATCAATCCACAATCAACCCAAAATCATTACTACAAACAAAATCCATCCATACTTTACTACAAAAGCCCCAACATCTCAAGATTTCCAATTTATACTACTCTCAATCATGAACTAAAAGCTATACTTAAGTTCATTAACCAATAATCAAGATTTACAACTTCAAACTTATTACAAATCCAACCACACTCTAAGTATACAAGAATCATGCTTCTCATAAACCATATCAATCATAAAAACTCTAAATATACAAAAGTAGGGCTAAGGTATGAGATTATACCTTCCTTGGTGAGTAAAAGTAACTAAGGAGCTTGAAACAACCCTTGGAAATCCTTACTAAAGCTTTATCTAAATAAAAACACAAGATCAAAATTTCAAGTTCTTGAAAACACTATTTGTAACACCCCCAGATCCGGGGTCGGGGATCCGGGTTGTCACGAGTTCCATTTCCCTTAATAACACCCAATCTTAATAATTACTCAACTACTCTGTACTGTGACCCCACAATGAACACACACACCACACATTATAGTCTCAGAGATGAACATCCAAAAATAACCACAAGTCATTTTATTCCACAATTATCTGCCAATACACCTTAAAAGGTTTTCTGAATAAATTTACATTTCTTTGCCATTATTACAATTCATAAATATACATAAATCTGGTACATTAGAAGTTGAAAGCCTAGCCTATTGGTAGCTCCTACCTCAGCTACGGCGGCATCAATGCTTCTAGAAAACTGCGGAACATCTCCTAATCGCTTGCGAATCGGGAGCTTGGTCCTGTTCATCCTTTCTATCTGTTGTTGTGTGATGAAAGAAGAAAGCAAGGGTGAGCAGCAAGCCCACCAAAATAATATGTATAATGATTAATAGTATATGAGCCTTCTCTTAGTACTCATGAAAGTCTTGGTCAAAAGAAATGAACCAAGTTGATATCTTAATGCGATGAAGTCGCAAAATATTCAGTATATATATATACATATATACTTTTCAAAATATTGGAAGTCCTCTTCCATGCATAATATACACAAAGTCCCAGTGTATAACTGTATAAAAAATATCGTTGCAAGGTGATCTCATATATCTAACCTTGTCTCAACGTTTTTCTGAAAATCTTTGTCATACATAAGACAATTATTAATTAGATATAAGTTTAAAAGATGAAGTTACCAAATACTCCAATATACTTATATCTTTTCCAAATACTACTTGAACTACCACCGTTCAAGTTATAATTAATTTCAAAAGTTCATCACATAGATGAGACTATAAGACAAGATTTGAATAGATTAAATCTTTAAAATATTATCAAAATAAAATGAAGTTACGAGATACTTCATTTGATGTAAACATCATTTTGAAAACTTGACCCTGCCAACACTCAACAATCGCCCAACCGTAGCCTTTCTATCGAAGTGCTCTGGGTAGTGTTGCAGAAATTATCCAATTGGATGATGAACTCATTACGGGAGTTTTCCGCGCCAGGAAGACCACTTACGATGATCAGTCGTAGTAGTACAACCCCACCATTTTCTACATGTAGAGGAGAACCTGTCGGATTTACTTATCAACCGAACACTGAACTCCTAAGGAATGGACCGCCTTAGCGGAACTTCCAGGCCATTTGGGCCAATATAATAAGGCTGGGCCGGCGCTACTCGGCCACTTACGCCACTCCTAGTTCAGATGAAATCCATGACTCTGAAATGTAAAGCTCGTCCCCACTTTCCCCAAGTAGAAACTTGTTGATACGGCTCCACCAAGAAGTCGTATCTATTTGGAAAGGAGAACTCACCGATATTTCCCAGGCGATGCCTGTTAATGGATTAACTTGTTCCAAGAATTTTACTTCCCGAGTGTTGGGTAAGTAATCAATTCATTTATCAAAACAGCAACCTCGTTGCGAATATAAAACACACCACAGAGCCGGATCCCTCAGGTTTTGAGCGAGTATTTAAATCCCCTTCGAAAGGAGGATCTTAAAAAAATGAGTTTTGGGATCCGCTCTAACTTTTAAAAATCATTTTGAAGACTCGCAAAACATTTTTAAGAATGTTTGGAGTGAAGCTGATTTAATGAAGTAAATCAGTCCCCAGAATATTTAGAAAATGTCTGAATATTATTATTTAAATAATATTCCCATAAAGAATAATCTTTATACAAATAATTGAAGTAGAAGTTGTAAGACTTATACTTAAATGAGTATTAAATAACCAAAGATATACTTATATGAAAGTACTATCTTTATTTGAATAATCGAAAATAAGTTTGATTATCGAAACATTATTCTTTAATAAAATAAAGAATATATCTCAGCAAATAATCGGAGTCATAGATCCTCAAATGAATATTCAAATAATATTCATTAAATAATATAAACTGAGTCATAAGCCCTCGAATGAATATTCAAATATTATTCAATAAATAATATAAACTGAGTCATAAGCCCTCGAATGAATATTCAAATATTATTCAATAAATAATATAAAAGAGTCATAAGCCCTCGAATGAATATTCAAATATTATTCAATAAATAATATAAAAGAGTCATAAGCCCTCGAATGAATATTCAAATATTATTCAATAAATAATATAAAAGAGTCATAAGCCCTCGAATGAATATTCAAATAATATTCAAATAATAAAATAAAAGGAGTCATAAGTCCTCGAATGAATATTCGTAATAATATTCATTAAATAAAATAAAGTTATCGAATAAACCTTATTCGATTAATAGTTTTAAAAACTATATCAATATATATATAAATATATATTATACTCGGGAGCCTCGCCTCCCGGTTTAGAAACATGTTCACCTTTTATCCCCTAAACTAAGGGTAAACTCAAATACCGCTTATCTCTAGCATAGGTATTATGCAACTATAAGCATTTGAACCAACAGATATATAAACCAAGAATATAAATCAGGCATGCATATATACCATATCACATGCTACAATATATCGCAAGAATTTGCTAATAACAAATATGCATTTATCGCAAGATCATGCATATACACATATACATCACCACAACAGTATAACGGGTAGAAAACTTGCCTGAGCGACTTGGGGTGATAAAAGGCTCGGGACGAGTCTGGTAACCTATAAACAACAAGTAAGTTGGAATTAAACCAAAATCACTTGTAAATCTATACTTTAACTAACTTAGACTCTAACGCTTGTTTTGCGCTCACTGATTTGCTTAAGTCACTCGGGTATCCTCGGCTCCACCATTTTTAATAATTTAACCTTTACGAGTTTTAAAGCGATTCCTTCGCGAGTGTCTTACCAACTGCCTAAAACACTTACCATAAATGTTTCATACATTAATTAACCCTTTTTGGTCTTTAACCTATGTTTCAAAGTAAGGCGAGGGGAAAAGTTTCGTTCGCGAAACGCCGTTACTTGAAACGGTCGTTTCTCCTAAACCGTGCATCGGAATCGAACGAACTACATATCAAAACGAAGCTCGTAACATGAGTTATCTAAACATGGCAGTGGTCATAAACTAGCAGGGGGTTCTCGGGTCCTAATGTTATGAACAAAAGCAGTCTAAAGTAAATCGGACATTACGACGGCTATGTTTACGCGATTTCCCAATTTTTAAACCATTCAATACCAACCACAAATCAACCCCAATTCAATCATACAACCAATATTCCTCCAAACCACATCATAACATCCCTAACAAATCCACATTAACCATTTATACTTATTCCTCACATGAACTAAAAGCTTTACTTAGGTTCTTTAACTAATTACCAAGATTTACAACTCCAACAATGCAACAAAACCAACTAATCTCTACAAACTCAACCAAACTTCAACCAATCAAGCATCATGCTTCACATATACTATACCAAACACATTCAATCCTAATTACTCAAAACTAAAGCTAGGGTTTGTAGTTTATACCTTCCTTGGAGAGTGGAGAATCAAGAGAATGGCTTGGAATCACCTTTAAAGCCCTTATCCAAGCTTAATCTAAACAAAACTTCAAGAACACAAATTTTAGTTCTTGAAAACACTATTCACCATCTTCTTTCATGATTTATAGAAAAAGATTGGCTTGGAATTAGAAGCTTAAACTTATAGGAAGTATGTAACTATCCATGGGGAAGCTTAGATAATTACCTTGCTAAATAGTAAGTGGAGGAGCTTGGACTTTCATTTTTTAAGAAATGCACCCGAGAGCATGAAGAAGAAGAAGAGAGATTTTTGTGTTTTGTTTGGTGAAATGAAATGATTTGCTTGGTTGGTTGATTTTTGTTGTTTGCTTTAGTGAATTACCTAGTTGCCCTTGGTTTTGTGTGGTTAAAAAGTCACCACATCTCCTTCCTTCCCATGTCATGCTTGTGTCACCTTGCACATGTCATAATGCTCCCACTTGTCCACACCTTGTGGTTTGATGATGTCACAGTCCCTGGCTTCTTGTACAAGCTTGTCTCTTGGTCACTTATTTGTTTTACGGTTCGCTTATCTTTCGTTCTCATTTATCGTTTGAGGGATCATACACGGGATCTTATTACTTAGGTTCCCTTAACCTTTCTCAATATATTGTATTCCTTCTATGATCCTCTCTTATAATCCTTTAATTTAAATCCTTTTTATCCTGTTACCTTATACTCAATTCTCTCCGTATCTTGTGGATTTCCGGGAAAAATCAAAGTGTTCGGAATCGGATTCTGACGATCTTTACATACACTTATATACCACATAGAGTATTAATAATATCCCATAAGATCAATAACAGAACCCCTACATAGCGTGGCATGAAAAGTTTTCTCGTTCAGCAAAAACACTATTCATAAGGGTTTCAAAATTTCTCAAAAATTGGGGTTATTACAGTCTCCCCTCCTTAAAAGGATTCCGTCCCGGAATCAGATAGAAAACAAATGGGGATACTTTCTTAGCATTACCCTTTCTAACTCTCGAGTCAATTTTCCCACATTGTGGTTCTACCACCAAACTCTGCCTAGTTTGATAATCCTTCTCCTAAGCACTTGTTCCTTTTCACTCTATAACCCTTCCTGGTTGCTCCATATAGGTTACGTCGGGTTGCCTATCTATGCGCTCATATGCCTCTATTTATCTGGCATCTGAATTACACTTCCTTAACATTGATACGTGAAACACGTTATGACCTGCTACATGTTCGGGGTTAGGGCTAGCTCATATGCTAACTTCCCAATCGTCTTAATATATCCAAGGGTCCAACAAATTGTAGACTTAGCTTTCCTTTCTTTCCGAACCTCATCAATCCTTTCCAAGGGATACCTATAACATTACTAGGTCCCCTATTTCATACTCTTTATCCTTTCGTGTCAAATCAACATACTTATCATGTCCATCTTGGGCTACTACCAGCCGTCCTCTGATTAGATCTATCATATCCTTGGTCCTTTGGACTACTGCGGGTCCGAGCATCTTGCGCTCTACAACTTCATCCTAACATAAGGGAGATCGACATTGTCTTCCCTCAAGGATCTCATAAGGCGACATCTCGATAATGACATATGATCTATTGTCGTAAGAAAACTCAATCTGTGTTAAGTGATCATTCCAATTTCTTTTAAGTCTATTGCACAGACTCTCATTATAGCTTTTAGCATTAGAGCTTCTGCTTCTCAATACCCATTCTTTTCGAGTTCGTAATCGCTACTACCTTCCGTTCCTAATATTATACTGGTTATACTTTTGCTCGTTAGCGTTCTATAACCTTTTAATAACCACGTCAACCTTAGTATCACGAATGTGTTTCCATTTCAAATACTACCACAACTTTATTACTCCTTTTTCTGCTGTTTCTATTTCCCAAAGTTTGATCAATCATATAGAAGTAAAGGAATTTGTTGAGAGATCACTATGATCATGAACACTTGTTATATCGCTTAGTTAGTACAGAAGGTGGCCAGCCTTTAGTACTTGACAAGCAATTAAACAACATGTGGTATCCTACTAGGCTTCTATCACAAAGATAGATAGTCATTCGGCAATACCTCCCCTTCTGGAAGGGTTGTTCTTCTCAGCTTACATGAAATGAAAAGAAGAGAAAAGAACGAACTGAAGAGAATTGTATATATGAAAAAAATATACTGCCACAAAATATCTGGCTTGGAACCTACCCATGAACTATAGAGGTTTGTCATAGGAGAACAAAACATATACGTATTTATATCAACATCAAGTATTATAGCATCCTATTTCACATGCCTAAATATTTTTGCTATTCCGTCCATCATTCTATGGACCCATGCTCTTCCTCGAGCTTATACACAATCACCTTTGAAACTCCCTCGACATCGAAAATCGAATCTGGGATCTCATTCTATACATCATCGTTACTAGAATTCTATGCTTGCACCGCAACCTTCCTCGTATAATAATACGACTCTCTATTGATAAGAAAGAATAATAATTCACTAGGTAGATACTCTACTTAATTAGTCTATCAATGATAACTTATACACTACCACGACCCGATTAGTGGTACTCAATCTCAACACCCATTCCAATACGACTCTCACGGTTGTAATCAGCTCATTACTCGCAGAATCATTGCTACCTTACTATGGTCCACCACTGACCTACTGTCGTCATTCATTTTTCCATAAAATCTTAATATCTAACCATACGGAGTCTATACATGTCGTATCAAATTCTACTAAGGAGTTAACATAACCACCAATCACAATTCATGAAGAACACTCCAAACTCTGACGTACTTTCATGACATGAAGCAGATAAAATTACAGAAGAGTTTCAATCAAAGCACCGATAGCAGGTTAATACCATTCTTAATCATATGCCTTCAATAGAAGACTTAACTCAAAGGTTCGTTTGGTCCTTTTTGAAACATGGTCCTGGCTTATCTCAAGATAGGACCTTCTAAGATAGATAGCCCGTTCATGGCGATTACACAAATTAAACCTTTACCAACTACTATTACGGTTGGGTATTGCACAGTCATCAGAAGGAATGTCAATCTTCCAAACCATAATTCAACCTTCATATTTTTAACCATCATCACTGTATTCTTTTGGCACACGCGCCTATAAATTTTTTTCCTTTTACCGTTAAAGTATCGGCCACCTCTTTGGCCTTTCCTGATAGTAATAGTTCCTTACAGTCAATGTCATTTTAACCACCTCCAAATAAATTTTCTGCCTTATTTCCGATCACTGCTTGAGTGAAGATGTTTTCCTTAAAATCTGATAAGTAAAAAAAAAAATAAAAAAATATCACCATTTTTCCATAAGTTATTGCCTCAATCTTTAGAGGTTCATCACTTTCACGACTGACTCTCAATCATACTTAGAACATCTTTTATCTTAGGTCCTAATTGCCCTGAACAATTTCGACCATTACTGGTTCGATCCATACCTTCTCGTGGTTTAACACGTGCCTCACTTGGCATCAATATAATTACGTCATATTTCCTTTATCAACATTTTTATTCTTGAGAATTTCGAATATTTCCTTTCTCCTTGTAAAACCTCTAAGGTTATCCTTCAATCGTTCCTCCTGTATTCCCTATATACAGGGCATATCAAAATACCATTTACTGATACTAGAACCATTGTCTATTTACTTCTGAAAAATTTCTCCACTGATCCTTAAAGGTTATTATTACCTTAATCCTTTCCAATTCATACTGTCAAAACTCATACTATCCCTATTAAGGGTGAAATGCCAACCTTTATGCATTCCCCTAGGATTCGTTTTAAGTTACCGATGTTCTATCCTTAATTCCACCTTTAAAAAGGTACAAGCATCCTTCCATGGATAAATCAAGTCATACATCCCTGATAAGGGTATCTTATTCAATCATTTCCACCTCGATAGTCTATACCGAATTTCACAATAGCATCCTTATTCAAGTTAAGGTCAATCCACATGGCCTTCAAAAGATAAAAATGGTTATCCGCTTTTCTTTCCTGATTTGGTAATGATCACATGGATGATCTGGAAGATATTGGTCGTGTTCAACGTGAACTTCTTCTTAATAAATCTTTATTTACTTTTGTTGTTTATCTCAACAGTCATCTCAATGTTGGGATATCTTTCATACCTGCCGTCTCCCTTCCTGGGTATTAAGCCACCGGTCTTACACTTCACATTCTTGAAGGTCACTTCCTTCATCCAATTTTCTTAATTTCTTACTTTCTTGTCTCCTCAGTCTATCCGCGTCTCATTATTTATCCCTCGAACTATTTCAAGGTTTCCTCGAATCCTCCCAACTTAAAGGGGGTACAATATATGTATCTCTTATGCCTTCAACCATCAATTTTAACTCATGGTGAATCACCCTCATCCTGACGATTACATACTTTTCTATGTCTATTGCTACGAGTCTTTAGGGTTTTCTCATACCCAACACCCTTATCATACCTCAAACTCTATTGCCTTTATATTCCTTTCCACTTCAGTTTCTTTTTATTTTCCTTTCTCTTATCATTATTTCATGAACTAACACAACATAAGTATTGATTCCAAACATCCCTTCATTCTGGATTCGTGTCTTCAGAACGAATCTTGATAACTTTTACAACTTAGATTCATAATTCATCATACTCATCCATTTTTGTTCTAGCTCCAAAGCTTTTACACTATCTCCTTATCTTTGGGAATTACTTTCCCGAAAACAATTGACTGAACTTAAATCAGTTTATTCTAACCTCTGGCTCCGTGCCTTTCTTGGTCTTTCACCAACGGGTGGTCTCTCTCTTAGGAGGGTAAGTGACAAAAACAGTCTTTTGTGGTTCGTCAATCATTCAGAATCTCATATGATTCCTCTATTTCCTTTAGCCAGGCTCTTGCCTCGACTAGGTCAACCTGTTCCCTGGGAACTCTGAGAGCTTAGAGACTTAAAGGTCCTGAAAGAATTTCCTATCGCATTGTTTCCTCAAGGTGGTGGTTGGGGATAATAGTCTAAGTTCTGTCTAGACAGGTCCATGAATTGCCGTATAGGAGTACCGTCTCGGGTCTCCTTTCCTTACTCGACTTTCTGTTTCCTTAGTATGAAATGTTTCATCCTACTCCCCATAATTGAGGTCATCTTTTAATTTAAAATCCTCATTTTCCACTCCATCATGTCATGGGTTCCTTCTATCTTGATGGCGACCTCCCTGACTATCACGTTCAGGGTTTGCTCTAAATCTTATTCCTCAAACTATGGCTCTCATCTAAGTTCTCATCCTTACGCTCTTGAACTTTCGGAACCCAAATTCTATAGGAATACCTCATTATTCCCTTATCATCTTTCTCTGGCACCGTATGCTCTTTTCCAATAATTCGGTCTCTATTGCAATCTCAAACAGCTTTTCGGTACCGGCTCCGGTTACCTTCACTACTATTTCCAAAATCTCTTATAAACTCTCCCAAAGACATTATCATCTTGAGTCTCTCCTTTTTACTAAGGGCATCAGCCACCACATTGGCTTTCCCCGAATGATAAAGAATCTCCCAATCATTATTCTTGATTAGCTCTAACTGCCTCCTCTGGCATATGTTGAGCTCTTTCTACGCGAAAATGTACTAGAGCACTTATGGCTTAGGTAACTCTCGCACTTCTCTCCATACAAGTAGTGCCTCCAATCTTTAGGGTAAAACTATTGCCACGAGCCTAAGCTCATGAGCGGGGATATCAAATTTCATATTACCTTAATTGTCTTGACATGTACGCGATTACCTTACCGTGCTGCATAAGCACGCACCCTAAGCCCTTGTGCGAAGCGTCACTACACTTCACAAAATCTCCTTTTCCATCCGGCAATGCCAGCATAAGGGCCATCACCAACCGCTGCTTCAGTTCTTGAAAGCTGTTCTCGCATTTCTCTGTCCATTCGAACTTCTCAGTCTTACGAGTAAGCCGCGTTAAAGGGGCTACTATCTTTACAACTTGAACGAACCTCCGGTAGTGACCGGCCAATCCTACCTCTGGTAGTCGACCAAACCATGGTCATCAATTCATCAGTGGTCCTTTATCCAATCCTGTCAGGATCCTCCATGGGATCCTCCTCAACAACTATCCCTTCTAGGACAACATCCTCAACCGCTACATCCTCAATATCAACATCATCCGGTCCTGCATTAGGACACTCTATCGGATCCACAATTCGATCTCCAATTAGTAATAAAATATTATCGCGATGTTGCTCCTCAACCTCAGGGTTCGGAGTCCCGCTACCATATTCGATAACGAACTACGCTCCTAACACGATATTTATAAGGGTTCCCATAAGGGTTTTAACTGTCAGTGCTACGTTAGGTAGCCCGACTATGAACTTGGCAAGAGTTCTTATTATCTTAGTTAACTTATTATCTTAACGTCCCATCATCTCTGAGGTTTATAACGCTTAGCTCTGATACCATTTCTGTAACACCCCCAGATCCGGGGTCGGGGATCCGGGTTGTCACGAGTTCCATTTCCCTTAATAACACCCAATCTTAATAATTACTCAACTACTCTGTACTGTGACCCCACAATGAACACACACACCACACATTATAGTCTCAGAGATGAACATCCAAAAATAACCACAAGTCATTTTATTCCACAATTATCTGCCAATACACCTTAAAAGGTTTTCTGAATAAATTTACATTTCTTTGCCATTATTACAATTCATAAATATACATAAATCTGGTACATTAGAAGTTGAAAGCCTAGCCTATTGGTAGCTCCTACCTCAGCTACGGCGGCATCAATGCTTCTAGAAAACTGCGGAACATCTCCTAATCGCTTGCGAATCGGGAGCTTGGTCCTGTTCATCCTTTCTATCTGTTGTTGTGTGATGAAAGAAGAAAGCAAGGGTGAGCAGCAAGCCCACCAAAATAATATGTATAATGATTAATAGTATATGAGCCTTCTCTTAGTACTCATGAAAGTCTTGGTCAAAAGAAATGAACCAAGTTGATATCTTAATGCGATGAAGTCGCAAAATATTCAGTATATATATATACATATATACTTTTCAAAATATTGGAAGTCCTCTTCCATGCATAATATACACAAAGTCCCAGTGTATAACTGTATAAAAAATATCGTTGCAAGGTGATCTCATATATCTAACCTTGTCTCAACGTTTTTCTGAAAATCTTTGTCATACATAAGACAATTATTAATTAGATATAAGTTTAAAAGATGAAGTTACCAAATACTCCAATATACTTATATCTTTTCCAAATACTACTTGAACTACCACCGTTCAAGTTATAATTAATTTCAAAAGTTCATCACATAGATGAGACTATAAGACAAGATTTGAATAGATTAAATCTTTAAAATATTATCAAAATAAAATGAAGTTACGAGATACTTCATTTGATGTAAACATCATTTTGAAAACTTGACCCTGCCAACACTCAACAATCGCCCAACCGTAGCCTTTCTATCGAAGTGCTCTGGGTAGTGTTGCAGAAATTATCCAATTGGATGATGAACTCATTACGGGAGTTTTCCGCGCCAGGAAGACCACTTACGATGATCAGTCGTAGTAGTACAACCCCACCATTTTCTACATGTAGAGGAGAACCTGTCGGATTTACTTGTCAACCGAACACTGAACTCCTAAGGAATGGACCGCCTTAGCGGAACTTCCAGGCCATTTGGGCCAATATAATAAGGCTGGGCCGGCGCTACTCGGCCACTTACGCCACTCCTAGTTCAGATGAAATCCATGACTCTGAAATGTAAAGCTCGTCCCCACTTTCCCCAAGTAGAAACTTGTTGATACGGCTCCACCAAGAAGTCGTATCTATTTGGAAAGGAGAACTCACCGATATTTCCCAGGCGATGCCTGTTAATGGATTAACTTGTTCCAAGAATTTTACTTCCCGAGTGTTGGGTAAGTAATCAATTCATTTATCAAAACAGCAACCTCGTTGCGAATATAAAACACACCACAGAGCCGGATCCCTCAGGTTTTGAGCGAGTATTTAAATCCCCTTCGAAAGGAGGATCTTAAAAAAATGAGTTTTGGGATCCGCTCTAACTTTTAAAAATCATTTTGAAGACTCGCAAAACATTTTTAAGAATGTTTGGAGTGAAGCTGATTTAATGAAGTAAATCAGTCCCCAGAATATTTAGAAAATGTCTGAATATTATTATTTAAATAATATTCCCATAAAGAATAATCTTTATACAAATAATTGAAGTAGAAGTTGTAAGACTTATACTTGAAATGAGTATTAAATAACCAAAGATATACTTATATGAAAGTACTATCTTTATTTGAATAATCGAAAATAAGTTTGATTATCGAAACATTATTCTTTAATAAAATAAAGAATATATCTCAGCAAATAATCAGAGTCATAGATCCTCAAATGAATATTCAAATAATATTCATTAAATAATATAAACTGAGTCATAAGCCCTCGAATGAATATTCAAATATTATTCAATAAATAATATAAACTGAGTCATAAGCCCTCGAATGAATATTCAAATATTATTCAATAAATAATATAAAAGAGTCATAAGCCCTCGAATGAATATTCAAATATTATTCAATAAATAATATAAAAGAGTCATAAGCCCTCGAATGAATATTCAAATATTATTCAATAAATAATATAAAAGAGTCATAAGCCCTCGAATGAATATTCAAATAATATTCAAATAATAAAATAAATGGAGTCATAAGTCCTCGAATGAATATTCGTAATAATATTCATTAAATAAAATAAAGTTATCGAATAAACCTTATTCGATTAATAGTTTTAAAAACTATATCAATATATATATAAATATATATTATACTCGGGAGCCTCGCCTCCCGGTTTAGAAACATGTTCACCTTTTATCCCCTAAACTAAGGGTAAACTCAAATAACGCTTATCTCTAGCATAGGTATTATGCAACTATAAGCATTTGAACCAACAGATATATAAACCAAGAATATAAATCAGGCATGCATATATACCATATCACATGCTACAATATATCGTAAGAATTTGCTAATAACAAATATGCATTTATCGCAAGATCATGCATATACACATATACATCACCACAACAGTATAACGGGTAGAAAACTTGCCTGAGCGACTTGGGGTGATAAAAGGCTCGGGACGAGTCTGGTAACCTATAAACAACAAGTAAGTTGGAATTAAACCAAAATCACTTGTAAATCTATACTTTAACTAACTTAGACTCTAACGCTTGTTTTGCGCTCACTGATTTGCTTAAGTCACTCGGGTATCCTCGGCTCCACCATTTTTAATAATTTAACCTTTACGAGTTTTAAAGCGATTCCTTCGCGAGTGTCTTACCAACTGCCTAAAACACTTACCATAAATGTTTCATACATTAATTAACCCTTTTTGGTCTTTAACCTATGTTTCAAAGTAAGGCGAGGGGAAAAGTTTCGTTCGCGAAACGCCGTTACTTGAAACGGTCGTTTCTCCTAAACCGTGCATCGGAATCGAACGAACTACATATCAAAATGAAGCTCGTAACATGAGTTATCTAAACATGGCAGTGGTCATAAACTAGCAGGGGGTTCTCGGGTCCTAATGTTATGAACAAAAGCAGTCTAAAGTAAATCGGACATTACGACGGCTATGTTTACGCGATTTCCCAATTTTTAAACCATTCAATACCAACCACAAATCAACCCCAATTCAATCATACAACCAATATTCCTCCAAACCACATCATAACATCCCCAACAAATCCACATTAACCATTTATACTTATTCCTCACATGAACTAAAAGCTTTACTTAGGTTCTTTAACTAATTACCAAGATTTACAACTCCAACAATGCAACAAAACCAACTAATCTCTACAAACTCAACCAAACTTCAACCAATGAAGCATCATGCTTCACATATGCTATACCAAACACATTCAATCCTAATTACTCAAAACTAAAGCTAGGGTTTGTAGTTTATACCTTCCTTGGAGAGTGGAGAATCAAGAGAATGGCTTGGAATCACCTTTAAAGCCCTTATCCAAGCTTAATCTAAACAAAACTTCAAGAACACAAATTTTAGTTCTTGAAAACACTATTCACCATCTTCTTTCATGATTTATAGAAAAAGATTGGCTTGGAATTAGAAGCTTAAACTTATAGGAAGTATGTAACTATCCATGGGGAAGCTTAGATAATTACCTTGCTAAATAGTAAGTGGAGGAGCTTGGACTTTCATTTTTTAAGAAATGCACCCGAGAGCATGAAGAAGAAGAAGAGAGATTTGTGTGTTTTGTTTGGTGAAATGAAATGATTTGCTTGGTTGGTTGATTTTTGTTGTTTGCTTTAGTGAATTACCTAGTTTCCCTTGGTTTTGTGTGGTTAAAAAGTCACCACATCTCCTTCCTTCCCATGTCATGCTTGTGTCACCTTGCACATGTCATAATGCTCCCACTTGTCCACACCTTGTGGTTTGATGATGTCACAGTCCCTGGCTTCTTGTACAAGCTTGTCTCTTGGTCACTTATTTGTTTTACGGTTCGCTTATCTTTCGTTCTCATTTATCGTTTGAGGGATCATACACGGGATCTTATTACTTAGGTTCCCTTAACCTTTCTCAATATATTGTATTCCTTCTATGATCCTCTCTTATAATCCTTTAATTTAAATCCTTTTTATCCTGTTACCTTATACTCAATTCTCTCCGTATCTTGTGGATTTCCGGGAAAAATCAAAGTGTTCGGAATCGGATTCTGACGATCTTTACATACACTTATATACCACATAGAGTACTAATAATATCCCATAAGATCAATAACAGAACCCCTACATAGCGTGGCATGAAAAGTTTTCTCGTTCAGCAAAAACACTATTCATAAGGGTTTCAAAATTTCTCAAAAATTGGGGTTATTACATTATTCACTCTCTTCTTCCTTGAATTATTGGAATAGATTGTGAAGGAAATGGAAGCTTAGATTCATAGGATATCTATATCTATGTACAAGGAACCTTGGATAATTACCTCACTAATTATCAAAGCTTGGAACTTGAATTTGGATTTTCTTTTCTTTGAAAAAGATGAAGGGCCGAGAGCTTCTTTGCTTGGAAATGAAAGTCAACTTGTGTTTTTTGTGTTATGAATTGTTTTTGGCTTCGTTGCTTCCTTTTTGTTTGTTTAATTAAATTGTTACCATGGTAAAATTTGTGTGGCTTATAATCAACCAACAAATCCTTCCCATTTGGTCATGCTTATGTCATCCACTTATGTCATCTTCCCATACTTGTCTTCTTCTTGTTGTTGTGATGACATCATCATACATTAACCTCTTTGATTAACTCCTAATTACTTGGCTAATGATCGCTGATCTGTTATACGGCTCGCTTAACTTTCGTTCTCGTTTATCGTTTGAGGGATCACACCCGGGATCTCATTACTTAGGTTCCCTTAAACCTTTCTCAATATTTTATATTCCTTTTATGATCCTCTCTTATAATCCATGAATTAAAATCCTTTTAATCATGTTACCTTATACTTAATTCTTTCTGTATCTGGTGGGTTTTCGGGAAAAATCAAAGTGTTCGAATTTGGATTCTGACAATCTTTACATACACTTATATACCATATAGAGTACTAATAAGATCTCAGAATAATAATAAAAGAACATCTACAAAGTGTGGCATGAAAAGTTTTCTTATTCAGCATAATCAGCAAAATCACTATTCATAAGGGTTACAAAAAGTCCAAAATTTTGGGGTTATTACAATGAATGAACAAAATCTATAGAAAGAAAAGACAGAAACCAATATCAAAGAGAAAGATATGCAAGTGTGTGTAGACAATTTACTATACACAGTCCCGAATTTTATTCTTTGACTACTCAGGAACTTGCTTCCAACTTCATGCCAAATGGGGACTTTGGTCCTTGCTAAAACTCCAATGTACGACTGCATCTCTCCAGCTTCATCACCATACGGCTCCCCTTTTGCATTGAAGGTCACAGTACGCTTATGATTCACTATCTTCCGTCTGAGAATTCTGTATATCGTGACACAACCACGTTTCAATAGTTTTAGTTCTTCAGGTATTTCTGGATTTTTCTTAGAATCCACTTGCTTTTTCTTAGAATCCACTTGCTTTTTCTTCTTTGACAACTTCTTCTCTAAATTTTCAGATATCAGATTCTTCTTGACAGATATGGGAGAAGAACAAGAGGGGCTAACTGTAACGGCCCCAAATCCGGGGTCAGGAGATTTGGTCGTCACTATGAAACCTCAATCCAAAATAACCTGTTGAATCAATAAATAAATACTAGCAACTGAAATATAGCATATGTGACCCCAAACTACACCCAAGATCTTTTCAGGTTACAGTTCTAGAAACAAGATATCCAAATTTCATAAATAAATTTTTCACTTTCTTTTAAAACTCTTTTCAATAATTCAAATCTCAAGACTAACCCGCCAGTATAACTTCGAAAGGAGGTATATTAGGCCCAACTATACAATACACAATTATAATATGATATAATATAAACAACTTTACACAATAAAACTTACACTAGTCCACAAACCCTGGACCAACCACCTTCCAAAAGCTTCTTCTTTGCCTTCTCGAATTACGCGGCTAAACAGCACAAGCTAATCCTCACTGGAGGTTAAATTTAAAAACAGACAAGTATGAGCGAAAGAAATGCTCAGCAAATTCATTTTAGCATATATATGGTCATTTTGATATAAAACCGACATCTGTATTAGAGTAGAACATTTAAAATCATAATTGCTGAATCAGAGAATTTTAGTTAAGGAATCCCATAATTTATTCCTCATTTGTATTCAAAACCCTTTTGATATTTGTGAGCGAAATGCTTTAGCAATACTTTGAATCTTGACAGGAATAAAAGTCGCAAAACAGTGTTTACGGAAATATCGTAAACAACAGTAACATGAAACAATGATTATGAATTGAATCATAATTTTTATTCAAAACCGAACTGTTGATATTAATACTCATTTTGTTGTCCTATCAAATTAAATATCAATATGAACTTTGATGCTCACAACATCCCATCCGGAACTCAAAATCAATCATCTATACTAATACCATATTTGATATTTAACAACAACCTAAATATCAACATCAATCAGAACCTGAATCAAAACCGCATTTCACCTTTTATTCAAAACCAAAACACTTGATAAATCATTCCTTATAAGATTATCAAAAGCAATATAATAATTTAGATTGGAATCCTCGAACGACATACGCACGTAATTCACATTCAATTACAAAACCATTGACCCACGTACGCACGTAATTCACATAGCACGTAAGCACATAATCCCCATATCACATAATTCATATAACACAGGAGTCGTCTCGCCAACACATTCGACTTGGTACGTTTAAAACTGAAATCGGGTCAAAAATATGATTTATCGCTCAATAATCGACTCAAAACTAACTTGCAAAACAAATGACCTTTCGAAACCAAAGAATTTGGGTCTCGAAAGTATTTTTAATGAAAGCATAATATTTTTCTGAGCCTATACATGTTCGTTTTATATTAAACGGACGAACGGTTATTTATTACAAATAAAATAAGAATAAAATAGAAATAAATCAATTAACTAAAATAAAATTAATTGATTAAATAATTTAACCAATTAATTAAATCCATAAATAAGTAACTATAATAAACTGTAAATAATTAAATCAAATTGGATTTTTGGAAAATAATAAAAGAAAATGGTTTTTGGAATTTAAAATAATTAAATAAATGATTTTTAGTATTTAAAATAATTACTAAATGATTTTTGAAATTAAAATAAATAATTTAAAAAAAGGAAATGATTTTTAAAACTAAAAACTGAATTTTGAATAAACTTTAAAAAGAAAATTCAGAAACAGAACATAAATTGGGGTTTAGGGTTTCCGAGAATCAAATTCGGGTTTTTAATAAATGAAAACGGGTCGGGGGAAATGGGTCGCCGGGTCGGCCAAGAACCACCGGAAAAATCTGCAGTTTCCGGCGAACTGCAGAAATTCCGGCAGCTCCTCCGGTTGCCCTGAACAACCCCAACCATACGGCTTTTATATCATTTTTCATCCCCCTTCGATACACCATAGTACCAGGAACTCAGAAATCAACACGTCGATCCCAAACGAAGTCACAGACTCCGTTTCAAGCAACCTCACCATTAAATCTGGCCACAACTCCGGCCAAACTCAAGAACCTTCAAAACTCAATCATAAATAATGAGTCATATCTCAAATTAAAGCTCAGGAGATATATAATCTGCTACAATGATCACAACAATCATAAACCACACATACTAACAGGAAAATCGAATTAAAAATCCGGAAAAACCGAAAACTCGGTTTAATCAATCCTGAACTAAAACAAACCAACCAAATACACAAATTGATTCTACGGATCAAACTAAAGCTATATGTAACATCAAACAGAATCAAAGATCATCAGAAATCAAAAATGAAATCAAGAACAAGAACTTAAAAATTGATTTTTACAAATACTTCACCTCAGATAGCAAAAGTGATATCAACAGAAAGGTCTCATCACGAGGATTGTTTGGGTTATTAGAACATTAAATTTGGCTTCCTGGATAGCCCAAAATCATTGATCAAAGCTCAAGATAAAGATTTCACCCCCCAAAATGTGTTCTTGAATATTGATTTTCTGAAATTTTAATAAAAATAAATGAATTAAATAAATTTTGCAGCTATATATATATTTAAGAATTTAAATACCCCGAAATAAATTTTGGGTGTTGTTATCCTTTAATTAAAATAATTAGGCCCCAAAATAATAATTACGGGGAATATTATTTTTTAAATCCAATAAATACAAAATTTATATCAAAATTCCCCAAAAATTGTGAAAAAATTAAAAATGCAAAAATAATAGGTATTTGAAATACGTATGATTCTATAAAAATAAAAACGTGAATTTTGTGGGTTTTGACGTCTCGGTGGGGTCCCAGTCCATTTATTTTTGAAAACCGAAATGATTACTAAATTAACAGAAAATCCCGAAAATACATAAAATACCTTCAAACGCACATAAAACGAGATATAATGAGTACCTCGAAAAAGATACAAATAAACCTGCGTCTAGATCGCGTATAATTCCATATAAAAGCATTTTAAATACATAACGAGTATCCAAAAAATACTCTAGTCCTTACGGGACCACACATAAATCCATCACACATTAAATCATGGCAAGACACATTTTTAAATAATATTAAACACATAATAATTCATTTAACATGTACCACAATAACCGTAAAACATTAGTTTTCAATATTTTTAAACCTCACCCTATGCCCTGGTGAACACGAGTGAAATACCAAATAGTATTTCTGACACAGATAAAATATTGAGGCGAGAAAAATATCCACTCAATCCTCAAGACGGGAAAATACACTCAGTTTACCGATATCGATATAACGATCGACTTTTAGATAACATTTCAAAATAGTAAAAGTGTCTTCTATCAATTAGCACATTACTCCAATTAAAGACACAAACCCACGAAATAGGAATAAAATATCCACCATTTTATTTCTTCTAAATCATTAAAGCACACATATATATTCAAATAATAATTATAATAATTCTCAAAATATGAGATATTACAATCTACCCCCTTATAAGGATTCCGTCCTCGGAATCAGCAGAAGAGAGCACTAGGAATATTTTTGCCAACTTTCCAATCTTTCATGCGTAACTTTTCTCAAAATTTCGCATAATACTGAAATTCCTTAGTCAACACAGTTATCACGGGAACTTCACTCTGCAACATTGTTTCTTCCACATACCATTTGACCAACTTCTCAATAGAATCACTTTTACTGATAGAGGGAAAGAAGAATAGAGAGGAAGAGAAAAAAAAAGAAAAAGAAAGAGAGATAGAGAAAAATAGAGAGAGAAGTAAAGAAAAAGACTGCCTTCGTTATACGCCACTGATATTTTAATCGCATTGCAATCCAATGTTGGTATTGGTAATCCCATCACACCGCCTTACTTTGACTTGACCAAGATAGATCAGCCCAACTTGATTAGCATACCTTCGATTATTTAAGATAATATAATCATGGATTCCAAAGAGAAAAGGATTTCATATCATAACAGGACCAAAATATGAATTTTTGAAAAACTATTGTCGAAATAAAAGAATAACTAAGAGATCAATATGATCAAATGAACTTGGTGTTGCGTGCCCAAATTAAGACACTACTAAAGATTGTAATCCTTCTTGTAGTCACACCACTGTTGCTAAAGGTTGTAATCCTTCTTGTAGTCGCATTGCAATCCACGTTGCTATTGGTAATCCCATCACACCGCCTTACTTTGACTTGACCAAGATAGCTCAGCCCAACTTGATTAGTATACCTTCGATTATTTTAGATAATATAATCATGGATTCCAAAGAGAAAAGGATTTCATATCATAAAAGGACTAAAATCTGAATTTGTGAAAAAGTATTATTGAAATAAAATAATAACTGAGAGATCAATATGATCAAATGAACTTGGTGTTGCATGCCCAAATTAAGACAGTACTAAAGGTTGTAATCCTTCTTGTAGTCACAACACACACAAGTGATGGCATCCCATCCAACTCCTATCACACAGACAGGTATAACTTATATCCTCTATAGTTAGGGTTGTTCATCTCAGTCAGTATAAAAAATATGAAATGATTTCCAAATCAAATGAATAATGAAGGAATTCTAATAAATGACTTGTTAGGGCAATCCTCGGATCAAAACTAAAAAGATTTCAAAGCTGATATTTCTGAAGAAAACTAAAATCCAGAAAATAAGATGTTGGCATAAAATGACCAAATGGGTGTTAGGGAATATATCCTCTAGCAGATACCTCTTTTTGAGAGAGGTCAAAAGAAGTTATCAAAAGTGAAGTTATTGCCAATGTCTTAAGACTTATCTTCTATTTGAATCTTCGATTGACTCGTCATCCGATTCCAGACACTTCTTCATATTCTGAGGATATCGATAATCTTCATCGTCGTTGAATTGTAGTAGTCTTAGAAGATTCCACAATAGAAGTTTACAACTTTCAGGAGTTTTTCCCAGCTCAACCCAGCCATCTCAAACGAATACGCCTATCTTAGCTTATTCGTTGGTACTATATCCAATAGTCCAACAGGAACTCGATATGAGCTCAAGCGTCCTTACATAACTATACACACTCCTAAACACTCTCATTTCTAGGTTATTATAACCTCAGCTCTGATACCAACCTGTTACGCCCCCAAATCCGGGGTCAGGGGATTTGGTCGTCACTATGAAACCTCAATCCAAAATAACCTATTGAATCAATAAATAAATGCCAGCAACTGAAATATAGCATCTGTGATCCCAAACTACACCCAAGATCTTTTCAGGTTACAGCTCTGGAAAAAAGATATCCAAATTCCATAAATAATTTTTTCACTTTCTTTTAAAAAAAATTCAATAATTCAAATCTCAAAACTAACCCTCTAGTATAACTTCGAAAGGAAGTATACTAGGCCCAACTATACAATACATAATTATAATATGATATAATATAAACAAATTTACACAATAAAACTTACACTAGTCCGCAAACCATGGACCAACCACTGTGACGGTCTCAACCTCGGGGTCAGGGGATGACGTCACCAAAATATAATAAACTACCACATAAACTACTAAACAGACTTTATTATAACACACGACCCCAAACTAGGAGCCTATGCAGGTTCAAGTATTATTTAGGTTACAAACAACAGTAACTTATTCAAGATCCGACATCCTAACTTATTACAGTAACTCATCAGACCTCAGGGTCTGATACAAACTACCTCAGAGATTCCGGGACCGAGGGGGGTGACACTCTACGCTGGCCTAGTCTTCTAGACATCTGCAATAAATAAGTACAAAACAAGCTAGCTGCAAGGGTGAGCAATCAATTGCTCAACAGTACCTCTATATGAATAACCAGTAAAATAGGATATACAAAAACAATATAGGAATAAATATCAAAACTAGTTAACGAAAAATAGGTAAAACAGATATAAACTGGATATCAAAACTAGCATGCTCTGTAAAACAATATTATCTGTAGTGTGCTGTGTCAAAATACCAGAGTCAAATTTTAGCATGCTATTTCCAAAACCACTTTCCATTGCTGGACCCATAAATCATCTGTCCCGTTACAGGGACCATAACCATTTGTTCCGTTACGGGAACCATTAAACCAAAGTCAGATAGAAAAGTGGATGAATTATAGAGACAGCTGATCAGTCTATCCCACCACAATTTGTTCCGGAACTCAGAGACTAGCTAGGTCTCTGTTATGCTGGACTAAGCGGCCTACCAGTGCGTGCATCCGACTTAGCCTCTTACGCAACCATGCTGGGCCGTTACCTAATAACGGGCCTCTTACGTCACTGACCATCCAATATCTGATTCATTTTTATCCAGTTTTGAAAATCAACTACACCTATCTCTTTTCAAATGACTACAACACATATTAAAATAATCCCTTTTTAATTTTATTCATAATCTAGAGATAGGCATTTTTAGAAGTTACTTTTTCCCCAAAAAGTCGTTTAGTAATACATATTTAAATACGGGGAATACGTAACTTAAAACATTTGGTTCCAATACATAATTTAAATCAACAACTATTCATATATATTGAACTGTAAAAGATTAGTTCAGGGGTACTTACATTGCGAAGCTTTGTACTAACACTGGCTTGACTCTAATTGACTTCAACTACTGGGTCCTTCGATTCGAACCTACGAAATCAAAACAACCTAAGTTAAACGACCGATTATGCTTGACTTATCCTCACTAAACTAAACTAATTACCCAACGATACAATTCCCGACTCGTATTTATCCGAATAATAATAATATACACACAATAATAGTTAACATAGCAACCAGGGTTTGATTTATATTTACCAAGATATATACATTCAATTCGTAATTAAAAGTAATTTTTTTTTAGAAAAATTTTGACAGCGACTCCTCTGTTTATAGACCTACCCGTGGAAACATCAATCGACGTCAGTTCCCAACAAAACCAATTCGAGTCACCTCACAATGTATGTTTAAATCTCAAAAATAATTTATACGAGTTGTTTTACTAATTTAAAATATTTAGGACTCAGAACGGGGTCATCACCGTCCACCGTCCGCTCGTAAAAATTCATCGCGGGCGACGACAAAATCTTCGGGGTACTCGATTACACGAATTCCAACGCAAAAAATTTCACCGATTCTAAAAATTATTTTCCGCACAATTTGAATTTAATATCACGAAATCACTCAACGAAATTTCTGCAGGAAAAAAAAAATTCAATCAGTAACGAACAACAGGGCACCCGCGTGTGGGGAATAAGCAGCACCACAACAGCCGAAACAAAACACAGACCGGCCGGGAACCATCCCGAAAAAACATACAAAACACATAACACACGCACAGGCACACACACACACACCTATATACACACACATATATACACAAGTATATATATATATTCACAACAACACAAACCACAACACCACCAGAACAACCAGCAGCCAACTCACCGGCAAACACGGCGGCGGCGGACCAAAAGGAATAGAGGAGGGAAAGAGAAAACGGAGAGAAAAAGATAGGAGGGAGGAAGATATTAAGGAAAGAGAGAGAGGTGAAATTCGAAAGAGAGGGAGAGACCGAGAGTGGAGAGTGAGAGATTGAGAGAGACTATAGAGAGTAGAAAGATTGAACCGAGAGAGATGAACAGGGAGGGGAGTATGCATCTAGGCACAGGGCACAAACATGTGTCCTCAACTTGTTTATAAAAACATACACGTAGCTGCAATAAAAATTATACACTGCCAAAGTCCTGATTTTTGGCTCGATTTCGTAATTAATTGTACCGAGATACATGCAAACCAGATTCTAAAATTTACAAGAATAATCTTAAAATAATAGAAATATCCCAAGTTTAAAAAAATGAAATTTTTCAAAATTTTAAAATAATTTCTGAGATGCAGTTTATATCCGCATTTATCAATTAAGCGGAACAACGCTCTGATGAAACTAATCCCTAAAATTTCCAAAATATTTTAAAATTCTTAAAATATTGTAAACATAACAAAATATGAATTTCAAGATTTTTGATGAATCCTAGAATTAAATATGGATTTTACAGTTAAATGAAATCAGAAAATCATTTAAGAATAAATAATTAACAGAATATTGATTTGTAAATTCTGTAAAATCCCAAAAGTAACTATTAAAATTATAAAATCATAAAAATAATTTTAGAGACAACCCAAATAATTTTGAAAATAAGATTGTCATAAAATCACTTTTTAAAAGTGAAACAAAAATAAAATGGTGCAATAATTAATCATAAAAACACACCACGCAATGCCACAATCACATATAAACAATAGCAAGTAAGACACAGGACATAATCAATATAAAATTCTTTATTTAATTACTTACACAATAATTACATATTTAAATATTACAAAAATGTATGAGTCGTTATATCCTTTCCCCTTAAAAAGATTTTGTCCCCAGAATCTTAACTAATTAAACAAGTGAGGATATTTGTATAGCATATCTGACTCTAATTCCCAGGTAGACTCTTCTACCCTAGGGTTTCTCCAAAGTACTTTAACTATAGGGATGGATTTATTTCTTAGTACTCGCTCTTTACAATCTAATATCTGGATTGGCTGCTCCACATAGGACAAATCTGATTGAAGCTCGATCGATTCATATTCGATTACTTAATTCGAATCAGGGATATATGGCTTCAACATGGATACGTGGAACATATTGTGAACATGTTGCCATTGCGGGAGTAGAGCTATCTCGTACGCAACTTTTCCTACTCGCTTCAGAACTTCGAATGGTCCTATATACCTCGGACTCAGCTTACCTTTTTGACCAAAACGAACCGACCCTTTCCATGGTGATACTTTTAATATACCAATGATCCTATTTCAAAGTTTATGTCCATCCGATGTAAATCTGCATTCTTCTTATGTCTATCCTGAGCGGCTTCCAATCTTTTCTGAATTAATACCACTGCCTCTCTCGTCTGCTGTACTAATTCAGGTCCTAACACTTTCTTTTCCCCTAACTCGTCCCAATACAGAGGTGATCCACACTTTAGTCCATATAAAGCTTCGTAGGGTGGCATTCCAATGCTGGCATGGTAGCTGTTATTATAAGAAAATTCTATCAACGGTAAATGATCATCCCAATTTCCCTTGAAATCCAAAGCACATACTCTTAACATATCTTTGATCATCTGAATCGTTCTCTCACTTTGGCCATCAGTTTGAGGATGATAAGTGGTGCTCATACTTAATTTAGTTCCTAAACATTCTTGAAATTTTGTCCAGAACCTTGAATTGAATCTTGGATCTCGATCTGATACTATAGACACAGTTACCCCATGTTTGGTGACTATCTCATCCAAATATATTTTAACTAGCTTTTCCAAAGAATATCTTTCATTGATTGGAAGGAAATGTGCTGATCTTGTCTTTGGCAATCTTACCACGAAATCCATTGCAATCTATTCCCATTTCCACTGTGGAATCTCCAAAGGCTGTAACAATCCACAGGGCCTTTGATGTTCTGCTTTTACCGTCTGATATACGTGACACTGACTGACCCAATCCGCAATCTCTTTCTTCATTCTTGGCCACCAAAAGTGCTTCTTTAAATCTTGGTACATCTTTGTGCTACCAGGGTGGATAGAAAACCTAGTGTTGTGCGCTTCGTGCAATATTTCATTCTTTAATTTCGCTACATTAGGAATCCAAATACGAGAGGAAAACCTAAACAAACCTTGGTTATCCTTTTGAGTACATAAATCTTCTCCTGTCAGAGTATTCAATTCCGGTTCCATAACTCCTTCTTGACACCTTTTGATCTTTTCCATCAACGCTGGCTGGAAAGTAATCTCGTATAGCTATTCCTGACTTTCATTTGATACCCGAACTTCATTCTCCATCTTTTCCAAATCTCGTGCTAGTTCGTCCGCAATACGAGCCATATTTAATTTCTCTTTTCTACTCAAGGCATCAGCTACCACATTGGCTTTACCTGGGTAATAATTAATCGAACAATCATAGTCCTTAATTAGTTCCAAACACCTTCTATGTCTCATGTTCAAATCCTTCTGAGTGAATATATACTTTAAGCTTTTATGATCCGTATAGATGTCACATTTCTCTCCGTACAAGTAATGACGCCATAACTACAAAGCAAACAATATAGCTGCCAACTCAAGATCATAAACTGGATATTTATGCTCATGGAGTTTTAACTGCCTAGATGCATACGCGATAACCTTATCATGTTGCATTAACACACAGCCTAATCCTTTAAGAGAAGCATCACTGTAGATTACGAAATTCCCTGTTTCATCTGGTAACGCTAACACTGGCGCTGTCACTAACCTTTTCTTTAGCTCTTGGAAACTTTCTTCACATTTTTTAGTCCAAACAAATCTCTCATTCTTCCTGGTCAGTTTAGTCAACGGGGTTGCAATCTTGGCAAAGTCCTTCACAAATCTTCGGTAATAGCCTGCTAATCCAAGAAAACTTCTAATTTATGTCGGGGTCTTCGGTTGCTCCCATCTGGATACAGCTTCAATCTTCGCAGGGTCTACCTTAATACCATGCTTACCCACTATATGACCTAAAAACTGAACCTCCTCTAACCAAAATTCACATTTTGAGAACGTAGCGTATAGCTGCTTTTCTCTCAGCCTTTTCAAAGCAATCCTTAGATGGTCTAATCACTCCTTTATCCAAAAGTTCCTGGAGTTGTTTAGCTATCTCTTTCATCTCTACTGGGGCCATACGGTAGGGGGCCTTTGAAACTAGTTCTGCTCCCGGAATTAGATCAATAGAAAACTCAATCTCCCGATCGGGTGGTAATCCTGGTAACTCGTCTGGAAACACATCTGAAAATTCACTAACTATTGGGATCTCCTCCAACCTGGGTAGCTTCTTCTCAGTGTCCACAATCTGGGCTAAGTACGCTTCACATCCTTGTCTCAACAGCTTCTTTGCTTCCAGTATCGAAAGAAATTTCTTTTCCTGCTTCTGTCCTTGGTAAATTATCCTATTATTATCTCCTGTATACAACAAAACTTCCTTTTTCTTACAATCAATATTTTCCTTATGCCAGGACAACCAATCAATTCCTAGAATCACATCAAACTCTCCTAACTGAAAGGGTATTAAGTCCACTGAAAAGAAATGCCCACAAATTTCTAGTTGACACCTAGGACAAAACTGGTTTACTGAAACTTTATCCTGATTAGCCACTTCTATAGTCAAGGGCTCATTTAGATCCTCCAACATCAAATCCAGATTACTTACACATTCTTTAGATATAAAAGACTTAGACGCTCCTAAGTCAAATAAAACTTTAACAGGCACGGAATTTAGAGAAACCGTACCTACAACTACATCTGAATCCTAAGCATCAGATCTCTTGGTCATCTTAAAGGTTCTGGCTCTTGTTGTGTTGGTTGCTGGTCCTTGAGATTCACTGCCTCCTACACTGCCTTGAGTAGCCATCTTGCAGTTTCTAGAGATGTGCCCAACCTTACCACACTTAAATCAGGTGACTCCGAAGTTTCGTGTGTTACACTCTGACGTATAATGACCCTTTTTATCGCATTTAAAGCACTGGATATCCTTCCTGCATTGACCACTATGTTTTTTACCACATGACTTACAATCCACAACTGGCCTGGTTGACTGAGCTGGGGCAGAGGCAACTGAGGTGACACCGGAACTCGTCTGAACAAAGCCTTGCCTTCTAAACCTCTTATTCCTATTTCGACCAAACTTCCTTGGGAATTTCTGACTAGACTCCTCCTGGTCTGCCTTACCTACACCACTTTCAAACCTTCTCTTCTTATCACTCCTTTCCTTGGAGGCCAACTTCTGATCACTCTTAATCACCAGGGCGGATTGAACTACAGAGGTATACGTCTTAAGCTGTAGGGCCACCACCTCACTATGAATTTCCGGCTTCAATCCTTGCTGAAATCTTCTAGCTTTCTGAATTTCAGTGTTCACATATCCAGGGGCTAGTCGGGCCAACTCCGTAAACTTGACCTCATACTCAGCCACGCTCTTCTCTCCTTGCTTAAATTCCAAAAACTCTACTTGCAACTGACTCTACAAGCAATCTAGAAAATACTTTTCTAGGAACAACTCCGTAAATATGGCCCAAGAGACAGGGCCTTCTCCTTCTAATACACGCGCAGATTTCCACCAAAAACTCGCTTTACCCTTGAGAAAGTAACTGGCATAATCCGACTTAGAATCATCACTGACCTGAATAAGGGTGAAGGTTTTCTCCATTTCCTTAAGCCAAATTCTAGCAGTAACCGGATCTACCTCGCCCTTAAACTCTGGAGGTTTAACTGACTGAAAAGACTTGAAGCTAACAGTCTGGTTTGACTCTCTTGGCTGGGGTTGCTGTTGGAGCTGCAGCTGTTTTTGGATTTGTTGGTGTTGTTATTGTATAAATTGCTGATGTTGTTGCTTCTATTGCAGGAATTGTTG
Source organism: Apium graveolens (assembly GCF_009905375.1). Taxonomy (NCBI): domain Eukaryota; kingdom Viridiplantae; phylum Streptophyta; class Magnoliopsida; order Apiales; family Apiaceae; genus Apium; species Apium graveolens. The sequence goes on along the minus strand of NC_133650.1, from coordinate 69,920,359 downwards.
TTGCTGCTGCTGGAATTGTTCTTGCTGCTGAGCCATCTGATTAGACTGTTGGTGCAACAAATCTAGTAATCCATCCATGACTGGGCCCCCTTCAGAGTTCCTGCTGGAGGAATTGGACGGGAAATTTTTCTTGGGAGGCATTCTCCTGAAACACAACAAAAGGTTTTATATATAATTTGTGCCCCCGGGTAGCAACATTTTTATGCATCAGGAGAATGAGATCCCAATTAAATATTCCCTTCTCTGTTTATTTGGGGTCCATTCATGATGCATAACTAGATTTAATAAAACTAGCAACAAATACAACAATAACAATAACATCAATAACAAAAGTGCAATAAGATACAACCAACAACAGTAGTACAATAAAAGAACTATAGTACAACAACAGTACAAATCCATCCAACAACTACAATAAAACACTCGAAATATGCTAGATTGTTGGTGAGACTATGTAGCTGTATGAACAGTTTCGTGATAACTCAACACAATAACAACAGTAAAACAGGACAGGTTTATAATACTACGTCTACACAAGAAATCAGGAAGAATGAAGACATGGCAAATACAAATAATCAGAAGATTAGAAGAAGACCTGAAGTCTGTCTATAGGTCACTGAAAGAAGTTCATTAATATGATCATGCCTCAATGAAGAAAAAAGGTTAAAGACTTTCAGGGTTTCAGAAATATTGTAGATTCAGTATACAAGTGCTACCGGAAGATTTCAGTGTATTGGCATTGATTGAAGATAGACAGTGTTCGAAGCATAGAAATCTAAAGAATTGAAGACAGGGTATAAACAGAGGTTAATGAAGACGTTGTCTAGAGTACCAGAAAGGATTCCAGTGAAAGTACAATTGTTTATTGACAGTCAGTGTCTGAAGGAATAAAGTTGAGGCAAGCTTAACAATGTAATAAAGGTTATAATATGAAGACCTGAATCGGGGTTAGTCGTCTGTGAACCAGACCAGTTGCACTAGGCGTCAACAGCTCGTGAAAGGAATCTGGGTATTATTTTTAGAAGGATTGTTAAGTTGAGAAACGTACTTGGATTGAACGTTTATCTGTTAAAGTACGAAAAGCGGTGCGCGGAGTATACAGTTAAACAGCTCAGGGGACTGGCGAAACTCAAAGTTTAATTGTTAAATTAAATAATTATTTAATGGACTTTAATATAATTTATTTAATAAACTTAAAATGATTTATCTTATAAATTTCAAATAATTATATTTTATAAATCTAAATTAGTTTATTTATATAAGTTATATTTAAGTTTATTTTATAAATTAAATTAATTACAATTTAAACTTAAAAAGAAAAAGAAAACAAAAAAAAAGAAAAAGGAAAAAGAAAAGAAAAAAAGGAAAAATAAAAAAAAAGGAAAAGGAAAACAAAAAGGAAACAAAAAAAAAACAAAAACAAAAAAAAAACCAAAAAAAAAGAAAAAGGAACAAGTAAAATAAAAACCAAACAAAACAAGTTAGTTTGTTTGGTGTGTGTTTACGTGTCGCCACACAGGTTGCTTGTGATTTCTTTAATATATGCTAGTAACCCCTGTGGTCGCCACAGGGGTGTTAGATTAATAATAATTTATTTTGCATGTACCACTAGATGTCGCCACAAAGCAGAGTTGTGCCCCCTTGTCTCCATAGAGAAAAGCTGTCGCCGCACAGAGCTCCTCAATTCTCAGCCACACAATTTTATTGTGTATAAAGTCTACACTTTGCAGCAGATCTGAATTAGAACTGTTTATCTTCTTCTCCAACAAAAAGAGAGTTGATAAAACAAGAAGCGGAGATTTACAGAGGAGTTCAAGCTACTTGAATATCCGTTTAACCTCTCACCGGAGTTACGTTATAATGCCCGATTTAATTCTTGTATATTCTTAGGGGCATTATAATCGTTACCCGATAATTAAATCCTAGTACAAACAAAAGCTAGATTATTGTATAGGATTTGATTTGTAAATCTTTGTAGTAGTTAGGAACTTTTTTGTTCTTAGATTGTAGCCGATTAATTTAATTACCGGAGTGTAGTAACACCCTCGAGGATTTACATACGAATATATATTTCCCCGAATATCTTGTGTTACTCGTTTTTATCGTTCCAAACACTATTACTCTCAAGAACACGAAACCACTAACCAAGCACTAAATATTTTATCCGCTAAAGATTCGAAAGAATTTTTTAATTTAGTGATTATCGTATTCAACCCCCATTCTACGATAATTTCGGGACCTAACAATTGGTATCAGAGCTGACTGATTGACAAATCAGGATCCTCAAATAAATTTATTTTATTAATTTGAATTTACAAATTTTTTTATAAATTTGATTTAGGAAATTTATCCAATAAATTTAATTTAAATATATTTATTATTTAAACTTGAATAAGTTTATTTAATAAATTTAATTTAAATAAATTTATTTTATATTTGATTTAAATTAATTTATTATTTAAATTATCGTAAATAAGAATTTTTAATTTAAATTATTTATCAGGTACATTTTATGGATAATAGGCTTCCAGATTATTTGTAAACAACGAAAAAGGGGGCTGCCATTTTTCTGTTTGCATGTTTTGTTTAAGCTTTACCTTGGCAGCCCTGAGAGTAGAGGTGGCCAATAGTGCGGGCCGTGCGGTCCGGGCCGGGTCGGAAGCGGGTTGAACCCGGAAACAACGAACACTGAACCGGCACGTTAATTAAACGAATCGGGCCGGGCTGGGCTTGAACCGACAGAAGCAAACTCGTACCCGACACTGAGCTCGCGAGCGAGCTGTGCGGGCCGCGGGTTGATGAGGGCGGATTGATGCGGGTTGTCGGCCGATTGATGCGGGCTCCGGGTTGAATTGTTTTTCTTTCTTTTTTCTTCCTAGCCTAACTGCCACTGGCCCTTGTCACTGTCTGTTTCTGTATATTGTGATGAGTGTGTGTCTGTGAATTTCGGAAATAAAAGAAAAAAATATAAGTTAATTGAGACTTGAGAGATTGAGAGGTAGAGTCGAGAGTTAGAGAGAGATTAGAGAGAAATAGAATAGAGAGTAAGAGAGTCAGTGAAGATTTGTAAATGTATGTATGTATTCAGTATTTATAAGCTAATTTCTAGACCTGCTGCTGTGCAATCTGTGTGTGCTCACCCGCGGGCCGTGCGGGCTGTGCGGGTTGTGCAGCTTGTGCAGCTCGCGCGGGTTGCAGCCGTGCCGGGTCAGTGTTGTGCGGTCCGGGCTCGGTTTTCCAATATTGGATTCGTAATCGGCTCGGTTAATTTAACGAATTGTGCGGGTTTGAACCGGCCCGTTTCGGGCCGAATAATTACGGGTTTTCGTACGAACCGGTCCCGAATGTGCGGTTCAAACCCGCACATTTGGCCACCTCTACCTGAGAGCACTGATTTCATGCGCAAATAAACAAAACAAAAAGATGTACATTTAAGTGGATGTAATTGTACATGTAACATGGTCACGCGGGGTACAAACAATTCTACAGCTCAGGAGGACTACACGCGCGGGTTTGATGCACGCGCAGAGTAAAGTCTTGAGTGGTGAAACGCGCGGAAAGAATTATGCAACACAGTTGTACTTCTCCGTTGTGATTGAAGTCAAGTCGCCATACAGATTTGTCGCCGCACAGGTAATGTCAAGTCGCCATACAGATTTGTCGCCGCACAGGGTAATGTCGCCGCAGAACAAAAAAAATGGCGCAATTCAAACTTTGTTGCGACCTCCTCCTAACATACCTCCTTGTCGGCTTGTACAAGACAGATAATTCTAATCATCACGGAAACAGTTAACAATTTCTGTAACCTCATAATTTTTTATTTCTGATTTATTTATTTTTCTGTAAAATTTAAATTTCTTAAATTTAAATTTTAAGAAAATTCGAAATTCTTGAAAATTAGATTTTATGTAAATATTTTTTTTTGATTAATTTATTTTCTAAGAAAATTAAATATATTGGAAATTTAAATTTCTCTTAAATATTAAATTAAGGGTACTCAAGTGTTGGTAGACTCAGGATTCCTCCGGGCTTTTAACAGGCAGGAGTTGTGAAGGTCAAGGAGAACAGAAATTGTGGAGGTCAAAGAGAATAGCGGGGACAAACAAACATATCAGTTACATGCAGTAAAGTTGGAACCTTAGGACAGAATGTAAGAGTTACTGATAGCTGAATCAGAGGAAGCTCAGGTAGAAGTACATGAGGGACTGGACGTCAGGGAAGTGTTTCAATTGTCAGGGAATTTGGTCACATTGGATTCAGATAGAATACAGAAGTTATATCCAAGGATCAAGCCTATCTATTCCGAAGCAGAGATTCTTACATATTCAGTTCAAGGGGTGATTACAAGACTGAGAATGGGACAGATACAAGATTTGATAGCTACAGTAATGATAAGACATATGTGCCAAGTAACTATCAGGGGTTTTGCTACAATAGAACAAGAAGCTTGATAAATAATGATGAGTAGGGATTCAGTTGAAGAGTTGAGACAAAGGTGGAATGTTTTCTTAGGTAAGCAGCCAGTCAAAACTTATAGTGCACGGGAAAGAGTTGGGATGGATCAGATGACGAGAATAATGAATATCTTGCTTTCATAGCAATCTCTGAAGATGATCGAACTCACATATCTTAGGTTTCAAATTCTTGAACCACTGCAATATTTTATTCTCAATATTCAATGCATGATAAGATCTTAGTGTTTAAATGTTTAACACTCGCACAAGCATGATAGCATCACACATAGATAATGTTGAACTAGTTCACTAGATTATTTTTCTGGTAACTAGGATTGATGTTTACTTGTGCATGTTACTTTAGATGATCTTAAATATGTGTTTAATTAATTTGTTGAACATGATTAATTGCTTTAGTGAGATAGATGTTTTTCAGCATATAAGACCTTTATTTTTGCTTATTCTCTGTATCCAATTATAATATGATTTGCTCATTTATTTAGAGTTGTTTGTTAAGATGTGTTAGTTATATTTGGATTGAGATAGCTAGATGAGATACATCAACATGATTGGACTAGACAGAATTAGTGATTTAATTGTTAATTCTGTTTGTTCCATATCATGCATGTCTTGCTTAATTCTTATGTGTGAGATTTCTGAATGAATGCCATGTATTTCCCATACAATGCTTGCTTATCTTTATGCCATGAATGCATCTCTTAGTACTTGCATTAATTATAGAAAAAGCATGTTTAGAATTACTATAGGGCAAAGACTACTGGTCCTCCTTATGTAAGGTTGGAACGATTTTCCCCTACCCTCGAGACAAATTTGTCAAGGGTATTTAAATGGAGAAAATGGTCAGTCAAAGATAAGAATTAGCATGATAAGGTTGCAGCTGTTGTTATCTCTATTTATAATAATATCTCTAATCCATCTGGACCCAAACTGATAAGTTAGGTACCAAGAACTGTTATTCCATTTGTGAGTGCAGGACATAACAGGTTAATTGATTCATATGTATTCTTGGTAATTCATACTCAAGGAATATGATCAATGAAAGAGCCTCACAATCAAATATGATTGACAAAAGCTATTCCGCCAATAATCTTTGGAGATGACAGCAAAGATTTTCATTACGGGACAAGCTATACAGACAAAGGGATGTCATCATGAATTGAACAATTGGTATCACTGATAACAACTAATCATTGGAGTCATTGATAACAATTGAAGCAACTTCTTGCTCGAGAATCAAGGCACAAATCCTCTTATCAGACAGTTCTGCATCAAAGGACAAAACATCAATTCAATGAAGGATTAGTGTCTCATCTGAAGTAGGAAGATTGAGAAGCTTGCTCTCTTCGAGTAAGGAAAGGATATGCTCTTGGCTAGACTGGAATCTTAGGAAAGGTGAAGTCAATGGTTTCTACTATAAAGCTTCATCTGACAGAAGTTTAGCTATGGTATTGGAAGCTCTCACCCTTGAACATCAACTCAAGGAACTCTTTTGTGAAAAGGGATTAGTGAGAGGACTGCCTCATCTGGAATTCAGAAAATGGTAAATGTGAGGCATGTCAGAAAGAGAAGTCAAAGTCAACATCACATCAAGTATAGATATTCCTTAGTGATGGTGGTTGACTACTCTTATGAAACAAAGTTGTTGTTCGTGCATTCTCAAGACAAGACATCACAGATGGTGATTGATCATATCAGGAGATCAAACTGGAAGCAACTGTAGAGACATATTCAGCACTGGGAGCTCCGTGTCAGAATGGAGTGGTACAAAGGAAGAACTAGAACTTGATTAAAGATACAAGGACAATATCAAGCTAATCAAGACTTTCTAAATACCAAAGGGCTGGAGCAGTCAAAACAGTTTGCAATAAGTAATATCAAGCCTTGATCTGGATGTATACATGAAGACCACTAATGAGTTAATGGCCAATAGAAGAAAACACAGGATAACCTCAAAGTGTTTGGAGAGAATGTTCTACAGTTAGGATATTTTCTATGGCTACTCAGTGAAGTCTACAACCTACAGGGCATTTGTGGTTGATCAACAGAAGATGATTGAAAGTCTAAGTACACAGTTCAACAACTCCATGCTCCAAGCTGTTAAAGGAGAAATTAATGGTATTGATGATTCATATCCAAGCAGTGGAATGGCAGTGTATAACACAACTCATTATTTCAATGAAGCCAGTCAGCAAGCGTAAGGATTTTCAGGAAATCCCAGCAACAGCTTAGGGGGAGCAAAAGAAGGATCAACTAGTCAGACACAACACCACATTCAATATTAGAGGACACTAAAGAACATATCTGCTGAGATAAAGGGTTTGATGTCAATATTATTCCCAGAATCTAGTTCTTAAGTGATCCAGATGGTAGAGTAATGATTAGCAGGGCTACTAAGTATGAATGATTATTTCTCTAGTTTTCTATCTGAAGAAGAAACTAAGAAAGTTACAGAAGCTCTGATAGATCCGGATTGATTGGGTGATTGCAAAGCAAGATGAGCTCAATCAGTCAGCAAGCATATTATAGGGAAGCTGGTATCCAAACTAAATGACAACTTTGTAATTGTACTAGGATAACCAGAAGTCAAACTGGATGACAATGGCATTGTTACGAGGGACAAGGCCAAACTGGATGCTAGGTTATTATCAGGAAGTAGTATCTAACAGATAGCACCAGTGACAAGACTTGAGGATATTACGACATATCAGGCACCTGATGCATATTACACTTGGAATTGGACTCTAGTAGATGTGTACAAGTACACTCCTGGTTGGTGAGTCAAAAGAGGAAGTCAATACAAAACAGTTCATGGACTTTGTAATAGCAAATCAATTAGACTCTGTATATCTCTTCTTCACAAGCTCACTTCAGGTTGGTTTGAACTAGTATACTACTCAAGAAATCATCAAGGACATGGTATGGCACTCTAACTGAAGTTACAGTTTAATATGAACTAGTAGAGTCGTCATATTAATAACTCTCTTATCACTAGGCACAAACATAATGTTATATATGTGCTCTGATATAATAATAATTTTATATGTTGGTCTACTAACAAAACTTGTGCAAGATTATTTGCTAAGTAATTGCAGAGTAGGTATGGAGGAGCATGTTGGAAAGGTTACAATTCCTTTTGGAATTACTTCAAACAGGCCATTAGAATAATTCTTTTAGGAGCTCAAGCAAGCCAAAAGAACAATTCTCTTAGGAGCACAAGTAACCCGAAAGAATGATGGCAATATAAGTAAGTTAAGGATCTTTTGAAGATGCAAAATTTGGAAGATTCTGAACATGCCAAGACTACTTACCAACAGAAACCACTAAATCTTGATCAGTGCAACTCAGGTATAATGACAAGCTATAGAGGTATGACGAGCTCACTCTTTTACTCAAATGCTAATAGACAACATGTAATGTTCTCAAGATGCCAATGTGCAAGGTTGTTAGGGCGAAAACACGCGCTAATATTCACGCAAGTATACACGTTCGCAAGTAATATAGAATACTTTCTAGTTCGTTCCCACAAAGACTCAGACTAATTTATTGTCTAATTAAACTCACGCACCAATGTATGATTACTTCTTAATGTTAAGACACTAACACTTAGAATTGTTGACTAACATTAACTACAATTAACTACTTAATTAATCACTTAATTAACACTTCAAATTAACAATATTAAAACACATATGAGATCACAACTTCATTACTACTTCCTTCAATAGTTATTGTTATTACCTGTAGCATGTGACAGTGATGATATTAATCGAATAACACGAAACTGATAAAAGCCAACTTTCATTGTACTAATACCATTCTACCAAACATCCACAATTAAGATAGAAGTTGAATAGTCATCAATTATGTTGAGTTCCTATATGTCTACAGAAATTGACAACACAATGAATTAAGCACAAGTTATTCCTTTTGATTACACAGGGCAAATAAAACTGTTAGATTTACCCACTAATCATGCACACCGTACATGAACCTATGCTAGCATGGCAAGTTCTAAATCTCAAGATCCACCGTCGCTTCACAAGAGATTAACACCCTATCTTATATGTTCGCGACGCACATAAGACGAATACGCACAACCAATACTAGATATCATACAATCATCACACACTACAGTATTAAACAATTAACTAAAGAATTCCATAGTAAATCCGTTGCGACCCCATGATCACGATTAGCCCATAATAGCACTCATCGTCATCATGGGTTCATATGAAATCATAATAAACAAACACAAGAAAATAATAACTAAACTAATTATATTAAATCAGAGTACGTCACAAGAGTAAATAGGTTCAAAGTAAGAAAACTAGCATCCAACGTTACAACGAAACAAGAATCATGAGAAAATATGTTTCCTCTTCGTTGCTGTGTGCTAAAACAGTCTTCTTCCTTATCTCCTTCGCTCCTTGCGTAATACCACAATCCTCCTCATGAAAACGTCTCTAAATCTACTTATATAATAGTCCCATAAAACTCAGATTACATAGAAGTGGAAGCCAAATAGAAGTAGAAGTCCTAAAATAAATTGTCTTTTTCCCCGACCCTGCGCGGCTGAGCGCTCAGCTTTCTGCGCGACCGCTCAGCATTGCTGAGCGGGCGCTCAGAACCCTTCTGGAAAAATCCTGAGTTTGCTCCGTTTCTTCGCCGTAATCTGACCATTTCTTTCCTCTCGTAATGGTGAACACATGCCAAGGCTTATTCTTGATGATTACTCCTCCGAAATGCAACTAATACCCTGAAATGTATAAACACTAGAAAAACGCATCAAATACACAAAATACTTGATTTCAAGGCACCAATTTAAGCCATTTTAAGATGTTCTAAGTGGTATAAAATGTCACTTATCACACCCCCAAACTTAAATCGATGCTTGTCCTCAAGCGTCACAGACTCAAAAACAAATAAAAACATGCATGAATACAATCTATATGAAAATGCAGCGATCCCCCTTACTACGAACAAACCAACCAATTTGCAACAACTCAACAAATACAGTTAGGCGACTAAAGATCAATAAACTCATGCAAACAAACATACAGCCAGAAACGTGGTGCGTGCAGATGCTTAACAGATATGCTTCGGAACTAGACCAATTATTATGACTCGACTAATCTCAAGGCAATCACCTGATTATACAAAGAATAAAAATTCTAGGCACAAAGTGACATACAACACTACAAGAATTCTGGAGCTTATTACGGAATCATGCTTTTTATTCACAACACAAATGCTTCTTTGACCGTGCAATGAGTGAGGTCCACAAAAGACTTATACAATGGTATCCATGTAGCGAGCGTTAGGTTAGCAGATCCCAGACTCTAAAAGCCTTAGGTCACTAGGCACAAAGTCCCCTAAGAACTTAATAACTCAAATACCAAAGAGCCCACTCGTGATCAATTATGCATAAACACCACAATTTTTTTCTTTTCTTCTTTTTTTTTCTTATTTTTTTCTTTTTTTTTTATAAAATTTCTGAGCAAGTGCGTTTCGCTCCATCTTGCTCAACCCTAGACTACTCGCATAACATGCGAGCCGGCTACTAGCCATTTGACGCATAGCCACAACCAGCAACAAATTTCATTTTTTTACTCCATTTTTTCCTTTTTCATGCCTTTATCACTAAGAACCTATTATCGAATTCTAAGCATAATAAATAGATTAACCTCGAAAACAATCAAATCATAACAACAATCTAGCCCTTAAGCATTCTCTAAGACTTAGTGAAACTACAAGTGCTTCTAGCATGCATATCAACCTACACGACTCAATATCACTTTAATGCTATCACTACACTCGCATCAATATCACAATTCAGTCGATAAATCATCGCAAAAGGGATCATGGTAAATGCATGAGCTACATGACATGATAAATAAATAAAGCTATAAAAAAAATATATGGCATAAATTATGCAACTATATGAACTAAACTATCATGAATATGCAGCTATATGACACACACAAAATATTCCTTAAGTACCACCCCCAAACATAAAATCTTCACTGTCCCCAGTGAAGGTAGTAGAAAGGAACACAGGGCATACCTACTCGGAGTTATCATCATCATCACCCTCAGTGGGCGGAGTATCAGGCGAAGGGTATGCAGAGTCCTCACCAAAAACTGGCCACTGGATATCAGCTCCAAGGCCCCGAAAAGCAGTCCCTAACGCAAGGGTGAGCTCCTGAGCAAACCTGCTCTGCGTCTCGTACATGGCATCCATCCACCGTGAAAGCCTCCTATACTGGGTATCAGCCATCCCAGCACCCTCCTGAGCTCTCGAAGAACTAGCCTCATCACGCCTAGGCCTAGCCATAGTAGCACCTCGTGCTGGACGCCCTCCTGGAAGACGATAACCCAGCCCATGCTCCTCAGGCTCACTACCGGTCCACTCCTGCATCCCGTTCAGAGTCCCAGAATCAATCGGAGCTGCCGGCAACTGCAACTGTTCATGAGCTGGCCAGTTCACTCCTACTGCTCGGCACAGCTTCGTAACCGTGGATGCATAAGGGATGTTCATATGCTTAGCTCCCCTCAAAAACTTAAGAATTCCTTGGTAGATAAACTCACCAAGGTCCACATAGTACTCCTCATTAAGAATTCCCCACAACAACTGTGCTCTCTCAACTGTGACCTCTTGTACATGCGAAAAAGGCAAAATATTAGCAAAAATAAATGCATTCCATGCACGGGCATACCTGTTCATAGCTATCGCCGGGAAGTGGCGATACTCATTAGTGCCGGTCTTGAAGGTCCAACCTGTGCCCGGCCTACAGAGAGTCGCACAAATCAAATCCAAGTCAAAATCCTCAGCAGTCTTCTCATTCCAGTTCTCCTCCTCGGGCTTCCTCTCTCGCTGCCCAATCACACGGCGAATCGCCGCTGGGTGATAATCAACCGTCAGCCCTCGGACCACAGAAAACCCATTCTTTTCGGCCTTCGCGTTCGCATAGAACTCGTGAACCACGCTCATCGGCACTGCTTCGGGCGACTCACAAAAAGCTATCCACCCCTTCTCTGCAATCATGGGTAGCAACTCACCATCTCTCCCCGATGGTAAAAACCCTCTCTCCTTCAGAATCGGCTTCCCTAAAAGCCTAGTGTACTCCTCCTCCGCAGCTCTGTCAGTCAACCGAGGCCTTACAGCAGTACCCCTCGATGAATCAGCAGTAGGAACTGTGCTGCTGCTATCAATAGTTCGTGCTCTCTTGGGTGCCATTGAATCTTGAATGAAGGTGTTTAAGAACTGAGTTTTTGTGCTTGGGAGAGAGTTTAAGTGTAGGAAGTTTATGGGAGATATGTAGGATAGGTGTATGTATATATAGGGTATGGAATAGGTTAAATTAGATTAGGGTTGGGGATTGAGGGATAAAATCATGGGGTAGTAGGAACAAATCGTGGGTTTATGGGCTAAAGTTGGGTTTTATTTTTTTTATTTTCTGATTTTTTTTTGGTTTTTTCTGAACTAAAAAAAATTCATTCAGCCGACCCCTGAGCGGTCGCTCAGCAAAGCTGAGCGGGCGCTCAGGGGGTCACTGGAAAAAAAAAATTCAGCCCCATTTTTCTGATTTTTTTGTATTTTTGGATAGGTTATTAACTTCTAAGGGTTCCTGTAACAACAAATCATGGGTTGCCTCCCACGCAGCGCTTCTTTTTCGTCATTAGCTTGACGTTGCGTACCTTTCTCACGTAGTTAATAAAATGGCACTAACTACTTCTCGGTTTGCCATATCCCCATAGTAGTGCTTCAAACGCTGACCGTTAACCTTGAATGCTTGGTCCGGATCATTCTCAAAAATTTCCACCGCTCCATGTGGAAACACAGTTTTGACAATAAAAGGTTCAGACCACCTCGATTTCAACTTCCCAGGAAAAAGTCCAAGACGAGAGTTGAATAAGAGAACTTGTTGCCCCGGTACGTATAACTTAGGATGTAGCTTCTTATCGTGCCACCTCTTCACCTTTTCCTTATACATTTTATTATTCTCGTACGCTTGAAGTCGAAATTTATCAAGTTTATTAAGCTGAAGCATTCTTTTCTTACCAGCTGCATCTAAATCCAGGTTCAACTTTTTCAACGCCCAGTAGGCCTTATGCTCAAGCTCCGCAGGTAAATGACATCCCTTACCGTACACCAACTGAAATGGGGACATACCAAGTGGAGTTTTGTATGTTGTTCTGTAAGCCCAAACAGCTTCATCGAGCTTTAAAGACCAATCTTTCCTTGACGGACAAACAACCTTCTTAGAATGCGCTTGATTTCTCTGTTAGACACTTCCGCTTGACCATTTGTTTATGGATGATAGGCAGTAGCAACTCGATGATTCACATTATAACGCTGCATCATAGAAGTGAACTTACGGTTGCAGAAATGCGACCCTTCATCACTTATGATTACACGAGGTGTTCCAAACCTTGTGAAAATCTGCTTATGAAGAAAATTCAGCACTGCCTTTGCATCATTTGTCGGTAAAGCTTTGACTTCTACCCATTTTGAGACATAATCGACTGCCAGCAAGATGTACTGATTATTGCAGGATGAGACAAAAGGCCCCATGAAATCGATTCCCCAAACATCAAAGACCTCGACTTCAAGCATCACATTTAACGGCATCTCATCCTTTCTCATCAAATTTCCCACTCTTTGGCAACGATCACACCTTAAAACAAACTGATGAGCATCCTTAAACAAAGTAGGCCAGAAAAAACCTGCTTGCAGAATACGAGCTGCCGTCTTCTCACCACCATAGTGTCCACCATAAACCGTGGAGTGGCAGTCTCGTAATATCCCCTCCGTCTCACAGAACGGGATACATCTCCTGATGATCTGGTCAGCTCCCTGTCTAAACAAATATGGTTCATCCTACATATACCACTTCACCTCATGCAGAAACTTCTTCTTTTGCGCGGAGGTCAAATTAGGAGGCATTATATTGCTGATGAGATAGTTTACAATATCTGCAAACCATGGTTCTTCCTCCTGAACTGCAAACAACTGCTCATCCAGAAAAGATTCATTGATTAATGTCCTATCTTGTGAAGTAGAATCGGGATTCTCCAACCTAGAGAGATGGTCAGCTACTTGATTCTCAATACCTTTTCGATCCTTGATCTCTAACTCAAATTCCTAAAGTAAGAGCACCCAACGAATGAGTCTCGGCTTCGAATCCTTCTTGGTAACCAGATAGCGAATGGCCGCATGATCAGTGAATATTGTTACTTTAGTACCAAGCAGATAAGATCGAAATTTCTCGAAACCAAAGACTATAGCCAAGAGCTCCTTCTCCGTAGTGGTGTAGTTCATTTGGGCCCCATTTAAGGTCTTACTCGCATAGTAGACCACATGAAAGAGATTATTTTTGCGCTGTCCCAGAACTGCACCTATCGCATAATCACTCGCATCACACATCATCTCAAATGGCTTTGTCCAATCTGGTGCTGTAATAACTGGTGCAGTGATCAAACTCTTCTTGAGAGTCTCGAATGCCGCCAAACATTCATCATCAAATTTGAAAGGCACATCTTTCTCAAGAAAATTGCACAACGGCTTAGATATCTTTGAAAAGTCCTTGATGAATCGCCGATAAAAACCCACATGTCCAAGAAAACTACGGATTCCTTTCACAGAAATAGGTGGTGGAAGATTTTCAATGACTCCCACCTTGGCCTTGTCCACCTCCAGACCCTTGCTAGAGACCTTATGCCCAAGAATAATGCCTTCACACACCATGAAATGACATTTCTCCCAATTGAGCACCAAATTAGTTTCTACGCACCTTTTGAGTACGGCGCGAAGATTATTCAAACATTCATCATATGAATGTCCAAAGACGGAGAAGTCGTCCATGAACACCTCGACATTATTTCCAATCATGTCAGAGAATATAGCCATCATACATCTCAGAAAAGTGGTCGGGGCGCCACATAACCCAAACGAAACTCTGCGAAAAGCAAACGTGCCCAATGGACAAGTGAAGGTAGTCTTTTCCTGATCCTCTGGTGCAATACAAATCTGATTATACCCTAAATAGCCATCCAGAAGACAAAAATACTCGTGACCAACCAACCTGTCAAGCATCTGATCAATGAACGGAAGAGGGAAGTGATCCTTCCTCGTGGCTTTGTTTAACTTTCGATAATCCATGCATACTCTCCATCCTGTAACTGTTCGAGTAGGGATGAGCTCATTTTTTTCATTTGCTACCACAGTGATACCTCCTTTCTTAGGTACACATTGTACGGGGCTCACCCAAGAACTGTCAGAAATAGGATAAATGATGCCTGCATCTAGCCATTTCAGAATTTCTTTCTTCACCACCTCCTTCATGATAGGATTCAGTCTGCGCTGCTGTTCCACAGTCGGCTTACTACCTTCCTCTAGCAGAATTTTATGCATACAATATGAAGGACTTATACCCTTGATGTCTGCTATGGTCCATCCAATAGCCGATTTGAATTCTCTCAAAATCCTTAAGAGCTTGTCTTCCTCACTACCTGAAAGGTCAGATGCAATAATAACAGGTAAAATAGATGCATCACCTAAAAAAACATACCTCAAGTGTTCAGGTAATGGCTTGAGCTCCAAGGTAGGTGCTTCCTCTATTGATGGTTTAAGCTTTCCTTCAGCATTCTTGAGGTCAGAAGCACCCAGAGATTCAAACGGCATGTACAGCTTTCGCTTCCAGGGAGAAGCGTTCAGATATTGTAATTGCTCGTTGCCATCTTCATCATCACTGTCAAAATCCCCCACTAAGGCCTTTTCCAATGTATCAGACATTAGCATGCGATCGAGTTCCGAAGTAACCGCAGAATCAATCACATCCACTTTTAAGCACTCCTCATCTTCGGTAGGGAATTGCATTGCCTTGAATACGTTGAAGGTCACATCCTGATCTTGTACCCGCATAGTAAGTTCACCTTTCTGCACATCTATCAAGGTACGGCCCGTAGCCAAGAAAGGTCTTCCCAAGATTATGGGAATCTTCTTATCTTCCTCAAAATCCAGAATAACAAAATCTGCAGGAAAGAAGAGCTTATCCACCTTAACTAGCACATCCTCCACTATGCCCCTTGGGTAAGTAATAGAACGATCAGCCAATTGTAGAGACATATATGTGGGCTTTGGATCAGGCAGATCCAACTTTTTAAAGATCGACAACGGCATCAGATTGATGCTTGCTCCCAAATCACAAAGGCACTTGTCAAAAGTCAACTTGCCAATGGTGCAAGGAATGGTGAAGCTACCTGGATCTTTCAGTTTTGGAGGTAACTTTTGCTGCAGAACAGCGCTGCATTCTTCCGTGAGAGCAACGGTCTCAAGGTCATCCAGTTTCACCTTCCTTGACAGAATGCTCTTCATAAACTTCGCATAACTAGGCATTTGCTCCAGAGCCTCAGCGAAAGGTATATTGATGTGAAGTTTCCTGAACATCTCCAGAAACTTACTGAACTGTCTATCCAGCTTTTGTTGCTGTAATCTCTTAGGAAAAGGTGGTGGAGGATAGAGCTGTTTCTCCCCTGTATTACCCTTAGGCAGAGTGTGTTCAACAGTAGTCTTCCTTGGTTTCGCCGCTTTCTCCTTTTGCTTAGCTTCTTCATCTCTAATTTCAGCTTCTCCTTCTTTTGCCTTTTCAGCATCAAAAACTTTTCCAGACCTTAAGGTAATAGCCTTGACTTCCTCTTTAGCTTCCTTCCTGCCTGGTACTTCCGTGTCACTGGGAAGAGTGCCAGGTTGACGATTGAGCATTGCATTAGCTATTTGACCGATTTGATTTTCCAAGGTCTTGATAGAAACCGCCTGACTCTTGCATAACAACTTAAGTTCCTCAAAATCAGCACTAGTAGGTGCAGCTGCACTTCCCTGTTGAGGATATGATTGCCTTTGAGCATACTGATGTGGTTGTTGGAATCCAGGTGGGTTAAACTGTTTACTCACACCTTGCTGATATGGTGGCTGAATAGCATTCTGATTATTCCCCCAGCTGAAATTTGGATGATTTCTGTTATTAAGATGATAAGTAGATGGCACAGGCTACTGTTGTCGCTGATAATTATTCACATACTGAACAGATTCGTTGACAAGAGAACACTGATCCGTAGCATGAGAACCTGTACAAAGCTCACAAACCATAGCTATTTGATTAACTCCATATGTAGCCAGAGAATCAACCTTCTTTGACAGCGCTTGAAGCTGTGCTACAATAGCGGTGGCTGCATCGACTTCCAGAATACCTGCTACCTTACCAGGCATCATCCTCTGAGTTGGGTTTTGATGCTCATTTGCAGCCATAGTCTCGATAAGATTATAAGCCTCAGTATAGCTTTTAGCCCATAAGGCGCCTCCAGCTGCTGCATCGAGCATGGGCCGAGATTGGGCCCCCAAACCATTATAGAAACCAGTGATCACCATCCAATCGGGCATTCCATGATGTGGGCACTTTCTCAACATTTCCTTGTAACGTTCCCAAGCTTCGCACATAGATTCTGTAGGTTGCTGCGCAAACTGAGTAAGAGCACTCCTCATAGCAGCAGTCTTTGCCATCGGATAAAACTTCACCAGAAACTTTTGCGCAAGATCTTGCCACGTAGTGATGGACCCAGTTGGTTCAGAATGTAACCAGTCCTTAGCTTTGTCCCTCAGTGAGAATGGGAAAAGCCTCAGCTTGATAGCCTCATCAGTCACACCATTATACTTAAAAGTGCTGCAAATCTCGACAAAATTTCTTATGTGCATGTTGGGGTCTTCAGTTGCAGCTCCTCCAAAAGAAACAGAATTCTGTACCATCTGGATAGTGCCCGGCTTGATTTCAAAGGTGTTAGCTTGAATAGCCGGATGAAGAATGCTTAACTGAATGTCATCAATTTTTGGCCGAGAAAAATCCATAAGAGCTGGATCAGCTTGAACAATACGATCACCCATGTTTACTGGTTCTTTCCGCTCAGTTCCTGAATCCGAATCTTCAAAATCTATCTTCTCCGGAATATCAAGAACTTCGTCTGTCTCCTCAGCTGTATCTAAAGTCCTCTTGCGAGTACGAGAACGAGTTTGCATAAACACTCGCTAAACTACCTGAAACACAACCGGAAAAAATAAGTAACTACTACGTCCTAATCACTGAGTCCTAATGACCAATGATGGTAAGTACATAAACTAAACAAATACGCCGAGTCCCCGGCGGCAGCGCCAAAAACTTGTTAGGGCGAAAACACGCGCTAATATTCATGCAAGTATACGTGTTCGCAAGTAATATAGAATACTTTCTAGTTCGTTCCCACAGAGACTCAGACTAATTTATTGTCTAATTAAACTCACGCACCAATGTATGATTACTTCTCAATATTAAGACACTAACACTTAGAATTGTTGACTAACATTAACTATAATTAACTACTTAATTAATCACTTAATTAACACTTCAAATTAACAATATTAAAACACTCATGAGATCATAACTTCATTACTACTTCCTTCAATAGTTATTGTTATTACCTCTAGCATGTGACAGTGATGATATTAATCGAATAACACGAAACTGATAAAAGCCAACTTTCATTGTACTAATACCATTCTACCAAACATCCACAATTAAGATAGAAGTTGAATAGTCATCAATTATGTTGAGTTCCTATATGTCTACAGAAATTGACAACACAATGAATTAAGCACAAGTTATTCATTTTGATTACACAGGGCAAATAAAACTGTTAGAGTTACCCACTAATCATGCACACCGTACATGAACCTATGCTAGCATGGCAAGTTCTAAATCTCAAGATCCACCATCGCTTCACAAGAGATTAACACCCTATCTTATATGTTCGCGACGCACATAAGACGAATATGCACAACCAATACTAGATATCATACAATCATCACACACTACAGTATTAAACAATTAACTAAAGAATTCCATAGTAAATCCGTTGCGACCCCATGATCACGATTAGCCCATAATAGCACTCATCGTCATCATGGGTTCATATGAAATCATGATAAACAAACACAAGAAAATAATAACTAAACTAATTATATTAAATCAGAGTACGTCACAAGAGTAAATAGGTTCAAAGTAAGAAAACTAGCATCCAACGTTACAACAAAACAAGAATCACGAGAAAATATGCTTCCCCTTCGTTGCTGTGTGCTAAAACGGTCTTCTTCCTTATCTCCTTCGCTCCTTGCATTTCTTCGCCGTAATCTGACCATTTCTTTCCTCTCGCAATGGTGAACACATGCCAAGGCTTATTCTTGATGATTACTCCTCCGAAATGCAACTAATACCCTGAAATGCATAAACACTAGAAAAACGCATCAAATACACAAAATACTTGATTTCAAGGCACCAATTTAAGCCATTTTAAGATGTTCTAAGTGGTATAAAATGCCACTTATCAAAGGTTCCAAGTGGATCCTAGAGAATCCAATCTTATAGCTATTAACAAGATTATTAGATATCTTAAGGGACTACCAACTCTTGGAGTAAAGTACCCTAAAGATATTATGATTAACATGTTTGGCTATATAGATACAGATTATGCAGGTTGTAAGTGACAGGAGAAGCATCTCTGAAGCTGTCAACCTAAGTGACAGGAGAAGCATCTCAGAAAGTTGTCAACTTCGTGGAAGAAGATTGATTTCTTGTTATAATGAGAAACTACCTCAAATCCAACAACTCTATGAACACTCCATGACAAGGCACCTTCACACCAGGTATCATTTAATTCGAGAGCAAGTCTTTTAGTTAAAGAGTTATTGAAAGAAACATTTATTAAATCACGTGATAAAGTTAATTTTTCAAGACTAGGTTGTAAGTGTGGGATATCATTCATTGCATATTAATTGGAAATCCCATCTGTAAGGAATTCTTAATATAAGTTCACAAGTATTAAATCTTCAATATTTAAAGGACTTGTGAATTTATCAGTAATCCAGTACCTCGTACTTAGTGCTACTATCTTGATTATCATGATTACAATGTCATATACATTTGTGGTAGTTAAGTATTATAGCATTAAGTTTGAATATTATTTCAATTGATTTAAATTATGACTGTAGACAATTCCATTCCATATCAGTCTCATAATTTGAATTATATTAAAATAATATGCAACATAGTTATTTGTATCTTGTACAAATAATTATGATACTTTTAGTATTAGTGATATTATTTAGAATTTTTGTTCTAAGTAATCAATGTTTATTTCTAGAATCACTAATATTGAAAGTTGAAGTATGTTCTAAGTGATGTGTATAAAACTCTCAACATTTTATATGCTTAGAAAGTATTTCTAAAATTACTAATTATCCAGAGAGTGATTACCATATATATCAGTCATGTATCCTATTGGTGATTATTCAAGGATAATTATGAAAATATTTAAGTGCTAGTATCTAACTCATAGATATTTAGTATTTATTTATTTATTATTTATTTTAGGTAGTTTGGATTATGAAAATTGAAGCAATTCAATGATTTTATTTGCTCCATAATTCAAACTAACTTAAAATAAATAAGCAACATGATTGATTGTAACTAAATTTGTCAACAATTGCTATCTAGTATATTGATTGTAATTATGTGTTATAAGTTAATTATGAGATTTTGGTTTTAGTGAATTTAGCAATGCTTATATCTCAAGAATTCACTGAAATCAGAATCATGATTGTAGCATGATTAGTTGTGTGCTAATTCTTGACTCATATCAGTCAATGATACTTAGTTAAGAGTTTAACTATGAACTAATTGTGAAGTATTAGTATTTATGACATTACTTAGAACTCCTTTAAGTAATCAATGTTTATCCTCAATCACTTGTACTAATATAAAAAGTGTAAAAATATCTCTTGAAGTACAACTATGGTCAATGAAGATTTTGCTTTATTAGAAGTAACCATATGTTGTCCACCTAGAGTAATTTTTATACTTATTTGCAAACTCCTAAACACTTTGATAATAGATGCAATACTCAATGGATCAAAGTATATGGAACTTAGAACATTTTTCTAAGCTTGCAAACAAGATAATGTTGGTTAATGTTGCTTTATTTATCGAACCAATATTATTTGAGATATTACAGTTGTTGGGAGTTAACAATTGTATGATATATGAAATTGAATGCTGATGTCTTTTTAATAGATAATTGGTATTTAATTCATTGATATCTTATTTTAATATTTAAAATAGGATGCAACATAATTATTGGTATCCAAAGTACTTGACAAGTATCAGTCAATGATATATTGTTAATATTTTGTTGTAGATAATTGTGAGATTTTAAGTTATGGTGAATTTATATGAGTTGCTATATCTGACAGATTCACTACAATTTGAAATTAGCAGCATAGTCAGTCTTATTAAGATTATTTATCAATACACAATTTTGTTGATTATAATCTTATGAAGATAGATTATGGAGCTTTTGACATGAATGAGAATTGCTTAGACATTACCCTAAGTGATCAATACTTTTATAAAAACATATTCATATTGAAAGATAAAATATTTCTTTCTCTTCTTAATACTGCTAGGTCATTAGTCTGTGTCTTATCAAATCATTTATCTTTTTAGGCATAAAAACAGATTTGTGCACTCGAACAGTTTTAGGAGAAAATCAAACTTCTTTCTACATTGGTGATTTCTTATTTAATTAAAATCTTTCGAAATCACTATTGTACATCATTTCTCTCAAAAGATTAAATGCATAATATTCATTCATTATAGATCTTAAGTGCATTTTATCTCTATATTGCCATATGCTCTGTGATGCAGGTTCAGCCTCCAATGGCATTCTTTCATTTGATAGTCATGAGGTTGAAAACCCACAACTTCTATCCTAGACTGTAAAGACAAACACAGAAACAGAACCAACCAACACTCTCTTACCCTTAAAATAAAGTATGAATGAGCGTGAGGGAGAAAGTGCCTTAGTGCACCACATAAGGAAGGTTCTGAGGTCAACCCATCAGCTCTGTCTCCTACAAAGATGAGTAGTATTTAAACAAAGACAACTGCTAGCCCCCACACATCTTCTCAAAAAGATATAATGGCTGAAAAGGCACAAAACAGTTACTAGATTCATCCTCTCAACAGGGTGCGTCTATTGAAATTAGCCTGTCGGCCTGGGTATCCGATGTAGTGTCACCACCTCAAACATAAACAATTCTTGATGCACAAGGAAAGGTTACACACACAAAGGATGAGTTGATGGAAACAAGAGTTTCGACCATTTTATGGTCAGATTCGATTGTTCAAGGTTCTTTAATGGACTAATTGCCTTTACAGGTGTTAGGAGAGGATACTGATCCAATAAGCCATATGTCAGTGGTCATTATCTACCTCCCCAGGACTAATAAACCTGGATACATCTGCGGATAGTGGATCTGACATAGGCGCAGATCGACAACTTTTCAACAATGATTCAGATATTACCTGATGAGTCACAAGGAAATGTCTTCACATACATTAGAAGGAAACTTTGATCTTTATGCTAAATTCTTTGGACCATTATTTACCTTCCCAGAGTTCAAATCTGGAACCCTAAAAGGAAAACTAGCAACTTATAGATTATGACTCAGATTCATCTGACGAGTCTAACAAGGATGGGGATTTACGAACTCCCATTGCACCACCTGTGACCTCCTTAAGGATGGATAAGGTGATTCTCCTTGGAGGTACAGCTGGATTTTGGAGCTATGAGAGGAGTGATACACTTGTGAGAATGAGTGTAAACACGAGCGTAGAGAAGAGTGAAACACTTGTGAGGAACACGAAACAGAATCACACACTCACAGTGAGGAAGAAAGACAGAAACACCATATCCCATTCCCTATCCCTAAACATGGTTCTTGATACTTTGGGTCTCGATTCTGTTTATGATTGGAATTTAACTCTTAGAGCATCTCCAAGGCTAATAGCTAAAATGGTTAGCTAAATGATCATTATCTAAAAATTTGTTGAATCTGTAATAGTTTTTGCTCCATTGGTATTAGCTATAATGGTTAGCTATATTTAATAAAATTATTTCATTACTATATATATATATATATGAAAATTTTACATGTTAAAATAAATTTAGTATATATTTAATTAAATACAAGTGAAAATATAAATACAATATTCAATAAAAATATTTTAAATATAATAGCAATTTAATATATATTACAATTGAAATATAATAACATATTTAAATATAACCAAACATAGTTAATAAACATTACTTATATATCTATTATAAAATATATAATTATATTATATTATATTATATTTATTTGTATTTATACAAATATGTAATGTATATTAAAATAAATATAATAAAGTTTAAAAAGTTAAATATAAAATAAGAATTTTAATATATATATACATGTATTAAGTATAATATAAATATATGTATATATTAATGTACATAGTAGGTTACGTTTTAAATAAGACACCAAAACTGACGTGGATGTTTTAGCTAATGGTTAAAGGATCAACAAATATAGAAGACGGGATGGAGGATATCTAAAATTATTGCTAACAGGTCTATGGTTGGAGGGGTATATTTTTTAATAAATATCTAAATCATACTGTCACCTAGATTTTTTACCTAACAGGTGATCATGGTTGGAGATGCTCTTAGGAACCTAACATTTACGGATTGGATTAGAATACTTCGGGACCTTTGGGAGCTAACAATTGGTAACAATTGGTGATCTCACATTTGGGAGGTATAAGGAGTTGGGAAGATTGGTGAACATGATGATCAATAGTGAAGTCATTCTTGCAGCATTTAAAGGGACATGGTTGATCAGACTCTGACTTGTTATTTATGTTCCAACCAAGTAACATACGAGAACTCCTTCAGATAACAGCATACATTCCTTCTTTAAGGGGAGATAAAAGCTTATATAATAGTTTGGAGGATTTCTCAACTAAGGGGGAGAAATAGCAGGGAGGAGGAAAAAGGTAAAGCACATGTACATCACACAACATCAGAAGAGGTGGTTTGGTTCATCACTATTCTTCATCAGGGAAGAAGCTATTTTCCAAAAGGGGAGTACCATTAGTTCTTATCTTCGGATTCTATTGTACGGGAGATGTGGTATACGAAGGTGATCTCCTTTAAGCAGTTGATTCTCATAGGGGGAGAAGCAAGAGAGATATGCGCTTCTCACCAGGAAATGTGGTTGTACAAAAGAAGCTGCTGATGATTACTTCAAGACTGAAAAGTTTTATCTGGCGGAGATTTGAAGAACCAAGGAAATGAAGATGAAACTACTTGAGGATCAGTTCAGTGCTAGAGGAACAAGCATCTTTCATTTCAGTTACTCAAGAAATCTGGAAATGCAGTATTTGATCCAGAAAACCAGTAGTATTATTTACAAGTCCTGGTACTTTACTTTTCTAGTTGTTAGTTGAGTTATCCTCTCTATTTAATTTGTTTGTTAAGTTTAACAATAAAATAGGGGGAGATTTTTGGTGAGACTATGTAGCTCTATGAACAGTTACGTGATAACTCAACACAATAACGACACTAAAACAGGATAGGTTTATAATACTACGTCTACACAAGAAATCAGGAAGAATGAAGACAAGGCAAATACAAAGAATCAGAAGATTAGAAGAAGGCCTGAAGTCTGTCTATAGGTCACTAAAAGAAGTTTATTAATATGATCATGCCTCAATGAAGAACAAAGGTTAAAGACTTTCAGGGTTTCATAAATGTTGTAGATTCAGTATACAAGTGCTATCGGAAGATTTCAGTGTATTGGCATTGATTGAAGATAGACAGTGTTCGAAGCATAGGAATCTGAAGAATTGAAGACAGGGTATAGACAGAGGTTAATGAAGACGTTGTCTAGAGTACTAGAAAGGATTCTAGTGAAAGTACAATTGTTTATTGACAGTCAGTGTCTCAAGCAATAAAGTTGAGGCAAGCTTAACAATGTAATCAAGGTTATAATACGAAGACCTGAATCGGGGTTAGTCGTCTGTGAACCAGATCAGTTGCACTAAGCGTCAACAGCTCGTGAAAGGAATCTGGGTATTATTTTTAGAAGGATTGTTAAGTTGAGGAACGTACTTGGATTGAACGTTTATCTGTTAAAGTATGAGAAGAGGTGCGCAGAGTATACATCTAAACAGCTCAGGAGACTGGCAAAGCTCAAAGTTTAATTGTCAAATTAAATAAATTATTTAATGGACTTTAATATAATTTATTTAATAAACTTAAAATGATTTATCTTATAAACTTCAAATAAGTTTATTTTATAAATCTAAATTAGTTTATTTATATAAGTTATATTTAAGTTTATTTTATAAATTAATTTAATTACAATTTAAACTTAAAAAGAAAAAGAAAACAAAAAAAAGGAAAAACAAAAGAAAAACAAAAGAAAAACAAAAGAAAAACAAAAGAAAAACAAAAGAAAAAGAAAAGGAAAACAAAAAGGAAACGAAAAAAAAGAAAAAGAAAACAAAAAAAAGCAAAAAAAAAAGAAAAAGGAACAAGTAAAATAAAAACCAAACAAAAACAAGTTAATTTGTTTGGTTTGTGTTTACCTGTCGCCACACAGGTTGCTTGTGGTTTCTTTAATATATGCTAGTAACCCCTGTGGTCGCCACAGGGGTGTTAGATTAATAATAATCTATTTTGCATGTACTAGTAGCTGTCGCCACAAAGTTGAGCTGTGCCCCCTTGTCGCCACAGAGAAAAGCTGTCGCCACACAGAGCTCCTCAATTTTCAGCCACACAATTTTATTGTTTATAAAGTCTACACTTTGCAGCAGATCTGAATTAGAACTGTTTATCTTCTTCTCCAACAAAAAGAGAGCTGATAAAACAAGAAGCGGAGATTTACAGAGGAGTTCAAGCTACTTGAATATCCGTTTAACTTCTCACCAGAGTAACGTTATAATGCCCGATTTAATTCTTGTATATTCTTAGGGGCATTATAATCGTTACTCGGTAATTAAATCCTAGTACAAACAAAAGCTAGATTATTGTATAGGATTTGATTTATAAATCTTTGTGGTAGCTAAGAACTTTCTTGTTCTTAGATTGTAGCCGGTTAATTTAATTACCGGAGTGTAGCAATACCCTCGAGGATTTATATACGAATATATATTTCCCCAAATATCTTGTGTTCCTAGGTTTTATCATTTGAAACACTATTCCTCTCAAGAACACAAAACCACTAACCGAGCACTAAATATTTTATCCGCTAAAGATTCGAAAGAATTTTTAATTTAGTGATTATCGTATTCAACCCCTCCCCCCCTTCTACGATAATTCGGGACCTAACATAGATACACAACAATATTGGCTGTCATAGCAGCCCCGCCTAATACAAAGTACATCACATAATAAACATACATAGGAAAAACATCTACAGAACTCCTACAACCAACTCTGAGCTCTGTATCTCACTGCAGCAACTCTGATCTAGCCACTACCACTACCACTGATGGATCCTAACTCAAATACCAACCAGTTCACAAGATCCTGGTACTGAACAGCTCAAAACTCGGAGCTAA
The DNA here is from genome assembly GCF_009905375.1 of Apium graveolens. Taxonomy (NCBI): domain Eukaryota; kingdom Viridiplantae; phylum Streptophyta; class Magnoliopsida; order Apiales; family Apiaceae; genus Apium; species Apium graveolens. Next base: position 69,894,351 of record NC_133650.1, on the reverse strand, counting down.
TGAAACGGTCAATGGTCCGGGCTCTCTCTACAGCACCCTGAGTCAAGGATCGCACTCTCTCCTGTACATCGGGTGAAGGGGCAGGGATGCCCTGGAAAGGCCCGACCAGAATCTGATCAAGCTGTGCTGCTAATCCTGGGCCCTGCTCTCTGATCAAAGACTGGTTCACCACTCGGTGAACATGGTAGGGGATCGGGGAGGATGCACCTGAAAGAACGGATGGAGGAATAGGTGGTCTGAGGTGGAGGAACTGGGACCACATCCTGGAGGGAAATCCCTAACAGCTGACACTGACCTTCGTAACCAGCAAGGACGGGCACTAGGTCCTGACACACCTCCTGGTGCAACTGGAGGATCGGGTGGAGGAGGCATGGGAGTCTCCTCAGCTACGACATCCAAAGTTCGCTCAGAGTCTGAATCATCTGAATCTGACTGATTCCCCCGAGAAGGAGAACTAGAGATCACTATGGGCCACTTTCAACCATATCAATATACAAGGAAGATACAACAAGGTTAAGGCAAGTCTATTAAAGTATTAATAGATGCCAGGGTAACACCGTCGGAACCCTCGACTGACTCTTAGGGTTGCTTCTCTAATTGAGTTGTTGACTCACACATTAAGACACACTTCCTACACCTTTCTGACTCAATCCTTAACCTAAATTGGGGACTTGAACTTGTAGCTTTGATACCAACTGTGACGGTCTCAACCCCGGGGTCAGGGGCTGACGTCACCAAAATATAATAAACTACCACATAAACTACTAAACAACCTTTATTATAACACACGACCCCAAACCAGGAGCCGATGCAGGTTCAAGTATTATTTAGGTTATAAACAACACTAACTTATTCAAGATCCGACATCCTAACTGATTACATCAACTCATCAAACCTCAGGGTCTGATATAAACTACCTCAGAGGAGCCGGGATCGGAGGGGGCTGACACTCTACGCTGACCTGGTCTTCTAGACATCTGCAATAAATAAGTACAAAACAACCTGCAAGGGTGAGCAATCAATTGCTCAACAGTACCTCTATATGAATAACCAGTAAAACGGAATATATAAAAACAGTATGGAAACAGATATCAAAACTAGTTTATGAAAAATAGGTAAAACAGATATAAACTAGATATCAAAATTAGCATGCTCTGCAAAAGAATATCATCTGTAGTGTGTTGTGTCAAAATACCAGAGTCAAATTTTAGCATGCTATTTCCAAAGCCACTGTCCATTGCTGGACCCAAAAATCATATGTCCCGTTACGGGGACCATAACCATTTGTTCCGTTACGGGAACCATTAAACCAAAGTCAGATATAAAAGTGGATGAATTCTAGGGACAGTTGATCAGTCTATCCCACCATAATTTGTTCCAGAACTCAGAGACTAGCTAGGTCTTTGTTATGTTGGACTAAGCGGCCTACCAGTGCGTGCATCTGACTTAGCCTCTTATGCAACCATGTTGGGCCGTTACCTAATAACGGGCCTCTTACGCCACTGACCATCCAATATCTGATTCATTTTTATCCAGTTTTCAAAATCAATTACACCTATCTCTTTTCAAACAATTACAGCACACATTCTAAAAATCCTTTTTTAATTTTAATCATAATCTAAAGATAGGCATTTTCAGAAGTTACTTTTTCCCCAAAACATCATTTAGTAATACATATTTAAATACCGGGAATACGTAACTTAAAACATTGTGTTCCAGTACATAATTTAAATCAACAACTATTCATATATACTGAATTGTAAAAGATTAGGTCAGGGGTACTTGCCTTGCGAAGCTTTGTACTAACACTAGCTTGACTCTAATTGACTTCAACTACTGGGTCCTTCGACTCGAACCTACGAAATCAAAACAACCTAAGTTAAACGATCGATTATGCTTGACTTATCCCACTAAACTAAACTAATTACCCAACGATACAATTCATGACTCATATTTATCCGAATAATAATATAATACACGCAATAATAGTGCACATAACAACCAGGGTTTGATTTGTATGGACCAAGATATATACATTCAATTCGTAATTAAAAGTAATTTTTTTTTAGAAAAATTTGGACAACGACTCCCTGTTTATAGACCTACCCGTGGAAATATCAATCAACATCAATTCCCAACAAAACCAATTCAAGTCACCTCACAATGTATGTTTAAATCTCGAAAATAATTTATATGAGTTGTTTTACTAATTTAAAATATTTAGGACTCAGAACAGGGTCATCACCGTCCACCGTCCGCTCGTAAAAATTCATCGCGGGCGGAGGCAAAATCATCGGGGTACTCGATTACACAAATTCCAACGCAAAAAATTTCACCGATTCCAAAAATCATTTTCCGTACAATTTGAATTTAATAGCACGAAATCACTCAACGAAATTTCTACAGGAAAATAAAAATTGTCAATCAGTAACGAACAACAGGGCACCCACGCGTGGGGAACAGGCAGCACCATCACAGCCGAACCGAAACACATACCGGCCGGGAACCATCCCGGAAAAACACACACAACACATAACACAGTCACACACACACCTATATACACACACATATATACACAAGTATATATATATATATATATTCACAGCAACACAAACCACAACACCACCAGAATAACCGGCGGCCAACTCACCAGCAAACACGGGCCTCTTACGCCACTGACCATCCAATATCTGATTCATTTTTATCCAGTTTTCAAAATCAATTACACCTATCTCTTTTCAAACAATTACAGCACACATTCTAAAAATCCTTTTTTAATTTTAATCATAATCTAAAGATAGGCATTTTCAGAAGTTATTTTTTCCCCAAAACATCATTTAGTAATACATATTTAAATACCGGGAATACGTAACTTAAAACATTGTGTTCCAGTACATAATTTAAATCAACAACTATTCATATATACTGAATTGTAAAAGATTAGTTCAGGGGTACTTGCCTTGCGAAGCTTTGTACTAACACTAGCTTGACTCTAATTGACTTCAACTACTGGGTCCTTCGACTCGAACCTACGAAATCAAAACAACCTAAGTTAAACGATCGATTATGCTTGACTTATCCCACTAAACTAAACTAATTACCCAACGATACAATTCCTGACTCATATTTATCCGAATAATAATATAATACACGCAATAATAGTGCACATAACAACCAGGGTTTGATTTGTATGGACCAAGATATATACATTCAATTCGTAATTAAAAGTAATTTTTTTTTAGAAAAATTTGGACAACGACTCCCTGTTTATAGACCTACCCGTGGAAATATCAATCAACGTCAATTCCCAACAAAACCAATTCAAGTCACCTCACAATGTATGTTTAAATCTCGAAAATAATTTATATGAGTTGTTTTACTAATTTAAAATATTTAGGACTCAGAACGGGGTCATCACCGTCCACCGTCCGCTCGTAAAAATTCATCGCGGGCGGAGGCAAAATCTTCGGGGTACTCGATTACACAAATTCCAACGCAAAAAATTTCACCGATTCCAAAAATCATTTTCCGTACAATTTGAATTTAATAGCACGAAATCACTCAACGAAATTTCTACAGGAAAATAAAAATTGTCAATTAGTAACGAACAACAGGGCACCCGCGCGTGGGGAACAGGCAGCACCATCACAGCCGAACCGAAACACATACCGGCCGGGAACCATCCCGGAAAAACACACACAACACATAACACAGTCACACACACACCTATATACACACACATATATACACAAGTATATATATATATATATATTCACAGCAACACAAACCACAACACCACCAGAATAACCGGCGGCCAACTCACCAGCAAACACGGGCCTCTTACGCCACTGACCATCCAATATCTGATTCATTTTTATCCAGTTTTCAAAATCAATTACACCTATCTCTTTTCAAACAATTACAGCACACATTCTAAAAATCCTTTTTTAATTTTAATCATAATCTAAAGATAGGCATTTTCAGAAGTTATTTTTTCCCCAAAACATCATTTAGTAATACATATTTAAATACCGGGAATACGTAACTTAAAACATTGCGTTCCAGTACATAATTTAAATCAACAACTATTCATATATACTGAATTGTAAAAGATTAGTTCAGGGGTACTTGCCTTGCGAAGCTTTGTACTAACACTAGCTTGACTCTAATTGACTTCAACTACTGGGTCCTTCGACTCGAACCTACGAAATCAAAACAACCTAAGTTAAACGATCGATTATGCTTGACTTATCCCACTAAACTAAACTAATTACCCAACGATACAATTCCTGACTCATATTTATCCGAATAATAATATAATACACGCAATAATAGTGCACATAACAACCAGGGTTTGATTTTTATGGACCAAGATATATACATTCAATTCGTAATTAAAAGTAATTTTTTTTAGAAAAATTTGGACAACGACTCCCTGTTTATAGACCTACCCGTGGAAATATCAATCAACGTCAATTCCCAACAAAACCAATTCAAGTCACCTCACAATGTATGTTTAAATCTCGAAAATAATTTATATGAGTTGTTTTACTAATTTAAAATATTTAGGACTCAGAACGGGGTCATCACCGTCCACCGTCCGCTCGTAAAAATTCATCACGGGCGGAGGCAAAATCTTCGGGGTACTCGATTACACAAATTCCAACGCAAAAAATTTCACCGATTCCAAAAATCATTTTCCGTACAATTTGAATTTAATAGCACGAAATCACTCAACGAAATTTCTACAGGAAAATAAAAATTGTCAATCAGTAACGAACAACAGGGCACCCGCGCGTGGGGAACAGGCAGCACCATCACAGCCGAACCGAAACACATACCGGCCGGGAACCATCCCGGAAAAACACACACAACACATAACACAGTCACACACACACCTATATACACACACATATATACACAAGTATATATATATATATATATATTCACAGCAACACAAACCACAACACCACCAGAATAACCGGCGGCCAACTCACCAGCAAACACGGGCCTCTTACGCCACTGACCATCCAATATCTGATTCATTTTTATCCAGTTTTCAAAATCAATTACACCTATCTCTTTTCAAACAATTACAGCACACATTCTAAAAATCCTTTTTTAATTTTAATCATAATCTAAAGATAGGCATTTTCAGAAGTTATTTTTTCCCCAAAACATCATTTAGTAATACATATTTAAATACCGGGAATACGTAACTTAAAACATTGCGTTCCAGTACATAATTTAAATCAACAACTATTCATATATACTGAATTGTAAAAGATTAGTTCAGGGGTACTTGCCTTGCGAAGCTTTGTACTAACACTAGCTTGACTCTAATTGACTTCAACTACTGGGTCCTTCGACTCGAACCTACGAAATCAAAACAACCTAAGTTAAACGATCGATTATGCTTGACTTATCCCACTAAACTAAACTAATTACCCAACGATACAATTCCTGACTCATATTTATCCGAATAATAATATAATACACGCAATAATAGTGCACATAACAACCAGGGTTTGATTTTTATGGACCAAGATATATACATTCAATTCGTAATTAAAAGTAATTTTTTTTAGAAAAATTTGGACAACGACTCCCTGTTTATAGACCTACCCGTGGAAATATCAATCAACGTCAATTCCCAACAAAACCAATTCAAGTCACCTCACAATGTATGTTTAAATCTCGAAAATAATTTATATGAGTTGTTTTACTAATTTAAAATATTTAGGACTCAGAACGGGGTCATCACCGTCCACCGTCCGCTCATAAAAATTCATCGCGGGCGGAGGCAAAATCTTCGGGGTACTCGATTACATAAATTCCAACGCAAAAAATTTCACCGATTCCAAAAATCATTTTCCGTACAATTTGAATTTAATAGCACGAAATCACTCAACGAAATTTCTACAGGAAAATAAAAATTGTCAATCAGTAACGAACAACAGGGCACCCGCGCGTGGGGAACAGGCAGCACCATCACAGCCGAACCGAAACACATACCGGCCGGGAACCATCCCGGAAAAACACACACAACACATAACACAGTCACACACACACCTATATACACACACATATATACACAAGTATATATATATATATATTCACAGCAACACAAACCACAACACCACCAGAATAACCGACGGCCAACTCACCGGCAAACACGGTGGGGGGGGGACCAAAAGGAACAGGGGAGGGAAAGAGAAAACAGAGAGAAAAAGAGAGGAGGGAGGAAGAGATTAAGGAAAGAGAGCGAGGTGAAATTTGAAAGAGAGGGAGAGACCGAGAGTAGAGAGTGAGAGATTGAGAGTGACTGGAGAGAGTAGAGAGACTGAACTGAGAGAGATGAACAGGGAGGGGAGTATGCAGCTAGGCACAGGTCACAAACACGTGCCCTCAACTTGTTTATAAAACATACACGTAGCTGCAATAACAATTATACACTGCCAAAGTCCTGATTTCTGGCTCGATTTCGTAATTAATTGTACCGAGATACATGCAAACCAGATTCTAAAATTTACAAGAATAATCTTAAAATAATAGAAATATCCCAAGTTTATAAAAATGAAAATTTTCAAAATCTTAAAACAATCTCTGAGATGCAGTTTATATCCGCATTTATCAATTAAGCGGAACAACGCTCCGATGAAATTAATCCCTAAAATTTCCAAAATAATTTTAAAATTTTCAAAATATTGTAAACATAACAAAATATGAATTTCATGATTTTTGAAGAATCCTAGAATTAAATATGGATTTTATAGTTAAACGAAATCAGAATATCATTTAAAAAATAAATAATTAACAGAATATTGATTTGTAAATTCTATAATATCCCAAAAGTAATTATAAAAATTATAAAATTATAAAAATAATTTTAGAGATAACCCATATAATTTTGAAAATAAGATTGTCATAAAATCACTTTTTAAAAGTGAAACAAAAATAAAATGGTGCAACAGTTAATCATAAAAACACACCACGCAATCCCACAATCACATATAAATAATAGCAAGTAAGACACAGGGACCATAATCAATATAAAATTCTTTATTTAATTATTTACACAATAATTACATATTTTAATATTACAAAAATGTACGAGTCATTATAACCACCTTCCAAAAGCTTCTTCTTCGCCTTCTCAAATTACGCGGCTAAAAAGCACAAATTAATCCTCACTGGAGGTTAAATTTAAAAACAGACAAGTATGAGCGAAAGAAATGCTCAGCAAGTTCATTTTAGCATATATATATGGCCGTTTTGATATAAAACCGACATATGCATTAGAACAGAACATTTAAAATCGTAATTGCTGAATCAGAAAATTTTAATTGAGGAATCCCAGAATTCGTTCCTCATTTGTATTCAAAACCCTTTTGATATTTTTGAGCGAAATGCTTCAGCAATACTTTGAATCTTGACGAGAATAAAACTCACAAAACAGTATTTACGGAAATATCGTAAGCAACAGTAACATGAAACAATGATTATGGATTGAATCATAACTTTATTCAAGACCAAACTCTTGATATTAATACTCATTTTGTTGTCCTATCAAATTAGATATCAATATGAACTTTGATGCTCACAACATCCCATACTGAAGTTAACATCAATCATCTATACTAATATCACATTTGATATTTAACAACAACCTAAATATCAACATCAGTTAGAATCTGAATCAAAACCGCATTTCACCTTTTATTCAAAACCAAAACACTTGATAAATCATTCCTTATAAGATTATCAAAAGCAATATATTAATTTAGATTGGAATCCTCGAACGACGGCGTGTTGCCGCCGGTGATCAGCCGCAAAGCAACACCGGTATGCCGAAGCATATCCAACTAAACAAGGGGGTGCCCAAGGCATATATTGACCTAAAAAGGTATTATATCCTGTATAATACATGGCTCTCTGCTAGACCACCGCCTCGGCCTCTTACGCAATCAGTAACCATCCAATCTTAAAACTTTTTATTGAAAATGGGTCATAATAATCGACACCCTTATAAAAATTTTATTCCCCCATTCACTTGGGAAGGAATACTCGCAACCAAATCATTTTTCTCAAAATCTAAAACCTTTATAAATCCCTTAATTTGATAAGTAAAAACACTTAACTATTTTAAAAATAGAATAGAAGAAGAGTACTTGCATAATAAGCATTTAATTCAGTGATATGTAAAACATTTATTTATTCTGAACTGAGAATAGGAAATCAATACTTGCATAATCGTAAGCAGCTGGATATGAAAAATATTGAACTATTCTGGAATTAGAATAGCGTAGAAACTTGCATAATAGGATTCAAAATAAATATCACTTGAACGATAAGTGATGATAGGGATACTTTTCTTTGGGTTTTTAGCAGTTAGTCACACTCGCAATAACACAATCCCTCATTCTAAAATCTCATGGCATCACCGTCTTTCCTTTCGACAATTCCCTAATGTGCTACTCCCGCGATTGCTAGAAGCCAGATATGCATTACTGCTCCACTATACTCTTAGTCCATTCCATTTTGTCCCGATCAACTCGAGCGATCCGCATCTATAATTAAAAGATACAACTTTAATCGTCTAATGATAATTACTCGACGAGTTGTGCATCCAAACCCTATCATCTACCCATACGATAGCCCGCACATAATTACAATAGTCAATTATAAAACCATTGACCCACGTACGTACGTAATTCACATAGCACGTAAGCACATAATCCACATATCACATAATTCATATAACACATGACTCGTCTCGCCAACACATTCGATTCGGTACGTTTAAAACTGAAATCGGGTCAAAAATATGATTTATCGCTCAATAATCGACTCATAATTGACTTGCAAAACAAGCGACCTTTCGAAACCAAAGAATTTGGGTCTCGAAAGTAATTTTAATGAAAGCAGAATATTTTTTTAAGTCTATACGCGTTCGTTTCTTATTAAACGGACGAACGGTTTATTTATTAAGAATAAAATAGAAATAAATCAATTAATAATAATATTATTTGATTTTTAAATACCTAAATATAAATTTGAAAATCTAAAAAGTAATTTTTAGAAATTATTTGAATTAATTACAAATAGTTATACTTTATTTAACTATTTATATATATAACTAATTGATTAAATGATTTAACCAATTAATTAAATCCATAAATAATTAACTAAAATAAACTGTAAATAATTAAATCAACTTGGATTTTTGGAAAATAATAAAAGAAAATGATTTTTGGAATATAAAATAATTACATAAATGATTTTTAGAATATAAAATAATTACTAAATGATTTTTGAAATTAAAATAAATGATTTTTAGAATAATAGGAAATGATTTTTAAAACTAAAAACTGAATTTTGAATAAACTTTAAAACGAAAATTCAGAAACAGAACATAAATTGGGGTTTAGGGTTTACTCAGATGCAGATTTTGCAGGATGCAAAATAGACAGGAAAAGCACTAGTGGAAGATGCCAATTTCTTGGAGGCAGATTGGTTTCTTGGTTTAGCAAGAAACATAAATCAATTTCCACATCAACTACAGAAGCAGAATATATTGCTGCAGAAAGCTGTTGTGCACAGATTTTTTGGATGAAGAATCAGTTACTGGACTATGGGTTAGAAATTTCTAAAATACCTATTTACTGTGATAATCAAAGTGCTATTGTTATGACAGGAAATCCAGTTCGACACTCAATGACAAAGCATATCATCATTAGGTACCATTTCATAAGGGAACATGTGATGGAAGGTACAGTGGAATTGCATTTCGTTCCAACAGATCAACAACTAGCAGATATCTTCACAAAACCCCTATGTGAAGCTACTTTTACAAGACTGGTAAATGAACTTAGAATGGTTTCAGGTTGTTTCTCAAAATCTGCTTAGTTTTTTTTCTCATACATCAGACTTTATGATCAGTGTTTACAGATTTTAATATCTCAATGTAATATGTGCTTAAATTGTAACATATTAAAACACTGGTTATTATCTTATGTGATTCTATAAACTCTGAAAGTGTTCTGAATGTTCTGTGACTATTTAATCCAATGAGGATTATCTTGTTAGATACTGACTTAGTAATCTTTAACAAACTATGAATCCCATGTTTGAATTAGTTATTTATGTGGAAATTCATAACACAAGCAAATTTTGATTTTGATCTTAGTCAAATTTACTGCTTGTATCTTATTACCAAGTCACAAACTAGATTATTGATTCTTATCTGTCAAATTATGATGTCAGTAAATCATAAGGATGAATTACATGTTTGATAAGCCTCACTTATCTGAAGAAAATAAAAGAAAAGAAAAATTGAAATCAGGTACTCCTTTGAGATCTAGAGTAAATATGAGAAAGGGAAGATCCAAGTGCATTGTTGGTATTAAGTTATATGCATTAGAAAAGCAAATTAATTTTTCTTTGTGACTTTTCACATTCCCTGATTACTGGAGAAATATTCTGATAACAGCATAAATTCTGATGACAGTTGTAACTCATTTACACTGAGAAGCCATTGTCAAAAGAATTTCAATAGATGCATAAAATAAGCACAAACAGTTGAGGTGAATTCTTACATAACTTTATTATATAGTAGACTTCACAATTCAAGACAGATTTTAAGCATTTTTCTTAGTTATGCCTTATTTCTAAGATATACTAAAGTTTATCAGACTTTAATCTTTATCTGATCATTTGCACATACACACACTATCACTCCATATGAATGATGAAAATTACTGTGGTGATAAAGTTGTTTCGGATAAAAAGTTAAGCGTTATTTGCATAAATTCTGAAGACAAGTTCTGATTATGTTCTGATGATTAAACTCTGAAGAAACCAGTCAGTATTTGTGTAAAGAATCACAGAAACAGTCATTCACGTTTTAAGTACATAAGCCATGTTCTGATGACCTTTAAATTCTGATAATAGTCAAGTTATGATGCAAACTCTGATGCTTGCATGACATTATTTATTTACTTGACTTATTCTTGATATTTACTGTAACGGTCATATTTTCAGAAAATAAAGTGAGATAAAAACAGTGATAATCATTTGGTTAATGGGTTGCGTGTTGGTTTTTGCATATGCATGTGTGCAATAATTACTGCACATTTCTCATGCCCACTAATTACTGCCTTGACTATTTACTGCATGACAGGTGTAACTATGCCGGTTTTATTTCCAAAAAGAGCTGTTGAGTGGAAAGAGTATAAATATTAGAGATAAAAGATTATACAAATCTTTTAACTTCTCTCTTACCTTATCTCTTATTTCTTTTACTCTCTCTCTCTTTTTACTCTCGATTTTCTGACGGACTTTCTTACAGGCATTTTATCAAACACCTTGCGAACACACATTATTTCACTTAATTTCTCACAGAAATGGCACCAAAGGACATTATCTTTAATGGAGCCAAGTTCGTCCCCAACAACTATATGGCTATTCTCAGCAAGGACGATGCTCCTTCAGATCTTCACTTCATTCAAGATTTTCTGGCTCGCAGTGAGATTGGGTATGCTTTGACCCAACCATAAGCACTCTCAGGAACACAAATTCTGGAGTTTTGGAGGACTGCATTCTATGATGATGGTGGTGAAGATGGGTCTCAAAGCATCATTTTCACAACTGGGGAAGATGAGCACCTGGTTACCCTGTCTATTGTTCGACAAGCTCTGCATTTTCCAGAAACTTGTACTTTCAATGCTCAGATTGAGGATCCACTTCTACAGAGTATGATGGCCAATCTTGGCTATGAGAAAAGTCTGTCCAAGCTGGGACAACTGAAGAGGCCATACATCAGAAGGGAGTGGAGCTTCTTTTTCGATTGCATCACCAGAGCCTTTGCCAACAAATGCTCAAACATTGATGTTATTCCAATTCTGAGTAAGCAAATAGGGTATGCACTTCTTAATCAAACTCATTTTGATTATGCTACTGCTATTTTGGGTTTTATTGGGGATAGGTTGAAAGAGGACCCAAATACTGTTTACTTTGCTAGGTTCTGTCAGCTTATTTATAGTTTTTGTTGTTCTGATAAGCCCCAAGCCTTTAGTGACTTGATTCAACCTTTTAAACTTTATAAAAGGGCCTTCACAGACTTGTAATCTGCTGATAATAAGAAAGACATACTAAGACCTCTTCAAATTCCTCAATCTGTAAAACAGTTCTTAGTAAATTCTGATCCTCACACATACACAACCATATATCCTGATGTTGCACCTACACAACCTACTACTTCTCAACCTCCATCAACCCAGCCTTATAATACTCAACCACAGCCTACTATCAGAACCTACTATCAACCAGCACAATCCTCTCAACCACAACCATCAGCACCTACTATCAGAACCTCACCTCTCAAATCCAAAACCAAACCAACCTCTGGTACTTCTCAAAAGGTGCCAGTTGTAAAATCTGACACATCCTCTAGGCCCAAAACTAAAAGAACTATATATGTGCCTAAATCTCCACCAAGGAGAAGAAGAAGGATGATTTTGAGAGATGAATCTAATGAGGATGAACAAGTCTAGGTTCCTGCATCAGAACCTGTGACATTAGAAGCTGAAGAGTCAACTCTTCAGAAAGAGAATGAAGCTGAGGGTTCTGGAATTTTGAAAAGGAAAAGACCTTCAAGTTCTGATACAGATAAAGTCACTCCTCCATCTAGAAGATCAAGGAAGACTAGAGCAAGTGTGCATATTGTATAAATTCAATATGAGGATACTGAAGATGCTGAGGAAGGGGATCAGGAATCTCTGATCTCATCAGAACCTACAGTTATTGAAGCTTTGACAGCTCCACCTCAACCTGAAGATACTGTTCATGACACAGTGATCACACCTTCTATCTCCCCATTCAAAGAAACTGCTCCAGTTGAAGATTCAGGGTTATGTCCTGAAATTCACATTCACATGTTGAATATACCTTTTGTTCTCTATCTAGAAGCTTCACCAGCAAAATAGCCAACATCTCCTATTTCACCAATTCTACAGGCTGAAATTCCTACTACACTAATTCTGAATTTGGAACCTGAAGATCAGAATTTGGAAACAGAAGCTCCAGAATCTCCTTCAGTAACACACACTCTTGTGTTATCAGAAAATGAGGAGATTTTATCAGATTCTAGAGATAGTGTTCCAGCAAGTGCTCCAGTAAATGCTCCAATTCTTGGCAAGGAGGCACTGCTTAAATTTAATGAAGAAGATGCTCATGTTCCATGGGAGGAAACCTTTAGAGGATTTGAATGGACAAAGAAGTGGAATGAACCTGACTTCATTCCCAGCTCACATGTTCTGTCAGAACATATTTCAAAAGCTGATGAGTTGCTGACAAGTTCTGATTTCAAGCACCAACTAAAAGTCACTGCTCTCAGTACTAAAAATCTTCAAGGCCTACACTCCAAGACTCATGAAAAGGTTGATAAACTTCAGGAAGCAGCTGATAAGCTAGACCTAATGCTCAAACTAGACAAGAATAGGTTTATCAGACCAATTCAAGAAAAAGTGGAGGCTATTGAGCTTGTTCAAGAAAAGCAGCAGGCCCAATTGGATGAGGTCCTGCAGAATCAAGCCTCTCAACAAACACAGCTCAATGAAATCAAATCTTCAGTGGAACTCCTTCTTTCTCTACTCCTGTCAGATGATGCCAAAAAGGGGAAGAAGGTAGTTAAGAACAAATGCTCACCAAGCCAAACACTGAAGAAAAAGGATGATTCTGAAGATGAACAGGGAAACCCTTGCAAGGGAAAAGGTCAAAGTCAAGGCAAGCAAAGTAGCAAAGTTTCTTCACAGAAACTAATTTCTGATTCTAGCAAATCTTCTACACAGAAGAATACAAGTTCTGAAGCTGTGAATGCTCAAACTCTAATATCAAGTTATGATATTCTGATTCAGTCTGGAAGTCAAGACTCTCAGAAGTTTTTACAAACTTTGAAGCTTAAGGGAAGGGAGACTACTATCTACTATAAGGATCCCAAGATTCAGACTCTTGATGAAGAAATTACTAAAAGATTGTTTCTCAAGCATAATCCTGGAATGGATTTAGAGACTCTAAAGGAGGAAGAAGCTAGATTTGCTGCTGAGAAGATTATTCCTAAATCTAAAGCTTCTAATGCAAAGAAGCCTCCCAAACCTAAGGAGAAAGGTATTGTGATTAAAGAAAGATTTGCTACAGAGATTCCTACATCAAGGACTAGATCTCAAACTACAACTGATCCCAAAGACAAGGGAAAAGGAAAAGTTGGGGAGACAATCAAGAAACAGAAGATGAAAATTCCTCAAATTCTGATGGATCTTGTGTGCAAGATGGTTCAAGTCTTTGATGATGTTGCTGCAGAAGATGAAACTGTTGAAACTCTAAAAAGAAGAAAGATGACAGAAAAATCTAAGACAGCCTCTAACATAGCTCAAGTTGTTCAGAGTGAAGAAGTTCAGAACTTGACAAATCCTGAAGAAATTTCAGAACAACAAGCTACAGAAGAATCTGCAAATCCTGAACAAGTCATCAAGACATCAACCTCTGATAGAGCTCAAGTTTATTTGAACAAAATGACAATTGCTGATAAGAAGAAACTCTTATGGAAAAATGTCAAACCATCAGATCCTAATAAAAGTCAACTGATATCTGATTTCATGACTGTTGGATTGAATTCCAGAGAAGCAAGAGACAGATCTGGGTTAGGATCAAGCGAAGCCAAGATCAAAACAGGAGTTGAAGTAATTATCAAAGATCCATTTTTATTAACTGACAAACCACTTGAGGAAGTTACACAGAAACACCTTAACAAGGTTATATCTACTCAAGTTGGTACTGGATACTCATGATAAAAGTAAAGTCAAGGAAAAGCTTGTTAGGTCCAAAGGTATCGTAGAAGGGGGGGTTGAATACGATACCACCAATTAATTCCGATTCAAAACAAGTTCTTAGTTTATGCTGGAAAGTAAAAACACAACACAATTCAAGGAATATATTTCGATTGATATAAACCTTAATATTGCTACAATCTAATCAATTGATTAGCTTCTACAGAAATTTCAACAGCATAACAGTACAGTTACAAAGCAATTAATATGAACTTGAATGCTCCGTAATGCTCTCCATAAAAGCTTCTCAGTTTGCTGGTGAAGAAATCTTCTTCTGTATGAATGCTGAGATTTCTGTTTTATTGTAGACTTAAAACCAAATTGAATACGTGGCTTCTTTTGGTCCAAGCATTCTAATTTGCTGCACTTCAAAATAACCCAAGTCCCTAGTAGTCGATTGCAGTAGTCGATATAACCTTGTGTAGAAGTCGAATTCAAGCCTAGAGAGTGAGACTTGCCTTAGAATTAAACACAAGTACCTACTAGTCAATTTTCTAAAGCTCAAAATTGACTAGTAGAATCTAGAAGTTGATTTCTCCTTGAATTGAAATTCTAGAAGTCGAATTGTATCCTTAAGAGTGTTTTTGACTTAGATTCTTCAAGCAGCTTCATACTAGTCGATTTCTAAAGCTCAAAATCGACTAGTAGAATATAGAAGTCGATTTTGTCTTGTTCTTGCCTTAGAAACTTTTCTACAATGCACTCCATTTGACTACTAACTCCTTAGAACCGACTAGTAGATTTTCTTGAATTCCATAAGTCGATTTGTACTCCTAGAGTGCTCTTTACTTAGCCAAATCTTTATACATGCTATTTGCTTGACCAACAACTCCTGGAATGTTGACTTGAATCCCTTTTGAACTTGATCTTGAATTCACTTACCACTTCTTTTGTAGACTTGAATGATCAATCCTAGAATGCTGACGCTTAGTGCACTGGTTTGGTTCACAAACGACTAGCCCTGAATTGAATATCCTTATCCTTTCTGATTGTTCCTTGTTAATGAATTCTGACTTGAGTTCTATAGATTGTTTTCTACTGGAATCACTTAATTTCTATACTTGAATCTTCAACTATATTAAAATAACAAGTCCTCTGATTGTTTATTCTTCACAGAGGCCTGATCACTGAATGATCTTCTTTCTATGACTTCAAATAGACTTGCACTCGTAATATTGTGTTCTGATTCTTGTATGTGTCTGATCATTCTTCTTCTGGATTCCTTGTGTAGACGTAGTATTATTTACCTGTCATGTTCTAGTGTTGTTATTGTGTTGAGTTATCACGTAACTGTTCATACAGCTACGCAGTCTCCCCAACAATCTCCCCTATTTGATTGTTAAACTTAACAAACAAATTAAATAGAGAGGATAACTCAACTAACAACTAGAAAAGGTAATGTACCAGGACTTGTAAATAATGCTACTAGTTTTTTGGATCAATTACCGCATTTCCAGATTTCTTAAGTAATTGGAATGAAAGATGCTTGTTCCTTTAGCACTGAACTGATCTTCAAGTAGTTTCATCTTCATTTCCTTGGTTCTTCAACTCTCTGCCAGATAATACTTCTCAATCTTGAAGTAATCATCAGCAGTTTCTTTTGTACAACCATATTTCCTGTTGAGAAGCGCATATCTCTCTTGCTTCTCCCCCTATGAGAATCAACTGCTTAAAGAAGATCACCTTCGTCTACCACCTCTCCCGTACAATAGGATCCGCAGATAAAAACTAATGGTACTCCCCTTTAGGAGAACAGCTTCTCCCCTTATGAAGAAAAGTGGTGAACCAAACCACTTCTTCTGATCACTAGGAAATCACTTTGTGTTTACTACCTCTCCCGTACAATAGGATCCGTAGTTACAAACAACAATGGTGTGGTGTAGTGTACATGTGCTTTACCTTTTTCCTCCTTCCTGCTATTTCTCCCCCTTAGTTGAGGAATCCTCCAAACTATTATATAAGCTTTTATCTCCCCCTTAGAGAAGGAATGTATGCTGATTTCTGAAGGAGTTCTCATATGTTACTTGGTTGGAAAAGAAATAATAAGTCATAGTCTAATCAACCATGTCCCTTTAAATGCTGCAAGAATGACTTCACTGTTGATCATCATGTTCACCAATCTTCCCAACTCCTTATGCCTCCCAAATGTGAGATCATCAAGTGTTACCAATTGTGAGCTCCCAAAGGTCCCGAAGTATTCTAATCCAATATGTAAATGTTAGGTTCCTAAGAGTTAAGTTCCAACCATAAACAGAATCGAGACCCGAAGTATAAAGAACCATGTTTAGGGATAGGGAATGGGATATGGTGTTTCTGTCTTTCTTCCTCACTGTGAGTGTGTGATTCTATTTCGTGTACCTCACAAGTGTTTTACTCTTCTTTCCACTCGTGTTTACACTCATTCTCACAAGTGTATCACTCTTCTTTCCACTCGTGTTTACACTCATTCTCACAAGTGTATCACTCCTCTCATAGCTCCAAAATCCAGCGGTACCTGCAAGGAAAATCACCTTAGCCATCCTTAAGGAGGTCACAGGTGGTGCAAAGGGAGTTCGCAAATCCCCATCCTCGTTAGACTCGTCAGATGAATCTGAGTTATAATCTACAAGTTGCTAGTTTCCCTTTTAGGGTTCCAAATTTGAACTCTGGGAAGGTAAACAATGATCCAAAGAATTTAGCATAAAGATCAAAGTTTCCTTCTAATGTTTGTGAAGACATTTCCTTATGACTCATCAGGTAATATCTGAATCATTGTCAACAAGTTGCCGATCTGCACTTATGTCAGATCCACTATCCACAGATACATCCAGGTTTATTAGTCCTGGGGAGGTAGAAACTGACCACTGACATATGACTGTTGGATCAGTATCCTCTCCTAACACTTGTAAAGGCAATTGGTCCGTTAAAGAACCTTAAACAATCGAATCTAACCGTAAAATGGTCGAAACTCTTATTTTCGTCAACTCATTCTATGTGTCTGTAACCTTTCCTTGTGCATCAAGAATTGTTTATATTTAAGGTGGTGACACTACATCGGATACCCTAGACAACAGGCGAATTTCAATAGACGCACCCTATTGAGAGGATGAATCTAGTAACTGTTTTGTGCCTTTTCAACCATTACATCTTTTTGAGAAAGACAGATTTTGTCTTTCAGCATGAATGAGTTTTTGTAAAAGCATTGATCACTTAGGGTAAAGTCTAAGCAATTCTCATTCATGTCAAAAGCTCCATAATCTATCTTTATAAAATTATTATCAACAACATTGTGTATTGATAAACAATCTTAACAAGAATCACTATGCTGCTGATTTTAAATTATAGTGAAACTTTCAGATATAGCAACTCATATAAATTCACTAGAACTTAAAATCTCACAATTATCTGCAACAAAATATTAACAATATATCATTGACTGATACTTGTCAAGTACTTTAGACACCAATAATTATGTTGCATCCTATTTTAAATATTAAAATAAGATATTAATGAATTGAATACCAATTATCTATCAAAAAGACATCAGCATTCAATTTCATATATCATACAATTGTCAACTCCTAACAACTGTAGTATCTCAAACAATACTGGTTTGATAAATAAAGTAACATTAACCAACATTGTCTTGTTTGCAATCTTAGAAATATATTCTAAGTTCCATATACTTTGATCCATTGTGTATTGCATATATTATCAAAGTGTTTAGGAATTTGCAAATAAGTATAAAAATTATTCTAGGTGAACAACATATGGTTACTTCTAATAAAGCAAAATATTCATTGACCATAGTTGTACTCAAGAAAAATTTCCACACTTTCTATATTAGTATAAGTGACTGAAGATAAGCATTAATTACTTAGAGGAGTTCTAAGTAATATCACAAATACTATTAATTCACAATTAGTTCATAGTTAAACTCTTAACTAAATATCATTGACTGATATAAGTCAAAAATTACACACAACTAATCATGCTACAATCATGATATGATTTCAGTGAGTTCTTGAGATATGAACATTGCTAAATTCACTAAAACCAAAATCTCATAATTAACTTATAACACATAAGTTACAATCAATATACTAGATATCAATTGTTGACAAATTTAGTTATAATCAATCATGCTGCCTATTTATTTTAAGTTAGTTTGAATTATGGAGCAAATAACATCACTGAATTGCTTCAATTTCCATAATCCAAACTACCCAAAATAAATATTAAATAAATAAATACTAAATATGTATGAGTTAGATACTAGCACTTAAATATTTATAATTATCATTGAATAATCACCAATAGGATATATGACTTATATATATGGCAATCACTCTTTGGATAATTAGTAATTTTAGAAATACTTTCTAAGCATATAAAATATTGAGAGTTTTATACACATGACTTAGAAAATACTTCAACTTCCAATATCAGTGATTTTAGAAATAAGCATTGATTACTTAGAACAAAAATTCTAAATATTATCACTAATACTAAAAGTATCACAATTATTCGTACAAGATACAAATAACTATGCTACATATTATTTTAATACAATTCAAATTATAACACTAATGTGGAATGGAACTGTCTACAGTCATAATTTAAATCAATTAAAATAATATTCAAACTTAATGCTATAACACTTAACTATCATAAATATAAATGATATTGTAATCATGAAAATCAAGATAGTAGCACTAAGTACGAGGTACTGGATTACTTGATAAATTCACAAGTCCTTTAAATATTGAAGATTTAGTACTTGTGAACTTATATTAAGAATTTCTTATAGATGGGATTTCCAACTAATGTGCAATGAATGATATCCCATATTTACATACCAGTCTTAAAAATTAACTTTAACAAGTAATTTAATAAATATTTCTGCAAGTGACTCTTTGACTAAAAGACATGCTCTCGAAATAAATGATACATGGTGTCAAGGTGCCTTGTCATAGAGTGTTCCACAGAGTTGTTGGATTTAAAGTTGTTTCTTATCATAACACAAAATTAATCTTCTTCCACGAAGTTGACAGCTTCTCGAGATGCTTCTCATGTCACTTAAGTTGACAGCCTCAGAGATGCTTCTCATGTCTTTCTTACAACCTGCATAATCTGTATCTATATAGCCAAACATGTTCAGCATAATATCTTTTAGGGTACTTTACTCCAAGAGTTGATAGTCCCTTAAGATATCTAATAATCTTGTTAATAGCTATAAGATTGGATTCTCTAGGATCCACTTGGAACCTTGCACTTTGGCATCTTGAGAACATTACATGTTATCTATTAGCATTTGAGTAAAAGAGTGAGCTCGTTATACCTCTATAGCTTGTCATTATACCTAAGTTGTACTGATCAAGCTTTAGTGGTTTCTGTTGGTAAGTAGTCTTGGCATGTTCAGAATCTTCCAAATTTTGCATCTTCAAAAGATCCTTAACTTACTTGTATTGCCATCATTCTTTCGGTTTACTTGTGCTCCTAAGAGAATTGTTCTTTTGGCTTGCTTGAGCTCCTAAAAGAATTATTCTAATGGCCTGCTTGAAGTAATTCCAAAAGGAATTGTAACCTTTCCAACATGCTCCTCCATACCTACTCTGCAATTACTTAGCAAATAATCTTGCACAAGTTTTGTTAGTAGACCAACATATAAAATTATTATTATATCAGAGCACATATATAACATTATGTTTGTGCCTAGTGATAAGAGAGTTATTAATATGATGACTCTACTAGTTCATATTAAACTGTAACTTTAGTTAGAGTGTCATACCATGTCCTTGATGATTACTTGAGTAGTATACTAGTTCATACCAATCTGAAGTGAGCTTGTGAAGAAGAGATATACATGGTCCAATAGGTCTGCAATTGCAAAGTCCATGAACTGTTGTGCATTGACTTCCTCTTTTGACTCACCAACCAGGAGTGCACTTGTAGACATCTACTAGAGTCCAATTCCAAGTGTAATGTGCATCAGGTGCCTGATATGTCATAATATCCTCAAGTCTCATCACTGGTGCTTTCTGTTAGATACTACTTCCTGATAATAACCTAGCATCTAGTTTGGCCTTGTCCCTCGTAACAATACCATTGTCATCCAGTATGATTTCTGGTTATCCTTGTACCAATTACAATATTGTCATTTGGTTTGGATACCAGCTTCCCTACAATCTGCTCGCTGACTGATTGAGCTCATCTTACGTTGCAATCACCCAATCAATCCAGATCTATCAGAGCTTCTGTAACTTTCTTAGTTTCTTCTACAGATAAAAAAACTAGAGAAATAATCATTCACACTCAGTAGCACTTGCTAATCATTACTCCACCATCTGGATCACTTAAGAACTAGACTCTGGGAATAATATTGACATCAAACCCTTTGTCTTAGCAGATATGTTCTTTAGTGTCCTCTTGATTTTCAATGTGGTGCTGTGTCTGACTAGTTGATCCTTTTATTGCTCCCCCTAAGCTATTGTCGGGATTTCCTAAAAATCCTTACCCTTGCTGACTGGCTTTATTGAAATAATGATTTGTATTATACATTTCCATTCCACTGCTTGGATATGAATCATCAATACCATCAATTTCTCCTTTAACAGCTTGGAGCATGGAGTTGTTGAACTGTGCACTTAGACTGTCAATCATCTTCTGTTGAAAAACCACAAGTTCCCTATAGGTTGTAGACTCCACTGAGTAGCCATAGAAAATATCCTAACTGTAGAACATTCTCTCCAAACACTTTGAGGTTATCTAGTATTTGCTTCTGTTGGCCATTGACTCATTAGTGGTCTTCATGTATACATCCAGATCAAGGTTTGATCTTACGTGTTACAAACTGCTTTGACTGTTCCAGCCCTTTGGTATTTAGAAAGTCTTGATTAGCTTGATATTTCCTTTGTAGCTTTCATCAAGTTCTGGTTCTTCCTTTGTACCACTCCATTTTAACACGGAGCTCTCAGTGCTGAATATGTCTCAAAATATTCTTGATGATATAGATATTAATCAGAACTGCTTCTTGAATTCAGTCCCATTATCTGATCACTGGATCATTTCTTTTACTATTGCTTCCAGCTTGATCTTCTTTGATGTGATCAATCAGCATCTATGATGTCTTGTCTTGAGAACGCACGAACAACAACTTTGTTAAGAGT
The DNA here is from genome assembly GCF_009905375.1 of Apium graveolens. Classification (NCBI taxonomy): domain Eukaryota; kingdom Viridiplantae; phylum Streptophyta; class Magnoliopsida; order Apiales; family Apiaceae; genus Apium; species Apium graveolens. Next base: position 69,872,318 of record NC_133650.1, on the reverse strand, counting down.
AGTCATCCATCATCACTAGGTTATGTCTTTACTTTGATGTGATGTTGTCTTTGACTCCTCTTTCTGACATGCCTCACATTTATCATTTTCTGTATTCTAGATGAGGTAGTCCTCTCACTAAACCCTTTTCACAAAAAAAAGTTCCTTGAGTTGATGTTCAAGGGTGAGAGCTTTTATGCCATAGCCAGCTGTCATTTGCAGATGCTTTACTGTAGAAGCACATTACTTGACCATCTTCTGCAGAATTCCAGTCAGCTACAAATAGATCACCTTTTCTTACTCCATTGAGAGCAAGCCTTTCATTCTTCTGATTAGTGATCAAACACTTCTCCTTCTTGAACAACACATCACATCCTTTGTCACAGAATTGACTTATGATTAGAAGATTATGCATAAGACCATCAACCAGAGAGATTTCTTCTATGATGACATTTCCAATTACCAAACAGCCATATCCCATTGTATAACTTTGCTGTCATCTCCAAAGGTAACCACTGGGCCAGCTTTCTCAACCACCTTTGATAGCAGGGCTCTATCTCCAGTCATATGCTCGAACATCCACTGTCCAGAATCCACATGACCTTCTTCTTCTTTATGCCCTGTATACAAAGGAGATTAAGATTTTTTTGGTACCCAAACCATGTTGGGTCCAGGGTACTTAGGAACATATGCATATCTAGCAGATTTCTCAACATTCTTGACAGATTCACCATGTTTTACATTGCCATTGACTGTGTCCTTAACACCCTTGGAAGGACCATTAGCTTTGCTTTTGGTCTTGGTGAAGGTAGCCTCTTTCCTAGCACTAGGAGGGCTTGCAGTCTTTGACTTATTCTTGTTCTTATGCATGTGATTATCATGATCATGGCATGCATTGTGTGAATGTGTGTAATCAAGATACGTTTTTATGAATGAAATAACACATGACATGCAAGCAGGCTTATCACACTTGGAAGATTTAGGAACACTAGGCATGGTATGCATATTAACATTTTTTACTTTGTCCACTTTAACCTTTTTACATGCATGATATAGGTGTCCAGTGGATCCACAGTTATTACATACCTTTCTAGGGCCATCCTTTCATGTTCTGCCATTTCTATTCTTACTAGATTTAGTGGTGGAACTAAAATCTAGTCCTGTAGTAGTTTGTTCACTTTCAGAAGATGCTTGTTTATCAGATTTCTTAGCATTTTTATCTTTTATCTTTTCAATATCTTCAACAAGCATCTCATGATGAATGAACAAATTCTCCTCATCAAAAGGTTCCGAAGATGCCTTCTTGAAAAAAGGTTTCTTAGCATTCTTCAGAACATGTGGTGTATCTGGTGGATTAGCAACTTTTATTACAGGTTCATTATCCACCACATGTTTCTTACTAGATTTCCTAAGTTCATCATAATCTAGTCCAATTCCCAGTTTTCCACTTACAACTTGACTAGATATGAGTTCCTTTGCAAGATTAGCAGAATTAGCATAAGCCTGAAGCTTAGTTTCTAATTCATTTATCTTCTCATCCTTTCCTTCTATAGTCTCAACATGTTTCTTATCTCTAAGTTCCAGATATTAATTTCTTGTTTTAAGGTCTTCTATAGCAACATTGGTGAGAACTAGCTTATCATTTTCAGTTTTGATATTTTCTAGTTCTTGCTTTAAGTCACTAGCAGTACCTTCTGAACATCTTAGGGATAAGCAACAATTCATGTATCTTAACCTAAGCACATTGTAATTTTCAACACATAACTTGTCACTACATTCTACATTAGGTCTATCATAGGAAAGTTTATCAGAATATACTTGAGCAAGTTCTTTAAAAGCTATACAGTCAGCATTATCACAAATTTTAGCAGGGGGTGATATAGATACCCGAGGAGTTGATTCTGCCATCAATGCAAGATTTCCATATTCTTCCTCTTCATCATCTGTATCATCCCAGCTTTTTCCTTCTGCAATGTAGAACTTGACTGGATACTTTTTGGATTTCCCTGAATCCTTTTTCTGAACCTCTTTGCCCTTGTCTTCTGATTGTTGAGGCATCCTGCATTCACTGGCAAAGTGTCCAACCTCATCACAGTTATAGCATTTGAATTTGTTTTTGTCTACCATTCCAGTTTTATATCCAGAACTGGAGTATGAGTTGGATCTCTACCCTCTGCTACTGCTCCCTGAGCCCCTGAAACCTTTCTTCCTTCTGAATCTCATATTGCTGAACATCCCTGCTAGATTTGCCATTGTGGGATCTTCCATCTGTTTTAATTCTTCCACGGTGTAGTAGTCACTAGAATCCCCAGTCAGATTTCCATCATCCACTTCAGCCTCAAAAAGCACATTAGTTTGAGACTTGGCCTTCTCAAAAGTGATATCTAGGTCTTCATGCTTGCTTGCAACCAGTGCAGTTATTCTCAGCAACTCAGCATTTTTGGCATCACTGGATTTGTTTCCATATATGATCCTCTTCTGGTCTAACTCCATCTCATGAGTCTTCATTCTTCCATACACCTTTTCCAGTTTCATGGTCTTGAAGTCCACTCGTTCAAGAACTGTTTCTGCCTTGTTGTCCAGATGTGAAGGGAGTGTCAACAAAAACTTTCTGTTGATTTCATGTTGTGCATACTGCTTTCCATGAAGACTCATTTCATTTAACAGCCTATTCAGTCTTTCATAAACTGAGGTTACACCTTCACCCGGGAGAGACCTGAAGGCTTCATATTGAGTAGTTAACATGTCTAGGCGATTCTCTCTCACATCTTCAGTACCTTCCATTAGCAGTTAAATTATGTCCCACATGTGTTTGCCACTTTCACAAACAAGAATTTGGTGACACATGTCAGAGTCCATGGCATCTATCAATATCAGCTGTAGACTATCATCTAGGGCAACCAATTCTTTTTCCTTTACAGTCCATTCAGATTTTGGTTTAGGAATGGTACATCGTTCATTATCAGGATCAACCATTTCAAGTATGTGTGGGCCGTCATTCAGAATTTCCATGTAATCAGGGTTCGCAGCCTTGAGATAGAGAATCATCTTTTTCTTCCATAGATTGTAATTTTCTTTGTCAAACTTTGGTACCTTAATACTTCCAACCTTTTGAGAACTCATGATTAAATTATATAAGATTCAAAAATTTCAAGAAATATAAAATTTTGAAAATTAAAAAATCTGCAAAAGTGAACTTGTTTTGGTCTAAACTTCCGGATCTTCATTTGTATGTCAATCAAACTGCTCTGATACCAATTGTTAGATCCAAAGGTATCATTGAAGGGGGGGGGGTTGAATACGATACCACCAATTAATTCTGATTCAAAACAAGTTCTTAGTTTATGCTGGAAAGTAAAAACACAACAAAATTCAAGGAATATATTTCGATTGATATAAACCTTAATGTTGCTACAATCTAATCAATTGATTAGCTTCTACAGAAATTTCAACAGCATAACAATACAGTTACAAAGCAATTAATATGAACTTGAATGCTTCGTAATGCTCTCCATAAAAGCTTCTCAATTTGCTGGTGAAGAAATCTTCTTCTGTATGAATGCTGAGATTTCTGTTTTATTGTAGACTTAAAACCAAATTGAATATGTGGCTTTTTCTGGTCCAAGCATTCTAATTTGTTACACTTCAAAATAACCCAAGTCCCTAGTAGTCGATTGCAGTAGTCGATATAACCTTGGGTAGAAGTCGAATTCAAGCCTAGAGAGTGAGACTTGCCTCGGAATTAAACACAAGTACCTACTAGTCAATTTTTTAAAGCTCTAAATCGACTAGTAGAATCTAGAAGTCGATTTCTCCTTGAATTGAAATGCTAGAAGTCGAATTGTATCCTTAAGAGTGTTTTTGACTTAGATTCTTCAAGCAGCTTCACACTAGTCGATTTCTAAAGCTCAAAATCGACTAGTAGAATCTAGAAGTCGATTTTGGCTTGTTCTTGCCTTAGAAAATTTCAAAGTCAAGGCAAGAAAAGCAGCAAAGTTTCTTCATAGAAACTAATTTATGATTCTAGTAAATCTTCTACACAGAAGAATACAAGTTCTGAAGCTGTGAATGCTCAAACTCTGATATCAATATATTCTCATTCAGTCTGGAAGTCAAGACTCTCAGAAGTTTTTACAAACTCTGAAGCTTAAGGGAAGGGAGACTACTATCTACTATAAGGATCCCAAGATTCAGACTCTTGATGAAGAAATTACTAAAAGATTGTTTCTCAAGCATAATCCTGGAATGGATTTAGAGACTCTAAAGGAGGAAGAAGCTAGATTTGCTGCTGAGAAGACAAATCCTAAATCTAAAGCTTCTAATGCAAAAAAGCCTCCCAAACCTAAGGAGAAAGGTATTGTGATTAAAGAAAGATCTGCTACATAGATTCCTACATCAAGGACTAGATCTCAAACTACTACTGATCCCAAAGACAAGGGAAAAGGAAAAGTTGGGGAGACAGTCAAGAAACAGAAGATGAAGATTCCTCAAATTCTGATGGATCCTGTGTGCAAGATGGTTCAAGTCTTTGATGATGTTACTGCAGAAGATGAAACTGTTGAAACTCTAAAAAGAAGAAAGATGACAGAAAAATCTAAGACAACCTCTGACATAGCTCAAGTTGTTCAGAGTGAAGAAGTTCAGAACTTGACAAATCCTGAAGAAATTTCAGAACAGCAAGCTACAGAAGAATCTGTAAATCCTGAACAAGTCATCAAGACATCAACCTCTGACAGAGCTCAAGTTGATTTGAACAAGATGACAATAATGTGGGTTTTATGAGAAACAAAATCCAACCACCAGAAAATTCCCAATAATGTGGGTTTTATGAGAAACAAAATCCAATAACTAACCAAGACATCATCAAAGTGCACCATTTAAATCAGTAGAAAGTAACAACAATTAAAAAAATACCAAAAAAACAAGTCATATGAGAGTTTTATAAAAAATCAAAAACAAGAACTACATAACATACGAGGGTTTCACAAGAATCGAACCAAAATATAAAAGAATCACACCGTGGAGAATCACAACTGGAGAGGAGGTTTTAAAAAGGGTACTACCAGTAGAGGACCATGTTTATGGTAAGACACAAAACCAACCTCGATGGAAAAAAGGGGAACCTCGACTAATTTAGAAAAAGATGTCTATATTTTTTTAGCTTGAGTACTAGAAGTTTTTGCATGTTCGCCATACCATCGATGTGTTGCATATAGAAAACAATATATGCGAGTCTTTAACCGGTACATTGCTAAATATTCCCTGGAAGACAAAATATAGAGAATCTGTTCGTATTGATATGGCTGGAATGGGAATAAGAATGGAGATGAGGCCAAAAAATTCTGGAAAAAAAGAAGTTACCGATGACATCTTGGAACTTATTGCATAAAGAAAAAAATATTGTCTGCTCGTCCTTGATTGGCAAGAAGTTACCTGATGGTTTTTGTTTGAACCTTAAGGGTATAGTATCAATGCTTGTTGGAATGAAATCTCATGACAGTCATACAATGTTGCATCACTTGCTCCCCATCACACTTCGGTCAGTACTTTAGAAACAGGTCAGGTGCACTATTATCAGGTTTTTCCTTTTTTCAAGGCAATTTGTAGTAAAGTCATTGAGGTCGATAAATTAGAAAAAATGCAGTCTCAATTGGTGGAGACCTTATGCCAGCTTGAAAAGCACTTCCCCCCTTCCTTGTTTGATATAATGATCCATCTCTCAGTGCTTCTTGTAAGAGAGGTTGAGCTTTGTGGGCTAGTCTTCCTATGTTGGATGTATCCATTCGAGAGATATATGAAGACATTCAAGGGATATGTTCGAAACAGGGCTCATCCGAAAGGCTGCATCGCTGAGGCCTATATTGCAGAGGAGGCGGTTGAGTGTTTAGTTAATTTGGAAGAACCAACAGTTGGGTTATGTTAGATATATTTGAGATGTCATGTCTAATATGATTTGTGTTTAGTTTTTAGAACTTAACAACAGGACATATCAAGACTTACTGAAATCAGAACTTAATATCAGAACTTAAGGCATCATAAGATACATATCAGTACTTAAGTGCGGGAAGACTTCAGATAAGGAATGCGGCTGATTTACAGGAGAAGATATGGACTAAAACAAAAGAAGATATGCATGAAGAGTTAGAGGACTAGAAGACTTGTAGAAGATATCTAATTGATATATTTTAGGAGACAGAATTATATTCCATATCAATTAGAATATATCTTGTAACTGTTTACTATATAAACACAGCTTAGGGTTTACACTATAAGTGTTATCATTATCGAGAATATTATTCTTTGTAACCTAGAAGCTCTTAGTGATATTTGTTCATCACTGAGAGAGAACAACAGTTCATATTGTAACAGAGTTTATTGAATATACTTGATCTTTGTCATATACTTGTGTTCAAATCGATTTGTTTGTATAAACACTGTATTCAACTCCCTTCTACAGTGTTGTGTGACCTAACAAGTGGTATCGGAACTTTTCTATTAACACACATACAGTATAGATCCAAACAATCATGTCTGAAGAAACACAAACTCCAATGAAGCCCACCAAAACTCAAGATACTCAAAACACTCAAACCCACAGTCGATATGAGACTATTAGGGTTCCCATACTGAGACCTTCTGAGTATCCCATATGGAAAGTGAAGATGACTATGTTTTTGGAAGCTACAGATCCAGAATACCTTGATAGGATTAATGAAGGACCATATAAACCTACCAAGCTCTCTGTTGCAGTTGTTGATCAACCAGCAAAGTCTATACCAAAGGAGAAAGGTGATTACACAGCTGAAGACATCTCATCTATTGCCAAGGATACAAGGGTAAGGCATTTTCTGCATAGTGCCATTGATAATGTCATGTCAAACAGGGTAATTGGATGCAAGACTGCAAAGGAGATATGGGATGCTTTGGAGACAAGATGCTAGGGAACTGATGCAATCAAAAAGAATAGGAGAACTATACTCACTCAAGAGTATGAGCACTTTGACTCAAAAGTTGATGAGTCATTAACTGACTTATATGACATGTTTGTCAAACTTTTGAATGATCTGTCACTGGTGGACAAGGAATATGATCTTGAAGATTCAAATCTAAAATTCCTTTTAGCTCTTCTTGAAAATTGGGATTTGAAGTCTACTACCGTAAGAGACAATTATGACCTTACTGAAACTACTCTTGATGAAATTTATGGTATGCTCAAGACTTATGAACTTGAGATGGATCAAAGGAGCAAGAGGCATGGAAGAAAGTCAAGGACACTTGCTCTTAAAGCTGAGGAGGAATCTCCTAAAGTGGTTGCCTCAAAGAGGGGAAAAGGAAAGGCTCTCATCATAAAGTCTGATTCAGAGTCATCATATTCTGATGATGATGATTCAGAAACTGAAAGTTTACCTGAAATGGATGGTGATGAAGAGATGATGCAACTGTGTGCTCTTATGGTGAAGGGTATCATAAAGATAACCTAGAGGAAATTCAGAAAGGGCAAGAAGTTTTCCAGGAAAAGTGGAAGTACTGATAAGAAAGGGTTCAGAAAGTCTGAAGGCAAAGGAGGAAAGTCTGACAGAGGAGATAACTCAAATGTCAAATACTACAATTGTGGTGAAAGAGGCCACATATCTCCTGACTACAAGAAAGGAAAAAGTGACAAAGGCAAGGCACTTGTCACAAAGAAGAAAAGTTGGACAGACACTTCAGATTTTGAAGATGAGGTGAACTATGCCAATATAACTTAATAAAACAAGATCATAATCAACAGTGATGAAATATTTGTATAAAGGCATGATGCATTTCATGAGTATCACAAGGGTGTATCAAAGTATGCATAAGAAATGGCCTTCATCCTGTAGGAGAATCGGGTATTAGATGAATAATGATCTTACAAGGTTTAGTTCTTTGATGTCACAAGGTATGGTGGAGTATAAAAGTTTCTGTATGTTTAAACAATTCTGTTCCAGTATTTGGTATATGATGGGTATATATTTGTGGAGTAGTATCGTATTTGTATGGTTTAGTATCTGGTAAACCAACAAGAAATGATTCACAAAGAATAAGGCTTATGGCTCAAAGATTAAATGATGTGGCTCAGGTTCAAGGCTGAAGGATTTAAAGTACTTACAATATAAAACAGAGCTATTTTGAATACTTAACAATATGTCACGAGAGAGTTTAGAAATATTTGCATTATTTTTCGAAAAAGGTTTAAAAGTACTTGCCTTATCACAATTGATTCCAACTTCACTTGTACTCGTCTAATGACTCCATTCAACAACCACTCGTATACTTTTCCTATACCTCGCTTCTATTCTCTGATCACTTGCTTTATTTTCTACACATTAATTCCATTTTCTGATCACCTGCTTCCTTTTCTACGCCTTGCTTACTCTGCTAGGCATCATAAGTATCTATCAATATTCATCTCACATTATTCTAATCGTCACATGGACGTCATAAGGTTTCATCTACCCCTTCGTTTCACCCAAATTCGATTTACGGATTGAAAGATACGATCAAAACAATCATATAATATACACATACGCATTTAACACATCAATCAGTTCATATTTAGCAGGTAACACGTAAGATGTTCAATGAAAATGCTTTTCAAAGATGATTTGATGCTACAATAATTTTTCGGATATTTATTACGAAGTTTTAAACATTTTTCGGAATTTAAACGGGTCGTCGAACCATTTTTGAAACAATAAACAGGGTCCAATTGGCTGAATCTGGCTTCAAAATAATTTTATAATGATTATCGAGTCTTGAAAACAATTTAAAATAATATTTTAAAGCTCGAAACTATTTTTTGAAATTTTTAAATCAAAAATAAATAAGTAAATCTAATTAAATAATTAATTAAATCAATTAATAATTAATTAAATCAATTAATCAATTAATTTTGGAATTAATTGACCAATTAACTAATTAATTATCAACTAAAATTAATTAACTAATTAATTTAAATTTATTTTTAAATTAAAAATAATTTTTAAAATTAAAATAATAATTTTTGGAATTTTTAATAATTAAAAATGAATTTCTGTAATTAAAATAAATAGAAAATATGATTTTTAAATAATTTAAAACAGCAATCCTATTTTTGCAACTTTTACAAACTTCAGGGACTAAACTGTTTCGTTTTTTAAACCTCAGGGACTGAAATGCAATTTTGTAAAGTTCACCGTCGAACTTCGCCGGAAAATACCATGTCTCGCCGGAGAAGGCGATCCAGGTACAGTCACACCACCACAAGCTCCAGAATCAAACTACATATCACCAGGAATCTATACATGCAATCAAAATTGACAGATAACCCATGAGTTGGCCGGAAATTGGCTGAGAAGTTCGCCGGTTTCCGGTGAACTCGACGAAAACTTCAAATGACAACTCCCTTCAAACCAGGGATCGTCTGTTAACGAGCTATACACCAATCGATTTCAAATTTCAAGGGGAAAAAACCCACCTATCTAGAATATCTAATAACCCCTGGAACAAAAAGCCCTAAATTTCAATTAAGAACATTCATACCGGTTATAAACCATAATTTTAAAATTCGAAAATTAAACTCAATTTTGAACATGTTACTAGACTCCAAATCAGTCATATGACATATCAAAATCATCAGGAAATCAAGCTCTACAACATGCAACCATCAAATCATTCAAACAATCATCCATACAAAATTCATATTTTTAATCAAAATAATTTGAAAATAAATAATAATATAGAAAATAAACCTTTGATTCTGCAGTGATATGAAGCACAGATTTTGATAGTATATTTCAAGAGCTTTGATTTGAGTACTCGAGCTTCTCCAACGGATTCCGGTAACACCTTGAAATTGAGGTTTGATTCTTGGTAGGTTTTATGAATATAGGTATTTTCTCTGGAAAATTCTATAATTACTGTTTGCAAATGATTTTCGGTACGAAATAAAATACGGTAAAGGCTATTTATAATTTTGGAAAATTAGTATCCTGTTGGATCATTCCGGATATAAAATAGTACGTTTCTTTATAAACACAGATCCAAACGGTATCGATTTTCGAGATAATTATCCAAATCTGTACAATTTGTACTGCGGTCTTGGTCTCAGCATCTGGTTACACATATTATGAGGTGATAATTATGATAGTTTAATAAAAGATCCCGTTTATCGAAAATACGAGTTTTATAGATTTACCGAAACGAATTTTGTATCAAAAATATTACGCCGGGACCCGCACAGGACAAACCGTATGCTGGATCGAAAAAGTCAATACAAGGAAAATGCTCTGAATATTGCAATTAGGTTAGGAAGGAGTTCTTGGAAGAGTTTCGGGTTATAAAAACGTAAAAACGGTTGAGGTCGGCTGGTTCCCGATTATACAAAATAGTTTATAAACACTCGGAAAAATAATTTATTAACTCCATAAATTATATATAAAATCATAAGTCAACATAAAAGTTGATAAAAAATATCACAATTATCTATACTTTATTTTGGACTTATAAAAATTAAAATACTCAAATTATATCATATTTAAATATCCAAACACAGATACCACTTCACAAATAATTCACCAAAATTTATATAATCATCACATAATATTTATTTATTAAAAATAATAATTACACGTCATATCCCGGATATTACATGTATTATCACGGAAGATTGGAATCTTGCCCACATGTAGACCATATCTAATAGTTGATTTCTCATCCATAAAATATGTGCACAACAGCTACCAGTAGCAATATATTCAACATCAGCTGTAGAAGTAGAAACTAAAATATGTTCCAGTTGTGATTTTCCTGCACCCTGCATAATCTGCATCTGAATAACCAATTAGATCAGAGCCAGAATCTCTAGGGTACCAATTGCCAAGTTTTGGTGTGCCCTTGAGATAACTGAAAATTCTCTTAGTAGATACTAAATGAGATTCTCTAGGATCAGCCTGAAATCTAGCACAAAGACTAGTAGAAAACATTAGATATGGCTTACTTGTTAAATACAAAAGTGAGACAACCATGCCTCTATATTTTGAGATTTTCACAGATTTTCAGTAGTGTTCAACTCAAGCTTAGTGGCAGTGGTCATGGGAGCTTTTGCAGACATGCAATCCATTAGGTTTAAATTTTTTAAAAGATCATGAATGTATTTAGTTTGACTGATGAATATTCCATCACTAACTTGCTTAACTTGTAGACCAAGAAAGCAAGTTAGTTCTCCCATCATGCTCATTTCATACTTACTTTGCATTAATTTGGAAAACTTTTTGCAAAGTTTCTCATCTGTAGAGTCAAATATAATATCATTTACATAAATTGGAACAAGTATACTAGAGCCATTAACATTTCTAAAGAAAAGAGTTTTATCAACGGTACCTCTTGTGAAATGGTTTTCTAAAAGGAAATTTGACCAAAAGCTGCTGTATAGATATTCTTTTTGAGTTGCTTTTGTTATTTGCACTCTTAAAGATGCATCGTCAATTTTAAAAAAATTAAAATGGGTGATCTATAGTCCATTTTCTTTGTGGTGGTAGATTAGCTCTAGATGAGGAGGCCTCATTGTTGTCTTGATATGTGACTGAGTGTAGACTAGTCGACACTCCCCCTGAGTTGGTGGATCTTTGATTTGAGGATGGGGTTCTGTCAAACAGCGACCTAGAATGACTTTCAGCACCTTATGAGGAATAATCAATGGATGCTGAATGTCTGTCAATGGATGATCCACCTTGTCTATCAACGGATAAGTAATTTTTCCTATCAACGGATGATGCACTTTGCCTCTCAACGGATATATCATTATGTTCATCAACTTTTGTTGGTTATTTTGATGATAAATTTGAATTTCCTTTATTAATGCCTCTTACAAGGTCTTTCCTTACTAATTCATTCATATTCTTAAGTTCAAATATGACAGCTTCTTGTGCCATATCCAACTTTCATCCTGACTTGCTTTGCTGAAAAGACAAGTAATTGAATATGTATTTGTTGAGTTGAAATCGGCTAGGTACACATTTCCATTTCTAACTCCAAAAAGGACCACTTTATTGTTCTTCTTGCAGGTAACAACACAGGCTTCAGTTGTGAAAGTAACAGAGTTTCCTTTATCACAAAGTTGACTGACAATCAAAATATTGTGTTTGAGTCCATCAACTAAGGCAACTTCTTCAATGATGACATTCTCTTTTGAAATCAAGCCATATCCCATAGTATACCCTTGTTGTCATCTCCAAAGGTAATGACTGGGCCATCTCTATCCTTGAACTCAGTAAGCAGGGTAGAATCTCCAGTCATGTGCCTTGAGCAACCACTATCTAGATACTACAAATTCTTTATGTTTCCCTGCACACATCAAAACCAAATCAAGTTGATTTTGGTACCCAAGTTTCCTTGGGCCCATCTTTGTTAGCCCTTTTCTTAGGCTTCTTAGTCTTTCCATCATTAGACTTAGGTAACAACTGTAAATCAACCTTTGTCTTAGGAGTAGGACTTTGAGGCCCTTGAACAGTTATGAAACTATCAGAAACATTAGGATTAACATGGTATGGCAAAGATTGTGTAAATATGTTATTCCAATATGACATGTTAAATGGCATTTGAGGCATACTAAATGCATCATAATAAGGATTGTGTGCAAATGGCATATTAGCATAATGTGCAGATAAAGTTTATGCAGGCATAACAGGCATAGCATGTATGGGTGGTATGGACATGTTAGGAAAAGGTGGAGATGCAAATATGGGAGCACGTTTCACAGACTTGCACTTGATGGATAAATGATTAACACTATCACACTTAACACATGTCTTTCTAGGTGCATACTTATCAGGTGTGTAGTTGTTATTCTTAATTATTTCTACTTTCTAATTTCTATTTTTTTTCCTTTTAGAATCTGCCTTGACCTCAATCTTCTCCAACCTGTCATTTAATTGGTTTATTGACAGGTGCCCCACATTCACTCTGCTTGTATCTTTGGCTTTGCTTGATTCCCCTGGAACAAAGTGCTTGGTCACTGAACCATATTTTTCATTGAGCTTCGTTAGCTTTGATTTGCTAATGGTCTTTTTCTGTATCGACAGATATGCTTCCTTATCCTTTAACGGATAGTCAATTTTAGCTTTTAATGGATAATCTTTAGCCTTCTTCGACAGATAGGCTTCATCATCCGTTAAATCCATATTTGTTGATAGTCCATCAACATGGTTCAGTTTCTTCTTGTTCTTTTTCCATGTTTTTTCACAGAAGGACTCTATTCCTTGAACGTACATCCCTTGATGATTTTTAGGATTTGATCACCTCTTGCTCACGTTCAAGCTGCTTTCTCAAAATCTATCCTTTCTTCAAAGATTCAGTCAATTCATCCTTTACAATCTTGCACTCTATTTTCAATTTCTCAAACTCAATGAATTGAATTTCTAACACATCATTCCTCTCACTTAAAAATAGATTGTTCTCTTTAATTCTATTGTTTTCATTAGTGAGTGATTTAAGAGTGACACGCAAGTAATACAGTTCAGTAGACATATCATTTATGACATCATTACATTCATCTTTAGAAAGATGTGCTAGGTTTTTAGTGATTACCTGATTGCTTGAAGAACTGACTTCCGGTTCATGTGATTTGACCATAAGTGCTAGGCTGACATAATTTATGTCTTCATCTGCATCCTCACCATCTGCTGCTCAGTCATTCTCTTGAGTCAAGAAAGCCTTTTCCTTTTGTTTGAGCATCTCAAAGTATTTATTCTTATAATCAACAGGCTCAAACTTCTTTTTCTCAAAACTAGGATTTCTACATTCATTAGAGAAATGCCCACTCATGCCACATTTAAAGCATTTGAACTTGGTTTTCTTAACTATGTTCCTATTTGTCTTTGCAGCTCCAAAAAAAATTTTGAACTTGAGTTTTTCAAATCTCTTTGTCAAGAAAGCCAGATGCTCATCGACATCATCCATTTCATCCTGGCTTATACAGTCTTAAACATCTGCCATCAACCCTTTACCCTTGCCTTCACAAACACTTGGTTGGTGCAGACTTCAAAGCTTCAACATTAATCTCTTTCCCTCTCTCTTGTTCAGATACAAGTGCAATAGATCCACCCTTCTTCCTTCCTTTCTCTAGTTGCTCATCCTGCTCCATTTCGATCTTATAGGTTCTTACGATGCCATACAGTCTCTCTAGAGTAAAATATTTATATTCTTATGAGTTTCTAAGAGGGACTGTCATAGGCTTCCACTCTTTGGGTAGAGATCTCAGGAATTTCATATTTGAATCTTTTGTTTGGTAGATCCTCCCATACAGCTTTAATCCATTTAACAATTTTTGAAATCTACTAAAAATGTCATTCAAAGACTCACATTCCTCAAAATGGAAACGTTCATACTATTGTATAAGGAGTTGCATCTTATTCTCTCTCACATGCTCAGTTCCATGACATATAACTGTTATTCCCTAACAATACAACAAGAATTACAGAAGGGGAGTTGAATTTAATTCTTGCTACTTTTTCAAGATTTTAAAAACTGTTCTAACTGAATATATAAGTGTTTGATTTGCAGAGTGCAGAATGAAAGAATTATATAAATCAAAACACAAATTAATAAAAACACAAGCTTTTAAAACTTTTTGGTGAATTTGAATGTATCCACCAGATATATACCAGATATATATATATATATATATCAGTTTGAGAACTCTGTGTAGCTTAAAATGGCTCACAGCTGCTTTACAAGTAGAACAAACAAATCTACAGAGAAATTCTTGACAAGTACAGCTTTTTCAATCTCTCTTTAAAATGTGTTTGCTTAGTTTAATGTTCTACTAGCTACACTTGGTTTATATATCACCAAGTTTACATGATAATAAGACAAGATAATAAAACAAAACATATCTAGTCTAACTCCATGCCGCTTCACTACTCTATTCCAGCATCTTTGAATATCTTCACAATTGCATGAAAATGGTAATGCTTCTTTGTTCTCAAATTCCTGCTTAACAGGCTACCACATCATTTTTGCAAACACCTAACGCATGTGACTGTGTTGTCACTGTCAACAGATATTTGAATTTTATCATCCGTCGGGTACATGTTTGTCATCCGTCAGGAAACTTTGTTGATCATCCGTCGGGTAGCTTAGTTGATCATCCTTCGGGTAGCTATTTGTCACTTGACTCCATTTCACTTATACAGAATTACAAGACATCTCATATTTATAATTAATCAACCTATTCTGCATATCCACTAGTAGTCAACATGACTCATATACTCCTACAGAAGCTACACAAAGTTGATTGCAGAAATGTGCTACAATACTTATTTGTTACATAAGCTACTCACCCGGTGGATGTCAAATTATCATCCGTCGGGACTATATTAAATCATCCGTCGGATCTATATTTGATTATCCGTCGAGTGCTACAAAATTCACTAAGTTGAATCTACTAAGGTGTTTTGTTTAATTTATCATCAAGTTCATAACATATTCCTAACAATCTCCCCCAATTTATGTCTACTGGAATTGTAGCCATAAATTAAGAGAGACTTGATGATAACAAAACATCCTAAAAATATAGATTGAAAATAGTACATAAAACTATTTCCTTGATTGTCTGGATTTCTTCCCAAGCCTCCTGTTATTTTCCTCTATTTGATTCTGGAGTTGTCTGTGGAATTCAAGTTCATCAGCTTCAGATAAATCCAACATTTCTTGCATTTCCAAAAGAGTCTCATTGGTCATTTAGTCTGAAGAATCTTCTAACTCCCTTATCATCCATGAATTCCATCAGCCAATAAGGCCTCAAATGCACTCTCTTTCCTGTATAAGGAATAGACAGTATTTTTAGAAGTGCATCTTTGGCTCTATTGCTCCTTAGCTCCTCTATTTTCTTTAGGACTATTCTCCTTGTAGTCACATTAAATCCAAAGTTCTTCTTGAAGGATGAATAGATTGGCTTTCTTGAAGAATCCTGTGAAGTGGCCATGTGATCTATTTCCCTCCCTTGTACTTGAACACTAGCCTTTCAGGAAGATGTCTGTAGGCATCAATTCCTCTTACTTCTTCCAGTTTTTCCAAGTAGAGGTTTATTTCAGAAAACTCCTTGATGTCACAAATGTATAAGAGATTCTCTTATTGACTGTAGGTTGAGATTTGGTTAGGGTCTTGGATCTAAGATTCACAGGCTTCACTTTCTTTATTTCTCTAGTCTTTGTTTTCTTTGGCTTGTTGAAGATTGGAAAGTTTAGTTCGGGAATTGGCAAACTATCCCAGTTTACTGGCTCATCCTTTGGAATTATGGGCTCATCATGAATATTCCTTGTTGGATCCACCATCTTGAATTCTTCAAATACCACTGAGGGTTTTGATGTCTTAGTTGAAGTTGTAGACTTTTTGGGAATGTAGTCTTCCATTTCCTCATCATTGAAGTCCAATATTCTTTTCGAGGGGAGCTTGTATCTGAATTTTCTTTTTTGTTCAGGTTCCTGTTGCATTTTTGGATCCCGAGGTTCAGCAATCACAGATGGTTGTTCAAAAATCTAAGTTGTAGTCTTCACAGCTTGAAGTTTGGCCAAGATAGAAGCTTGCTCCTTCTTTTGTTTGAGCTACTTAGCATCTAAGGCAGCTTGCTTCATTTTTTTCCTGATTTTTTCCTTCTCTTTCTTTTTAGCTTCTACAAACTGAGGGTGTCCAGCCACCACACAGATTTCCTTACCATTTCTGTAGATCTTGGCAATCCTTCTTTTAAGTGCGGAATCAGCTGGATCTTTGAAAAATGCAATTGACCTAGCCAACAACTTCTTCTCATCTAGCCTAGGTATTTTATACACAATATCCATCTGGTGTGACGCCCCCCAAATCCGGGGTCAGGATTGGGTGTCACTACACAACTTAAAATAATAAAAACTTGTATATTAAAATAAATATACAGATAACCCCTCATTATTCAGGATCGCTTATAGGTTATAGTATGAAACAAGAATCTAACCTTCTGAAATTTACAATGTCTAAATACAATTTCATTACCTCATTAATAATTTCCTTGTATTGATCACTCCGACATCTCCAAATGTCTTCAGCTGGAATCTCACCACTTTTGCTGTCTATTAAAAGCTATTCACTTTGCCCTCATTTGATACTGAAAGAAATAAGAGTTCACAAAGCAAGAGTGAGCCAAAAATTCCCAGCAAGTATCATAAATGGTTTCCAGGTATCAGATCAGAAAACTCTTGGAAACGATTGTTGAATGATTTTAAAAACGCCTTTACATATTAAAATAGTTGAGCGAACAAAACATCGACCCTCATTGGCCTTTAATCATAAATCACATTTTTCCGTATAAGGACAGTAACCGTTTCAATAATTCATCCTTTTGAATTAAATCTTGATTATCCACATAGGGCATGTAATTATATTATCCACATAAAACATAATCATATAATTCATGGAGCACATAAGTTGAATCATCAAAAGATATGTCTCGATATGTTTAGAATTGAAATTGGGTCAAAAAGAATATTTTATCGATCAATTATTGACTCGGAATGATCCATAAAAAAAACTTCCTTTAGATACAAAGGAATTTAGGTCTCGAAAATATTTTTAATAAAAGAAAAATATTTTTCTGAGTCTAGAGGCGTTCGTTTCGTATTAAACGGACGAACAGTTGATTTATTATAAATTTTTGAACATTTTTCGGAATTAAAACAGTCTCCGAATCATTTAAGAATTAAATAATAGGGTTCGAATACTCGAATATGACTTTAAATAATTTTATAATAATTATCGAGCCTTAAAAATAATTTAAAATAATATTTTAAAGCTCAAAACTATTTTTCAGAATTTTTAAATCAATTTTAAATAATTAAATCCAATTAAATAATTAATTAAAATTAATTAATAAATAATTAAATTAATTAATCAATTAATATTTAAAATAATTGACTAATTAAATAATTAATTATCAACTAAAATTAATTAATTAAATAATTAAGATTTATTTTGGAATTAAAAATAATTTTCAGAAATAAATAATGAATTTTAGAAATTAAAAATAGAATTTTTGAATTATTTTGAAATAAAAATTCAGAAACAACTTTCAGGATTGGGGTTTGGGAAAATCAGGATCGAACCCGGGTCGTAGCGGGTTTCGACGCGGGTCGCGAAGACCGAACCGGGTCTGGGTTTGAATACCGGCCGGAAACTGGGGCAACCCAGAAACCAGCGGTTTCGACCAGAATCCGGTCGCCTTCTGCAACCCAGAAAATCACAGGGTTTAAACTCGTTTCTGCTTCAAAATCACTCCTAAGCTTCCCAGAAATCCAACCACAGCAACCACATGGTCAAAGCGTTCCCAAAATTCGAACTCCGGCCACAAACCGGAGCCATTTTTTTCCGGCGTCGAGCTCGGAAATCCTACAACATATCGAAATAACAGATTCCTCAACCAAAAAACATGTTTTATATACGAAATCGAAGTTCAGGAATTGTATAATTTATTTATATCAATCATATCTGCAACAAGAACATCTAAAATCAGTAAAAATCGAAATAAAAATGAAATAAACAAAAGAAACAAAAACACAGTTTCATTGAATCAGCAGTCGTTTGATACTAATAAGTACATGAATCGATTATAAATCACGTAATGAAGCTTTTCCCATCATCAAATTCAATCAATAACCCTCAGAACGAAAACGCCCAAATTTGAGCTCAAGAACAATCAAGAACCCTAATTTCAAAGCTGTCCAGAATCAATCCTTAATTTCTATATGTTATTGAACTCGGTTTTTGACATATAATATATCAAATTGACCAGAAAAATATTATCTACATGATGGAATCATCAAATCATATCAACAACATCAAGAACAAATTTTCATAATTTAATCATCCAATAATTCGAATATAAATAAATAAATAAGAAAATTACCTTAATTGATGCACTAAAATGGTTGATTGATTCAGAAAGTATTTTTCGGGAGCTTCATTTTGATATATTAGACGCCTGAATCGGAGTTCGGTAACGTCCTCATTCGTGCGTTTGATTCTCAGGAACGTATCCTTTTTAGGGTTTTTTTCTCTGTATTTACTGTATTTTGCTGGTTGTAAATGAATAAACGAATAAAATGAAATAAGAAATATGTTATTTATATTTACGAAATATTGGTTCGTTCTGGATCGTTAAATTAGTTGCTTAGCCGCTAACTAACCGCAATAACAATCCGATTTGATATCAGTTTTGGATAATTATCCCAACCGGGCTTTTTATAAAACACTTTATACGGAAATAATGTAATAATATCCCGTCTTTCGAGAATACGGGTTTTGTTGATTCACCGAAATGATTGTCGTATCGAAAATTTTACGTCGGGCCGCGCACGGGTCAAACCGTAATCCGGATCGAAAAAGTCAAAACACGGAAAATGTCGGGAATTACCATATTAGGTTAAGAAGGAGTTTTCGGAAGAGTTTCGGGTTGTAAAAACGTAAAAACAGTTGAAGGCGGATGATCCCGGCTTTATAAAATAATTTTATAATTATTCAGAAAATAATTAAAAAAATTCATAAATCATTATTAAATCATATAACACTCCATAAATTACCAGAAAAATACCTTAATTATCTATATTTTGTTCTGGATATATTAAAATTAACATACTCACATTTTATTATATACAAACATCCAAATATTATTATCAATCATCAGATAATTCACCAAAATTCATATAATATTCACATAATAACCATATATTGATACAAATAATTACACGATGTTTTCCGGATGTTACATCCCCCCCCCTTAAAAGGATTTTGTCCTCAGAATCAATAATACTGATACTTTTCAAGTTTATCACTTTCATTTTCTCAGGTTAATCTCTCAACCTTATATTTTTTTCATAACTTTAACGTATAATATCAATCTTTCCTTCATAGCCTCTTGCTAACATCATATTCTATTTGTTGCTTGTATAACTCAATTCAACTCTCCATCTTCTATATATATGATGGATCTAACTTACTCCTTCTGGATATATAAATATAAACGCCCTATAAATTCGCTATTCGGGTAGCGGTGAAGCCAACTCACTTCTATTTATCCTGTTTATTCTATTATCTAGGAGGGACCAGCATAACACATCTTAATTCTCTTTTCTTTCTAATTCTAGTAACTCATGCTTATGTGCGTTTCCAACTATTACTCGGTGTTGAACCTCGTCCTCATATGTTTCTTCGTTCAAATAACCTAATTTATAATCGCTTCCCATCGCATTCGAGGCTCTTTAACCGTTCCTGTAATCTTCCTCTGCATTTGTAAATGATGCACTGAGACCAGGGCGTATTTACTTTCTATCATTGACTATGATATTTTTCCCATTACCTTTCTTATAATTTCTCGGGTCTCATCACTTTAATCACACCTCAACGGTTTCTTTCCGACATCAAATCTATCAGTTACTCACGTAACCTGAATTAACCTCCATTTTATACTTAGAAAGCTAAATTACCTTTCTTAGCCACATACATTTGAACATCTTATGAACTCGTTATGCCTATAACAATAGGGTCAACCCATTCGTAACCGTTCTATCTATCTCATTGTCTTGATGGACTAACTTAATTTATACTAATCTGATTTTCTTTCTAATTTTAATAATTTGCGTTTCTGCACCTTCCATTTTCCTGACTGTTCTACTTTACTTCTCGCGTCTCCTTCTGTTCGGTTAGTCTGGTCTATAATCATTTTCAATCGTATTCGAGAATCTTTAGCTAGTCTCTTGTACTTTCGATCCGTTTGCGCCCGATATACTGAGCTCATGGCGTCTGATGCTTCGAAATGTTCTGAATCTATTCAAAACTAAAAAGTAAAAGACAATTTCGACAATCGCATTTAACTAGAGATGCACAAAAAGCCCAGGCCCGAAAATCTGGCCCAGCCCGATCCGGTCAAGCCCGGCCCGGTCAAGCCCGGCCCGGTCAAAGCCCAACCCGGTCCTGGCCCAGACTTCGGGCCTCGACGGACCCTATAATTTTAGGCAAAGCCCGGCCCGGCCCGGTTAAAAGCCCGGGCTTCGGCCCGGCCCGGCCCGATTAAAAGCCCGAAAAAGTCCGGTTATAATCTGAATATTCTAATATATTTTCTTATATATTTATAAATTCACATTTACTATAAATATAAATAATACTTTAAACACATATATATATTTACATATTTGTGATTAATAATATTATATATATACTTTGTTGCATAAATAATGAAAGAAGATATAATAAGTACACTATATATATTTGGATATCATTGTTATCATAACAATGATAAAATATATTATTCTATAAACATATTTATTTGTTGCCGAACTTAAATGTTTTCAACGAAGTAATGTTTTCATAAAATATTTCATGTAAACTAATACATTTTTACGATGATCTAGTTGCTAACATATGTATTCTTCGGAATCTCTAATAATACTCGATCCGATTTAAATTAGAAAAAAGCCCGGCCCGATCCGATCCAGCCCGGAAAAAAGCCCGGTTAGGCCCGTCTCAAGGGCCCAAATGGGCTCTGACATTTTCCGAAAGCCCGGCCCGGCCCGGTCAAAGTCGAAGCCCGAAAAGCCCGGCCCGGTCAAAGCCCAGGCTTTTTAAGGCTTGTGCATTTCTACATTTAACTCACCACTTTGTAGTATTTTTTTTCAATTTCTTTTCAATCACTAACAAGTATATTCATCGAGCTAAATCTTTTACTTTCTGAAAGGAAATATTAATTTGGAATAGAATGAGCCATAACTTTATTCAAAACCAAACTTTTGGTACTAATACCAATTTTGTTGTCATATCAAATTAGATATCAATATGAACTTTGATGCTAACAACATTCCATACTGAAGTCAACATCAATCATCTATATTAATACCACATTTGATATTTAACAACAAAATAAGTATCAGTATATTCCAGAAGTCGGATCAAAACATGCTCTCAATTTCTAACTTTTCCTATCCCTTTATCCACTCCCCTGCAATCTTAGTGATATTCACTCTTTCTTTTCTTCTCAAGACATCTTTATCAGGATAGATCTTGCTTGGTTGGTAATTAACCATACTTTCGTAGCTTATAATTAATTATAACCAAAGTTCATACCTTTGAAGCTTCGAACGCAGTTGCTAATCTCTCACCCTTCGCATACATATCTTCAGGTGTTCAACTTGGTCTTCCTTAGTTCTTGAATGGGCGAGGATGTTATTAATAAATACAATCACACTATCCAATTACTCCTTATACACTATGTTCATTTAATCTTCAGACTTGCAATTTCTGATAACCGATGCGTGATTTCATACCTCCTTTTTTCCATAATCACCTTTGTGTATGGAGCGAAGTACTCTTTATTTCATTATTCTTTTCATTCCATATTTCTGAAGTTTTCCTTCACTCAATTTCTCATTTCCACTGGGTTATACGATTCAGGGCTTTTGACACCAGCTCGACTCGTACTGTAACTGATGAAAATTCTTACCTCATTTCACGAGGTAACCTTGGTAAATCATTCGTTAGAATCTTCAGGACTTCACTTTAATTATGGAGAATTCTGATATGAGATTCATTGTAACGTTCTTCTTTAACAGTTCGCCACTTATACCTTGGTTTACTCTCCCTTGTTTACACGCATTCCTTGAATGAAATTTCTATCTTCAATTATCGGCACTTCACTTTATTCTCCTATCAGTTTTGACACAGCTGACAGTCACCACTTGCTTATATCCTGAACTATTTTATAAAATTTCTTTATCATCCTTTTTGATTCCACTTCTTTTCTTATTTAGTTCTTCATTCTCATTACTCATTAACTCTTTTAACATAAGGAATGCCTTTTTCTTGATAATATTAATATGTGCATTATTAGCCAAGCCATTTCTGAAGTTAATAAAAAGCTTTTATTTATAATATTTAAGTTCTTACTGATAGAATTATCAAAATTTACCGATAGTTACTTTCTTAGCCTCACTTAAATCATCATTGATCGCATATTTGGCTTTTTCAATTGATCAACATTTCTTCTTCCCAAGTTCACATGTGTACTTCGTTAGTCTTCTTCTTACATCGGATTCTTGGATTTGTGAGCTTTCGAAAACTTTTATTCGATCGCCATTCGATATGGGTATACTTTTAAGTCCTCCCTGAAACGCTATTACAGATGATAGAATCTCTTTGCTTTATCTTGAACCTTCAGTTCTTGAAAACATTCTTCTTATTAGCATGTACCAATTACTTTCCGTTCCTCAGGTTTATCGAAAATAGCGTATTTATCTAGATAAAATCTCGCACATAGATGTGGTAACATCACGCGAATTCTACTAAACTTTTGATTCCTTCTATTGCCATCAATTCCTTCAACTTGCTAACCGCTTTGATTTTGGATCTGAAAATCATGTTAGAGCTTGACTCAATCTAATTGGAATCGATCTCCATTTAGCTAACCATTAATTGGTAAAGTTGATCAATTAACTCTTTCAACTGATCACTTAAACCAAGTGAAGACTAGCTAACTGGAATCAAAGACTAATTACATAAAGTCGGTTTAATCATAACATTCTTTCTCAAGAACCGAGATCACAATCATTTGGAGTACCGATGAAAATGACAATATACTTCTTTATTCTTGAACGCAGGAAATTTCTGAAAATTTAGGCAGCACTTCCCTAACACCATTGACTATCAGTCGGACTCAAGCCGATATCATCAATCAACCAAATTATCCACAATCATATCCATCCACTTCCATCAACCAAAATCATCAATTCCCACAATTCACCTTTGATCAGCATCTGACTGGCATAACATATATCTTTTTAATTGGGATTGGGTCTAAAACTCACAATGATTAATATAACCATACATTTCTCAATTCTTTCAGAATATTACGAATTGTCATTAATGAATTTATCTTGTTGTTTGTAAGTCATATGTCATAGGCCTATTTGTATATTCGAGGATTCAACTCAACTCAAATAAGAATGTAATAAGTAAATAGTGGATCTACCGTCAAAGAGATCTCACAGAGTAACATCTGTCAGAGAATTCAGAAACAAGGTTCATCTACAGACTTGAGGAGTTAATTCACTGGAAGAAGCTCAAGAAATTGATCAAGCCTCAGTGATGCAAATCAAGATTGTGGATTTAATCAAGTGACAGAGATCTCGTCAGGGTATCATTAATTACAAGGATTTAATCTGAAGAAAATCAAAGTGTCAAAGTCAAGACATGAAGAAACATCACGGAAGTTAGTCACTCATGAACCAGACAGTACATCGAGTGTCAACATTGAAGTGGTGGAATTGATTCATATATTTCAGTGATTTTCAGAAGATATACAGAAGAATAGATGATGCTCAAGATTAGTATTAATTCTCTATTAATTAATTAATTCATATAATTTAATTAAGAAAATAAATTATATCTGCAAAAGATTAATTTATTTGATTAATTAAATTAATTGATTAATTAATTCTGAATTAATATTAAGAATTTTCAGAATTCAAATTGGTTTAAAAATCTGTTTTAATTCAACAAGACAACTGATTGTATTAGTATGACAATCGGTATGACAATCAATAGTCATACCGAAAGTCATGCTAATTCAAAAGGATTGTCTTACCAGAATTTTTATAGGATTTAAATCTATTTATTTTCAGCAAAAACAATCTGTTTGAACTACTATGACAATCGGTATGACAATTGATTGTCATACCGAAAGTCTTGCTAGTTCATTCTGATTGTCTTGCTAGTTCTAAGGATAGTCCTACCGATTGTCTTGCTGAGCTCAGGATTGTCTTGCCAGTTCAATTCTATTCGGTTGATTGATTAAAAGAAGCAGAAGCAGCTCATTCAAAATTAATTCAATCAACAATACAGAACCCGAGAACAAAAGAAAAAGAAGCAGAACAATATTTCATCTTCTCTGCAAAACTTCAAGATCAATTTCTAGATTGTAAAGTTAAATCCAATCAACTAGAAATCTTTATCTTGTTCTTGTGTAACAATCTAGCGGATCAAAATCCCTAAAACTTAATCTCAAATCACGTTTAGCATTTGATTCTAATTATTGCAAAAATAGAAAAAGTTCATGTCAAATTTATTCTAAATTTGTGATAATTAATTTGAGATTAATTCCTTGTAATCGATACAGTTGTTGTAACACCTTTCAAGTTTAATAATATTTTTATTTAACTTGAATTTTGTTTCACATTTTTTATTCCGCATTTAATTCGATTATTCGGTACTGTTTGTATTCAACCCCCCTTCTACAAACACATTGGGACCTAACAATTGGTATCAGAGCCTTCTGATTAACGAACAAATCAAGATCCTAGACTTTTGTGATTTTTCAACTCCTTGAATTTTTATTTATTCAAAAATTCATAATGACTTCACAAAAAGTTGGAACCGTTAAAATTCCACTATTTGATAAAGAAAATTATATCATGTGGAAGAAGAAGATGCTATTATTTTTACAAGTTGCAAATCCCAAATATCTGAACTTGTTAAAGAAGGGTCTAAAAACTCCGATGGTTATTGAACCAGAGGTGATAGTAGATGATGTTGTGATTACCAAAGCTAGAACCTATCCAAAAGAGCCTGAAGATTTTACTCCTGATGAAAAGGAAGAAGCCTCCTTGGATGCCAGCCTTCAATTAATTTTAATTGATTCCCTTGATCCCTTAATGAACAAACATGTGATGAACTGTAAAAATTCCAAACACATGTGGGAAACTATTGAGGTGATCAATGAAGGCACAGAGGAAGTTAGGGAGAACAAGTTGGAGATCCTAACCTCTGAGTATGAACATTTCAAATCAAATCCAGGAGAAGGAATTACTGAAGTGTTTGAGAGGTACAATGCGTTGATCAACAACCTGAACATCAATGGAAAATTTTATTCAATCAGGGAGGTCAACAAAAAGTTCCTTTTAACACTGCCAACTCATCTTGAACATAGAATCACTGCCATTAGAGAAGCTAGAGATTAGAGTGAGATTTCTTTGGATAGGCTCTATGGAGTGTTAAAAACCTATGAGTTGGAGCAGATTCAACAGAAGGAAGTCTACGGGAAGGATAGAATGGTCAGCACATCTACTGCACTTGTAGCTGAAGGTCAACAACAACAGCAATCTCAACAATTGGAGAGAATGGTACAGTGTTCCAAGGCTGAGGAAAATATGTTAGTAGCAGAATATGATCCTCCTACTACAAATCAATAAAGTGATGATTTTTATTCCTTGGAAGAGCTGGAGCAATTGGAGGACGAGTCAATGGCCCAAATTGTCAATAGATTCTCCCATGTCAGATTCAAGAGGAATCCCAAGCTTAAGTACAAGTCCAACTACAACAAATTCCAGAAAGGTGGATCTTCATCCTCTAACACCAGCAGTGGTGGATACAAAACAGGGATGGCTGATCGGAGCACCATTAGATGCTATAACTGCAATGAGTTGGGACACTTTGCCACAGAATGTAGGAAGCCAAAGCAAGTAAGAAAGAACTCTGAAAGGGCTTATCTGGCAAAGGGAAGAAGCTGGGATGATACTGACAGTGAAGATGAAGATGAAGGAAATCTTGCTCTTATGGCTATTGATGGAAAAGCTTCATCGTCAAGAATAGAGGTAAAACTTTCTGATGCTGAAATGGTTTATCACCTAAGAGGTAACTTAGATTGTGCACGTCGTGATAATGAACTGTTAAGTTTACAGATCACAGACCTTGAGAAAGAGGTCAATGAATTAAGACTTGTGCACATTAATCAAGACAAATTAAAAGAACAAGTATCTTTTCTAGAGAATAGAGTTGACTGTTATGGAAAACTCGAAACTATTCTCAAAGACAAGATCACCGGTCTTGAGACTAAGGTTAGAGCCTACTTCAATTCTTGTTCGAAGGCTACAGAGTTCTACAGTAAGCAATCTGTTAATCAAACATCTGGAATAGGTTATGATTACAATGTTGCTAATGGAGAATTAGGCATAAACTCCCCTCCTCGTGTCTGTGCTAAAGGGAGGGAAGTACCACATGTGCTTAAGGGTGTTGATGAACCCCTCTATAAACCATCAATTGCTGAACCATTTGATGCGACCTCTTCTGTTATTCAAGAAGAAATACGTGCTGAAGATCATGCTAATGAGAAGGTTGTTTCCAAGTCAAGTGTGTCGAAAGTTCCAGTCAAAGTTGTGAAAGCAACTGAGACTAACTCAGACACACATGAGTTGGATAACAAAAATGCCATGTCTACCATGCATAAATTGCCTGTTGTTAATCACTCTCATAAAGCATGTGGTGTTTCTAATTGTATGTCTTGTGCTTTTAATATGATGTATGCTTATTTTAATGGTAAGCATGTTTCTAATGATAAGACTACTCTTCATCAACATGTGAATAACAAGAAGCATGATAGGTCTAAGACTGCTAGTCCTTCTAAGGCTAGAAAGGAGACATTTGTGCCTAAGCTTAAACAGAAATTTGTTAAGGCTGTTTACAAGGTCAAATGTTCAGTCATTGAGAAAGTTGAGGCAATTAAAATTAAAAATGTTGTTTTGCCTGACAAAGGACAGTTCTATAAGTATGCCGGGCCCAACCAAGTTTGGGTTCTGAAGAAGGTCTAATCCATTTGTAGTGCAGGGCATTAAACAGGTGTAACCGGTAGTGTGGATTCTTGATAGTGGATCATCAAGACATATGACCGGAGATAGAGCCCTGCTATCAAATGTAGATTGAGAAAGCTGGCCCCCTGGTTACCTTTGGAGATAACAGCAAAGGTTTATCTGAGGGATATGGCTGTTTGCAAGCTGGTAATGTTATCTTGAACTTGTAAATAGTTTCTATATTTTTGCTATATTTATATAAGTTTTTATTTGTATTTTTTTGTAATTGTAAATATTGTATGATATATGAAATTGAATGCTGATATCTTGTTGATAGATATTTGGTATTTAATTCATTGATATTTGTTTTTATTATTAATATTTGTATTGTATTATTTTTTTATTTTTTTATTTTTTTATTTTATTTTTATTTTATTTTAAATATTATGCAACATAACAATTAGTATCTAAAGTACTTGACAAGTATCGGTCAATGATATGTTGTTAACATTATGTTGCAGATATTTGTAAGCTTTTGACATGAATGAGAATTACTTTGACTTTACCCTAAGTGATCAATGTTTTATCAAAAACTCATTCATATTGAAAAACAAAATCAAACTTCTTTCTACATTTTCTCTCTATTACCATATGTTCTGTGTTACAGGTTTAGTCTCCAATGACTTTCTTTCATTGACAGTCATGAGGTTGAAAACCCACAACGTCTATCCCAGACTGTAAAGACAAACACAAAAACAGAACCAACCAACACTCTCTTACCACTAAATGTAATATGAATGAGCGTGAGGGAGATAGTGCCTTAGTGCACCACATAAGGAAGGTTCTGTAGTCAACCCAGTAGCTCTATCTCCTACATAGATGAGTAGTATTTAAACTGAGACAACTGCTAGCCCCCATACATCTTCTCAAAAAGATGTAATGGCTGAAAAGGCACAAAAACAGTTACTAGATTCATTCTCTCAACAGGGTGTGTCTATTGAAATTTGCCTGTCGGCCAAGGTATCCGATGTAGTGTCACCACTTCAAATATAAACAATTCTTGATGCACAAGGAAAGGTTACACACACAAAGGATGAGTTGACGGAAACAAGAGTTTCGACCATTTTAAGGTCAGATTCGATTGTTCAAGGTTCGTTAATGGACCAATTGCCTTTACAGGTGTTAGGAGAGGATACTGATCCAAAAGCCATATGTCAGTGGCCAGTGTCTACCTCCCCAGGCTTAAATCCCCTGGATGCATCTGCGGATGGTGGATCTGACATAGGTGCAGATTGACAACTTGTTGACAATGATTCAGATATCACCTGATGAGTCACAAGGAAATGTCTTCACAAGCATTAGAAGGGAACTTTGATCTTTATGCTAAATTCTTTGGATCATTGTTTACCTTCCCAGAATTCAAATCTGGAACCCTAAAAGGGAAACTAGCAACTTGTAGATTATGACTCAGATTTATCTGACGAGTTTAACAAGGATGGGGATTTGCGAACTCCCATTGCACCACCTGTGACCTCCTTAAGGATGGCTAAGGTGATTTTCCTTGCAGGTACAACTGGATTATGGAGCTATGAGAGAAGAGTGATACACTTGTGAGAATGAGTGTAAACACGAGTGAAGAGAAGAGTGAAACACATGTGAGGTACACTAAACAGAATCACACACTCACAGTGAGGAAGAAAGAGAAACTTCTTGTTATTTCTTTTCCAACCAAGTGAAATATGAGAACTCCTTCAGACGACGGCATACATTCCTTCTTTAAGGGGGAGATAAAAGCTTAAGTAATAGTTTGGAGGGTTCCTCAACTAAGGGGGAGAAATAGCAGGGAGGAAGAAAAAGATCATATGTACACTACACCACACCATTGTTGTTTGTAACTACAGATCCTATTGTACGGGAGAGGTGGTAAACACAATGTGATTTTCTAGTAAGGGAAGAAGCTGTTTTCAAAAGGGGAGTACCATTGGTTTTTATCTGCGAATCCTATTGTACGGGAGAGGTGGTAAACAAAGGTGATCTTCTTTAATCAGTTGATTCTCATAGGGGGAGAAGCAAGAGAGATATGGGCTTCTCAACAGGAAATGTGGTTGTACAAATGAAGATGGAACTACTTGAAGATATGTTCAGTCTAGAGGAACATCTACATGGAATCTGGAAAATGTTAAGTCTAGTCCAGAACTTTTCTACTATTTACTTTGTATTTCTTTTTATATCTTTTTCTTATTTGTTAGTTGAGTTATCCTCTAGGTATTTGTGTGTTATTGTCTAACAAACAAATAGGGGGAGATTGTAAGTCATATGTCATAGGCCTATTTGTATATTCGAGGATTCAACTCAACTCAAATAAGAATGTAATAAGTAAATAGTGGATCTACCGTCAAAGAGATCTCACAGAGTAACATCTGTCAGAGGATTCAGAAACAAGGTTCATCTACGGACTTGAGGAGTTAATTCACTGGAAGAAGCTCAAGAAATTGATCAAGCCTCAGTGATGCAAATCAAGATTGTGGATTTAATCAAGTGACAGAGATCTCGTCAGGGTATCATTAATTACAAGAATTTAATCTGAAGAAAATCAAAGTGTCAAAGTCAAGACATGAAGAAATATCACGGAAGTTAGTCACTCATGAACCAGACAGTACATCGAGTGTCAACATTGAAGTGGTGGAATTGATTCATATATTTCAGTGATTTTCAGAAGATATACAGAAGAATAGATGCTGCTCAAGATTAGTATTAATTCTCTATTAATTAATTAAGTCATATAATTTAATTAAGAAAATAAATTATATCTGCAAAAGATTAATTTATTTGATTAATTAAATTAATTGATTAATTAATTCTGAATTAATATTAAGAATTTTCAGAATTCAAATTGGTTTAAAAATCTGTTTTAATTCAACAAGACAACTGATTGTATTAGTATGACAATCAATAGTCATACCGAAAGTCATGCTAATTCAAAAGGATTGTCTTACCAGAATTTTTATAGGATTTAAATCTATTTATTTTCAGCAAAAACAATCTGTTTGAACTACTATGACAATCGGTATGACAATTGATTGTCATACCGAAAGTCTTGCTAGTTCATTCTGATTGTCTTGCTAGTTCTAAGGATAGTCCTACCGATTGTCTTGCTGAGCTCAGGATTGTCTTGCCAGTTCAATTCTATTCGGTTGATTGATTAAAAGAAGCAGAAACAGTTCATTCAAAATTAATTCAATCAACAATACAGAACCCGAGAACAAAAGAAAAAGAAGCAGAACAATATTTCATCTTCTCTGCAAAACTTCAAGATCAATTTCTAGATTGTAAAGTTAAATCTAAACAACTAGAAATCTTTATCTTGTTCTTGTGTAACAATCTAGCGGATGAAAATCCCTAGAACTTAATCTCAAATCGCGTTTAGCATTTGATTCTAATTATTGCAAAAATAGAAAAAGTTCATGTTGAATTTATTCTAAATTTGTGATAATTAATTTGAGATTAATTCCTTGTAATCGATACAGTTGTTGTAACACCTTTCAAGTTTAATAA
Organism: Apium graveolens; assembly: GCF_009905375.1. NCBI lineage: Eukaryota > Viridiplantae > Streptophyta > Magnoliopsida > Apiales > Apiaceae > Apium > Apium graveolens. The sequence continues at coordinate 69,841,152 of NC_133650.1, read as the reverse complement.
TATTTTTATTTAACTTGAATTTTGTTTCACATTTTTTATTCCGCATTTAATTCGATTATTCGGTACTGTTTGTATTCAACCCCCCCTTCTACAAACACATTGGGACCTAACATTGTTCTTCAAGGATTTTTATTTCGCGATTCTTTTAACTTATTTCTTGTCATTACCAATTGTGTAGTGTTACTTTTAAGAATTATGTCGCATCCTTCCACCAATCACAACAATCATCTATCATGGATGATACGCATCCAATTTCATTTACTAATATGTTTATCTTTTAATAACCACGCACGGTTTTCATTACTATCATCGCAATCTGGTAGAACCTTAATCGTTATATCGTTATTTCTTAAAAGGTTTCACCGTCGAGTCACCATTGCTTTATCTCCACTTATGGTTTCGCATCAAACTTTCATCACTGACCCGGGTATGAGCATTGAATTCACCATCACTTATTTACGCAAGTTAGAGAATTTCATAATTTCTTGAAGAGCACGTTCGCAGTTCGATTACATTTAAGATTTCTTCCATCTTGAATCTTCACGACAAATATCTTCCCGCGACGAAGGGATGTTTCACGTAGTAATTGCATTTCTGAATCATTGTTCATAATTTCCTTGATCTTTGATCATCGTCCCGATACTCGTTTGCTCCGTCTGACGCACACAACTTACTTCTTTATTTTGTAATTGATCTAATTATTACGGTTCACTAACGATTTATTTCTCATCGAAATCTTCCAATTCGAAGTGCATCGCGTTAACATAATCTACCATAGTGATGAGATCCCTGTAGCAAGAACAACTGTCTGACTTGATATCTTCCCCATGTCCACATTTGTCGGTGCATTCATTTTTCCTTGCTCACAGATGTCCACCATTTATCGATTTACAGTCGTATATATGTTTGTTGTATGATTCCACGTATCACACTATTTCATTTCTTTTGAAATCGTCAGAGAACAGACTCTACACAAGAGGAGAGTGTGTGAATAGGATTTTGAATGAAAAGAAGGATAAGGAATAACAATACAACAAACAGTTGGAAGAATCTGTAAGTCAATTGAAGGAAAAAAATGACTGAAGATTTAGATGTGAATGAGACAACCATATTCGTACTCAAGATAGCCAGTCTTTTATAGTATATGGCATACAACACATGATTAGGTGGCGTCCCACCCGACTCTTCATCATTTCGACAAAGCGTCATACCACAACACTGCTTGTTTCAATCAGAAATTAGTGATTTGAGGAGAGAAACAATTCAGAAGGAATACAACAAATTTTCTTTCGTCTTCACCTCATATGATTTATCCATAGAAGAAACTTATACGTATCCAAGAATCAAGAAGAACATATGCTATCGTATTAAGAAGAGGAATTTCGATGTTGATCACCTTCCACGCTTCACCTAATTATGCCTTCAGAACCCAGTCGAATGAGAGATTCACAATTTAGGTCACACTATATTTTCAAAATGTCGTCTGGAAATGCCTCCACATCAAATGCTTTAATTATTTGATCGTAATCGCGTTCCTATGAAATTTATAATTATTACTTCTGATTTCCTTTATACCACGTAAGGTAACAGTCGATCCCGCAACGTCTCAACTCCGTCGATAGAAATACTATTATTCCCCAATTATCTGGAAGATTCTTCCATTTCCTTCAGTCATCCGCTGTCCATTCAAATTACGCATCTCGTTAAATTTTAACAATTTCATGAATTGAGTAAATAATGTTTTAACAAGTTGATTTAATCATTAATATTAACAAATTACGCATTCCTATAAAATAATGTTTCACGAAAAACTTTAAAACTTTCTTCTCACTAGTGGGTCTACTTGGTCCTTCAGATTAATAATACTAAGTCTACTTCCATTCTACTTTTTAGGTCATTTTCTGTTTATAATAACAAGAACATAAATAGTAATTCGACAACCAAATTGTAAAACTCATTTCATACCAAAACAAAAAAGACAAAAAAAAATCTTCTGAAAGCTGATTAAGAAAATCTTCTCCGAAATCTCATTTTAAAATTTTGAAAATCAATTATTTGGTCATCATTACTATATAAGTTACTTGTTATCCTCTTGATCCGCTAATGAAATATCTAAATAAAGGAATGCCATATAAGGGTCTCTCCATTTTGGTACATCTTCCTCTCTTCCTTGGATTCTGCTCGCACTTATTAGTCACCGAAACTTTATTTACCGTCGTATATCATTTTATTTCTAACTCGAACCCAATGCTGACGTCTGCCATTGTCTTTTATATTCTTGTCGTCATCCTTGACATTATGCTTATAACCACGCATGCGATTCGACGTTCCGTCTGTAGATAGGGTCGCATCTTCTTACTAGTCTTACATATACCTATTAAAGTAGCTATCATTCCTCGCGCAGCTCCCGATAAGTGATAAGAATCTTCTCGTAACGGTGGTGCCTTCAAAATGTGCAACGTTGGCTCTTCATTAGCTTCCATCAACTGGTTTCCTCCGGCGTGAAGCTCGTCCTACTACCTAATTCTAAGTTAAATCATACCAACACTCACCTAGCTTCCCTTACACAAGTGCTCATAAAATCAATCACATTTTCTTCAAAACCATATGAAAAGTAGGGTAACATACCCAGTCTTCGTCGATCCATCGATTCCTCATAATTGTAGGATCTGAGAACTCAATATACCTATAATGTTACGATATTTTCCTTAAACTTTCTCAACAATGCTATCTTATCAACCTCCATATCGGATCTGCCAATCATAATTCGCACTCAACTCCACTTAACCTGAGTATGCCTAGGGTCTTTCCTATCTTGTACGACCCATCATTCCTATCTTACTCTCATCCATTCTTATTTCAGTGACCAATAACCTGCAGCTCTGATACCAACTGTGACGCCCCCCAAATCCGGGGTCAGGATTGGGTGTCACTACACAACTTAAAATAATAAAAACCTGTATATTAAAATAAATATACAGATAACCCCTCATTATTCAGGATCGCTTAAAGGTTATAGTATGAAACAAGAATCTAACCTTCTAAAATTTACATTGTCTAAATATAATTTCATTACCTCATTACTAATTTCCTTGTATTGATCACTCCGACATCTCCAAATTTCTTCAGCTGGAATCTCACAACTTTTGCTGTCTATTAAAAGCTATTCACTTTGCCCTCATTTGATACTGAAAGAAATAAGAGTTCACAAAGCAAGAGTGAGCCAAAAATTCCCAGCAAGTACATAAATGGTTTCCAAGTATCAGATCAGAAAACTCCTGAAAACGATTGTTGAATGATTTTAAAAACGTCTTTACGTATTAAAATAGTTGAGCGAACAAAACATCGGCCCTCATTGGCCTTTAATCATCAATCACATTTTTCCGTATAAGGACAGTAACCGTTTCAATAATTCTTCCTTTTGAATTAAATCTTGATGTTTGTAATTATGAACTACTCGGAAAGGAATGCCGTTAATGGCGATCAACAACAAATTAGACTGGACACTAGAAACCAACATATGCACTATAACTTGCTGATTAGTCAGGAGATAGTGCGGATTTATACCCAACTGCATAGACCCAACCAACATATGGGGCACCCAGGCAACTATGGCCTAAAGGGGTCCGGTCCATTCCTGACTCATAGGATCCAGCTCATCACTGGTCCTCATAATAACCGTCTAGCCCGTAGAGTATTTTGATGTCAAATCATTTTGATTTCAAAACATCCCAAATCAGGGTTCGTAAATAACCCGAACGAATGGGTATTTGCTCAAGAGAGCAATCGATAATATAGGAACAATAATGAAAAGAACTGGCATAATAAGAGTAATTACAGTGAAATATAAAACAGTTAACTATTCTGAACTTAGAATAGGAGCGAATAAATATTTGCAGTATTTAAGGAGAAAGGTTAGGAATACTTGCCTCAACTGATAATCCTCCAATTTTTAACTAGTTACCATATCACTCAGTCATGTCGCATCTGTATTACCCTTGACAGCTACTTGACATTTCTTATCATTTACCCTCTTAGGTTTATCTTTATTCTGAATCCACACGTTTCAGTACTACACACAATCAGGCTTTACTTCTACAATCTCTATCTGGCTTTGAACGTCTCGCACTATGTGCATCTATTACAAATAATACTATTCAATCAACTGACAATATATATAACTGACTAGTCTATACACTTATCCCTATCGTCTACCCGCCCGATAATAATAGATAAGAATCACATCTCATTCAGATAACGTTTAAAAGACACGCTGACTCATTATTCACATAATACGTACACATAGGGCATGTAATTAATTTATCCACATAACACATAATCACATAATTCATGAGGCACATAAGTTCAATCATCAAAAGATATGTCTCGATATGTTTAGAATTGAAATTGGGTCAAAAAGAATATTTTATCGATCAATTATTGACTCGGAATGATCCATAAAACAAACGTCCTTTAGATACAAAGGAATTTAGGTCTCGAAAAAAATTTTAATAAAAGAAAAATATTTTTCTGAGTCTAGAGGCGTTCGTTTCGTATTAAACGGACGAACGATTGATTTATTATGAATTTTTGAATATTTTTCGGAATTAAGACAGTCTCCGAATCGTTTAATAATTAAATAATAGGGTTCGAATACTCGAATATGACTTTAAAATAATTTTATAATAATTATCGAGCCATAAAAATAATTTAAAATAATATTTTAAAGCTCAAAACTATTTTTCAGAATTTTTAAATCAATTTTAAATAATTAAATCCAATTAAATAATCAATTAAAATTAATTAATAACTAATTAAATTAATTAATCAATTAATATTTAAAATAATTGACTAATTAAATAATTAATTATCCACTAAAATTAATTAATTAAATAATTAAGATTTATTTTTGAATTAAAAATAATTTTCAAAAATAAATAATGAATTTTAGAAATTAGAAATAGAATTTTTGAATTATTTTTGAAATAAAAATTCACAAACAACTTTCAGGATTGGGGTTTGGGAAAATCAGGATCGAACCCGGGTCGTAGCGGGTTTAGACGCGGGTCGCGAAGAACGAACCGGGTCTGGGTTTGAATACCGGCCAGAAACTGGGGCAACCCAGAAACCAGCGGTTTCGACCGGAATCTGGCCGCCTTCTACAGCCCTGAAAATCACAGGGTTTGAACTCATTTCTGCTTCAAAATCACTCCTAGGCTTCCCAGAAATCCAACCACAGCAACCACATGGTCAAAGCGTTCCCAAAACTCGAACTCCGGCCACAAACCGGAGCCATTTTTTCCGGCGTCGAGCTCGAAAATCTTGCAACATATCGAAATAACAGATTCCTCAACCAAACAACATGTTTTATATACGAAATCGAAGTTCAGGAATTGTATAATTTATTTATATCAATCATATCCGCAACAAGAACATCTAAAATCAGTAAAAATCGAAATAAAAATGAAATAAACAAAAGAAAGAAAAACACGGTTCCATCGAATCAGCAGTCGTTTGATACTAATAAGTACATGAATCGATTATAAATCACGTAAGGAAGCTTTTCCCATCATCAAATTCAATCAATAACCCTCAGAACGAAAACGCCCAAATTTGAGCTCAAGAACAAATAAGAACCCTAATTTCAAAGCTGTCCAGAATCAAACCTTAATTTCTATATGTTATTGAACTCGGTTTTTGACATATAATATATCAAATTGACCAGGAAAATATTATCTACACGATGGAATCATCAAATCATATCAACAACATCAAGAACAAATTTTCATAATTTAATCATCCAATAATTCGAATATAAATAAATAAATAAGAAAATTACCTTAATTGCTGCACTAAAATGGTTGATTGATTCAGAAAGTATTATTCGGGAGCTTCATTTTGATATATTACATGCCTGAATCGGAGTTCGGTAACGTCCTCATTCGTGCGTTTGATTCTCAGGAACGTATCGCTTGTAGGGTTTTTTCTCTGTATTTACTGTATTTTTCCTGTTGTAAATGAATAAACGAATAAAATGAAATAAGAAATATGCTATTTATATTTACGGAATATTGGTTTGTTCTGAATCGTTAAATTAGTTGCTTAGCCGCTAAGTAACCGCAATAACGATCCGATTTGATATCAGTTTTGGATAATTATCCCAACCGGACTTTTTATAAAACACTTTATACGGAAATAATGTAATATATCCCGTCTTTCGAGAATACGGGTTTTGTTGATTCACCGAAATGATTATCGTATCGAAAATTTTGCGTCGGGCCGCGCACAGGTCAAACCGTAATCCGGATCGAAAAAGTCAAAACACGGAAAATGTCCGGAATTACCAGATTAGGTTAGGAAGGAGTTTTCGGAAGAGTTTCGGGTTGTAAAAACGTAAAAACGGTTGAAGTCGGACGATCCCCGACTTGACAAAATAATTTTATAATTATTCAGAAAATAAATAATGAAATTCATAAATCATTATAAAATTATATAACACTCCATAAATTACCAGAAAAATACCTTAATTATCTATATTTTATTCTGGACAATCATCAGATAATTCACCAAAATTCATATAACATTCACATAATAATCATATATTGATACAAATAATTACACGATATTTTCCGGATGTTACATCTGGCCTAGGTATTTCATACACAGTATCCATCGGAATTTTGTCTGCTACATCAATCTTTAGCAGTTTGTTATTTGATTCCAGTTTTGCTGCTGCCAGATTGATGATGTCAATGATGTCCATGGCTGGTGGCTTAGTGAAAGCAATTGTTGGCACAATTACTTTGCTGACTTGAATGTTGAGCTATTTCTCCCCCTTACTTGATGAGCCTTTCTCCCCCTTTTTGTCAGCATAAAGTTGTTGAGTGGAAGGGAGTTGAGCAGCCACCAATTGTTGGATCAGAGTAGACTGAGTTTCCTGATTAGCAAGTATCTTGGCCATTGACTTCTCCACATCAGATAATCTAGAGTCCATGGCCTCAACCTTTCTATTTAGATCAGCTTTCTTCCTTAATTTCTGAGCTATCTCAGTAATGGTGGTTCCAGGAAGTCTAACATCCAACCTTTCTATGAAATCATGTTTTACTTCAGAAACTTCTTTCTTAATTTCATCCACACTTTGACTGTGTTGGAGAGCTTCAATCTTATGCAGCTGAAGAGCTTCAAGATGTGTTGTAAGTAGTCTCTTTGTGCTGGCATTTGTAGATGCTTCAATGGTTGTTTGGGTTTCATGAATGAGCTTGAACAATATGGACTGGAGATGTGAGTAGGAACATTCTTTGGTTAGCATCCAGGAAAGAATGTCTACATCTCCCCCTATGCTCATGTTGTCTCCCTCATCATCCCCACCAGCATCCCCTAAAGAATCTTCAGCTAGTTCAAAATCACTGCCAGTATTGGATGGCATAGCAGTGATTACATCCTTTGCTCTTTATAGAAAAGCAGTTGTGTGCACTAGATTGAGCATCTTTTCAGCCTCCTCATTGCCCTATACAGCTAGAGTTTGATAAGCTGTAGCAGGATGAGTAAATGTCTCAGCATCTAGGGAAATAGAATCTATGATAACTTGATATTCTTCCTGAAATAGTCTCTTCCATTCTGCAACACTGACATTCATTGACTCACTAGCAATGGTGTCCATCCTTAACTCTCCAGTACCTGCATTTCTCTCATGTTCTCTCTGTTTTTGCATCAAGAGCACTTCTTGGCTTCCCACCCTCACACCGTCACCTTTACCATCTAAGATGGGACTCCTCTCTCTCACTTTTTCCAAACCTGAAGAAATGGTATGCATTTGTTCACTAATTTTCTCTCTTTTTTCCTGGGAGCAACCCAACCTCTCACTCAGTTCACTCATTTCCCTCAGTCCTTAGAGTGATTGTACTACTACTAAGTCCTCTGTACTTGTGATAATTGAAGAAATTTGAAGTTGTGCAGAGACTCCCAACGGATGAGGACTTTCCATCGGGGTAGTAGTTTGGCTAGCCGACGGATGACTGCTATGGCACATTCGTCGAGATACAATCATTACTTGACGGATGAATGATATCCACCGGGATAGAAGAAATGAATGAGTTTGGAGTGGAGACTATTGTAGACTCTGTGCAGATTGATGAAAATTTGGGCACGGATGTCTCAATAGATCAAGAGAGATTTGGCAAGTGAGCCAACAAATCATCTAAAAGATGATGCTCACTTGCTTGGATTTTTGGCTTCTCCAACAGAGTTAAAGATGGAGAATTTGGAAGTGATGTATTAATCATGTCTATATCCAATGAGTGTGTGGGTGAATTTGGTGTTTCAGGTGCTTCTATCACTAAAGATTTTGGATGTGACTTCACCTTTACTGGAACCACATCAACCTGAATTTGAGATGGTGCAGTGACTGAGTCTATTGCTTCAGTTTGCACTGTGTGTGTTCCCTGTGCATCCCCAAGGGTTTTAGATCTTTTCTTTCTAGCATAAGTCTGTGGTGAACTTATGTCCCTGACCCTCTTGACATGTGCTCCTGGTTGGGAGCTTGTTTCAATAGTAACATCCTTTTGGGAGGATGAAACTAGAAGTGAGCTTATTTCCTTATTAACAACCACAGTTTGCTGGGAAACTGTGGTGTGTCTAGGCTTAGGTACACTCATCTCACCATCCTTATCCTTAGGGTTTCTTTGATTTTCACCATGTCCCTCACCTTGCTCACTCACCTTCACACTCCCCTCTTTGTGTTTAGTAGATTTTGCAACTGGTTTCTTTTAAGAGAAACCAGAGGGGGCTTTCTTGGCTTTGGATTTTGAAATTTTTATTTTGGTATCTTGGGTAGGCATCTGTTGGGTCAATGACACAGATGTTATAGCTACACTTGAAGGCAAAGAAATGTGTGAGGTTGGAAGACTGGAGACAGGGGTGCTTACCTCACTTACCTGAGGTCCCCCCATGATTGGAAAGTAGTAGAGGGTCACCTCTTTGTGGTGACTTGCCATGTTGAGATCAGCAATGACTCTCCTTTCTTGAACCCAACAATTTAGCTTGTTGGTTGGGTTCTCAACAACAATATTCTCAATAAAATGGTTAGCAAGCATCATAAAGAATCTAGCATAATAGATACTTTTACCTCTCTTATTATGTTCTCCTAACTTATAACCTAGCTCAAATATGATCAAGTCACTGAGATTAAAGTATTTATCAGTAACTAGCATATAAAGCATGTTAAGCATGGAGATGTTGACAGAATCAAAATTGCTAATTTTACCATAAAATACTTTAGTTAACACATCACACAGATAGCTTTATTCCTTTATAAGACCTAGCCTTCTAATTTCACTTAACTTAGAAGTAGAAAGTGCATAGCCCATAGAATTTAGCATGTTAACTATATCAGTATCTGTGTGTAGAACAGTAGCAGTGTCATCTGGAATTCTAAAGCATGCTTTGATGATATCACTATTGATGCAAAACTGCTTACCTTTAAGTGTAAAAGTTATGGTTTTGTCAGATGAGTTGTACATGAAAGTTGTCCATATCTCCTCCACAACTTCACAGTAGATTGTGGGTGATTCCAACATAGCATAACTGAGTTTACAGCTCTTCACAAAGTCCATCATCTTGTGAAAGTCTCCAGACAGTGGAATCTCCTTACTCACAAGAGCTATAAAGTTGTTCTTTCCATAGATATATCCAGATTGAGACATAATTTTGACTACTGGTGCTATTGTTAGAGAATGAGAAATTTGCAGAGAGAATATCTGCTTTGGAGAAGAAAGGAAGTTAGAGGAATTGATTTGAGAATGATAAAATAGTAGAATAAAAATAAATTCTGCTTTTATACTATCTCAGAAATAAACTGTCAAAAATAATAAAATGAAGTAAAGTAACCAATCAAAATATCCCAAAATAGCCGTTTAAAAATAAATAAACTATAAAAATTATGTCACTTATCCATCGTGTTATACTTACAAACTGTAAGTATACCCGATGGATAACGTTCGGAGTTTTAACGGCTAAGATTGAGACAATTGGACGAATAAGGATAAATCAATTATCCGTCGGGTTATAAAATAATCCAGAAAAGTAATTGATTTTTATTAACAAATAATATTCTGACGGATGATCAAATTTGATGGATAATGAGCCTCCGTCGGGATGTAAATTTTGACTTAGCCAAAATTTCATCCAAATCAGAAAAATTAATTAAGTTTCTGGCTGTATTTTAACTTGCAAAAATATATGAAATAATTCATGAATAATTAAGCATACCTAACTCACTTACCAACCTTGAAAAGGTGGATTCATCAAGTGGCTTGGTAAAGATATCTGCAAGCTGCTTTTCACTTGGAACAAAATAAAGTTCTACAGTACCATTCATCACATGTTCCCTAATGAAGTGGTACTTGATGTCTATGTGCTTTGTTCTTGAATGTTGTACTGGATTTTCAGTGATGGCAATTGCACTTATGTTATCACAGAAAATGGGAATTGTATCCACTTGTAGACCATAGTCCAACAATTCGTTTTTCATCCATAAAATATGTGCACAAGAACTACCAGCAGCAATATATTCAGCTTCAGCTATAGAAGTAGAAACTGAATTTTGCTTTTTACTGAACCAGGACACAAGCTTGTTCCCTAGAAATGGACAGGTTCCTGTTGTATTTTTTCTGTCTATTTTATAACCTGCATAATCTGCATCTGAATAACCAGTTAGATCAAAACCAGAATCTCTAGGGTACCAAATACCAAGTTTTGGTGTTCCCTTGAGATATCTGAAAATCCTCTTCATAGATACTAAGTGAGATTCTCTAGGATTAGCCTGAAATCAAACACAAAAATAAGTAGCAAATATTATATCTGGCCTACTAGCTGTTAAGTACAGAAGTAAGCCAACCATGCCCCTGTAGCTTGAAATATCAATAAATTTTTCAATAGTGTTTAACTCAAGCTTAGTTGCAGTGGCCATGGGAGTTTTTGCAGATGTGCAATCCATTAGATCAAACTTCTTTAAAAGATCATGAATATATTTAGTTTGACTAATGAATATTCCATCACTAACTTGCTTAACTTGTAAACCAAGAAAGTAAGTTGGTTCTCCCATCATGCTCATTTCATACTTACTTTGCATCAATTTTGCAAACTTTTTACAAAGTTTTTCATCCGTAGAGCCAAATATAATATCATCTACATAAATTTGAACAAGTATACTAGAGCCATTAATATTTCTAAAGAATAATTTTTTATCAACAGTACCTCTTGTGAAGTGATTTTCCAAAAGAAACTTTGATAAAGTGTCATAACAGGCTCTAGGTGCTTGCTTCAGTCCATAAAGTGCTTTCAAAAGATAGTAGACATATCCTGGAAAATTTGGATCTTCAAAACTAGGAGGTTGACTGACATAGACTTCCTCATCCAAATCTCCATTCAGAAAGCCACTTTTTACATCCATTTAATAGACCTTGAAATTGGCATGGGCTGCATGGGCTAACAAAATTCTGATGGCTTCAAGTCTTGCAATAGGAGCAAAGGTTTCATCAAAATCTATTCCTTCTTGTTGACAGTAGCTCTTAGCAACCAATCTAGCTTTGTTCCTAGCCACTATGCCATTTTCATCCATCTTGTTTCTGAATACACACTTGGTATCAATCGGATTCTTTCATTTAGGTTTGGGTACCAGCTTCCATACCTTGTTCCTTTCAAATTGGTTTAGCTCCTCCTGCATAGCTAAAATCTAATCATGATCCAACAAAGCTTCTTCTACCTTCTTTGGTTCTTCCTTAGATAGGAAGCTGCTATATAGACATTCTTTTTTAGTTTCTCTCCTTGTTTGAATTATAGAAGATGCATCACCAATGATGAGCTCAAAAGGGTGATCTTTAGTCCATTTTCTTTGTTGAGGTAGATTAGCTTTAGATGAAGAGGCCTCATTGTTGTCTTGATGTGTGACTAAGTTTTGATTATGACAAACTTCCCCTGAGTTTGTGAATCTTTGATTTGAGAAAGGAGAACTTTCTCTAGGTGATCTATTCTAACTTTCAGCTTCTCTAAATGTTCTGATGAATGATGCACTTTGTGTCCCGGCTGATGAAGTTGATTGTCTCCCAACGGATAAGGCAGATTGTCTCCCGACGGATGAAACATTTTGTAACTAACAGATGTTGAATTATGTGCTTCATTAGTTGTAGATTTTTCTGCATTATCCTTGGTCACTATTTCTTGATCACTTTCATTATCACTGTCATCACTAACCATCTCCACATTATCAAACTTAAGGCTTTCATGGAAATCTCCATCTTGCAGTCCTTCAATCTTTTTGTCATCAAACACAACATGTACTGATTCCATAACAATGTTGGTTCTTAGATTGTAGACTCTATATGCCTTTCCCACAGCATATCCAAAAAAAATTCCTTTATCTGCTTTAGCATCAAACTTCCCATGTTGATCAGTTTGATTCCTTAAGATATAACATTTGCAGCCAAAGACATGAAGAAAATTTAAAGTTGACTTCCTATTATTAAACAATTGGTAGGGTGTCATGCACTTTGCTTGATTAACCAAAGAGATATTCTGAGTGTAGCAGGCAGTATTCACAGCTTCAGCCCAAAAATATTTTGGTGACTTTGATTCTTCAAGCATTGTCCTTGCAGCTTCAATAAGAGATCTGTTTTTTCCCTTCCACTACTCCATTTTGTAGAGGAGTTCTTGCTGCAGAAAACTCATGCATAATCCCATTCTCTTTACAAAATGATCTCATCACAGAATTCTTAAACTCAGTTCCATTGTCACTCCTGAGTCTTCTTACTTTAAAGTTAGGATGATTGTTGACTTGGCTTATGTGATTGATGATGATTTCACTAGCTTCATCTTTAGACTTTAGGAAATATGTCCAAGAGAACTTTGAGAAATTATCCACAATTGCTAGGAAAAATCTGTTCCTTGAGATGGACAACACATTGACTGGTCCAAACAAATCCATGTGTAGCAATTGCAGAGGTTCTTCAATTATTGAATCAAGCTTCTTCTTGAATGATGCTTTGATTTGCTTTCCCTTTTGGCAGGCATCATACAATCCATCCATAGTAAACTCCACTTGAGGAATACCTCTAACCAGTTCTTTCTTGACAAGTTCATTCATGGTATTGAAGGTTAGATGAGACAGTTTCGTGTGCCATAGCCAACTTTCATCTTGACTTGCTTTACTGAGAAGACAAGTGACAGATTCAGCATTTTATGAGTTAAAGTCAGCTATATACACATTCCCTTTTCTCACTCCAGTGAGAACCACTTTGTTGCTCTTTTTGTTTGTCACAACACAGGCTTCTAAATTGAAGGTTACTGAATTGCCCTTATCACAAAGCTCGTTGATATTCAACAAATTGTGCTTGAGACCATCCACTAGGGCAACCTCTTCAATGATGACATTGTCTTTTGAAATCAAGCCATATCCCACAGTATAACCCTTGCTGTCATCTCCAAAAGTAATACTTGGGCCAGCTCTTTCCTTGAACTCAGTGAGCAGGGTAGAATCTTCAGTCATGTGCCTTGAGGAACCACTATCCAGATACCAAAGATTCTTTATGTTTCCCTGCACACATCAAAATCAAATCAAGTTGATTTTAGTACCCAAGTTTCCTTGGGTCCTATCTTGTTAGCTTTCTTCTTTGGTTTCTTAGGTTTGATCTCATTTGACTTGGGAATTTCTGATTCATCCTTAGTCATTTGAGTTGGACCTTTGAAACCAGTCATTAAAACAGAATTGTCATGCACATTTTGATTAACAGGGAAAGGCATGCTATTTGCAAACATGTTATTCCAGTAAGGCATATTAAATGGCATTTGAGGGATACTAAATACAGCATAATAAGGATTAGATGCAAATGGCATATTAGAAAATTGTGCATTCATATTCTGAGCAGACATAGCATTCATAGGCATGGTAGCCATGGCAATTATGTTGAGAAAAGAAGAGGGTGCAGACATAGGAGTAGGCATGGCAAGTTTGCAATTAACAGACAAATGAATAACACTACCACACTTAATACAGATTTTTCTTGGAGAATATTTATCAAGTGTGTAGTTGTTATGTTTGTTAATTCCTACTTTCCCATTTCTATTATTTTTCTTTTTAGCTTCTGTTTTAACCTCAATCTTTTCTAATCTGTCATTCAATTGCTTGATGGACAGATGATCAACATTAACATTATTTTCCTTCCTGACTTGACTTGATACTCCTGGAATAAAGTTCTTAGAAACTGAGTCATATTTCTCATTTAACTTGGCTAGCTTAGCTTTGCTCACAGGTTTACTCACAGCCGACAGATGTGGCTCTTTGTCACTCGACGGATAATCCTTTTGATTATCTGACAGATGATTTTCATCATCCGTCGAGTCCATATCCATCAAAAATCCTTCAACCAAATTGGATTCTAGCTTCTCCATACTCTTCTTCCAGGCTGCATCACAAAAAGACTCAATACCTTGAACTTTAGTGATTTGAGCATGGACATCTCTGGATGATTTCCATGCCTTAATCACTTCCTATTCTCATTCTAGATGCTTCTTTAAAATCTCTTATTTATTCAAGGACTCGATTAATTCATCCTTAGCAATCTTACACTCAATTCTCAAATTTTCAAATTCAATAAACTGAGACTCTAGCACATTAATCCTCTCACTTAAAAGCAAATTGTTTTCTTTAATTTTAGCATTTGCCTTAGTGAGGAACTTAAGTGTAACATGCAAGTGATATAATTCTGTGGACATGTCATTGATTGCATCATTACACTCAACTTTAGATAAATATGCTAGGTTAGTGGTGATTACCTGATTACTTGAAGAACTTGTTTCTGTTTCATTAGACTTGGCCATCAGGGCTAGGTTGACATAGCTTGTTTCTTCATCTTCATCCAATCCATCAGCTGCCTAGTCATTTTCTTGTGTAATGAAAGCCCTTTCTTTTTGCTTGAGCAACTCAAAATATGTCTGTTTATAATCAACAGGCTCAAACTTTTTCTTGCTAGAATCTGACTTTCTACACTCATTGGCAAAATGCCCTGCCAAGCCACATTTGAAACATTTGAATTTGGATTTATCCACCATGTTTCTACTTGGCTGCTCCAAAATTCTTTTTGAACTTGAGCTTGCCAAATCTTCTGGATAGGAATGCTAAATACTCATCAATATCATCCATGTCATCTTGGCTCAACTGATCTTCATTTTCATCTACCAGCCCTTTACCCTTGCTTTCACAGACCTTTGATGTAGACTCAATAGCTTCTACCTTCATCTCTTTCTCTTTCTCTTTCTCTAACTCAACAACCAGTGCTATGGACCCTCCTTTCTTCCTTCATTTCTCCATCCTCTCATCTTGCTCAATTTCAAGCTCATAAGTTTTTAGGATGCCATACAGTCTCTCCATGGTGAACTCCTTGTAATCCTGAGAATTTCACAATGAAACTGTCATTGGCATCCACTCTTTTGGAAGAGATCTAAGGAACTTGAGGTTAGAGTCTTTTGTTTGATAGACTCTTCCATGCAACTTCAGAGCATTTAGTAACTTTTGAAATCTACTAAAAATATTAGTGAGAGACTCACTTTCTTCACAGTGGAAATGCTCATATTGCTGAATCAGTAGCTGCATCTTGTTCTCCCTTACTTGCTCGGTACCATCACAAATAATCTGGATTGTGTCACAAACCTCTTTGGCTATTTTACAGTTAATGATGTTATCAAACATATCACCATCAACTCCATTGAACAAAATGTTCTTGGCCTTCTTATCTTTCCTGACTTGCTCAATATCAGGATCTGACCATTTATGCCTAGGTTTGGGAACAGATGGTTCATTGCCAGTTGCAGCTCTCATTGGTACATGAGGACCTCTCTCTATGCAATCCACATAGGCCTCGTCTTGGAAAAGAAGATGTAGGTGCATTTTCACCTTCCAGTGGTGATAATTATCTTTGTCCAGAAATGAAATTTTGACTCCAACATCCTTCTTGTTCATCTTGCTGTTTGTTGTGATCTTTACAGTCTTTGTATTTCAAGACCTTCCTCTGATACCAATTGTTATTCCCTAACAATACAACAAGAATTACAGAAGGGGGTTGAATGTAATTCTTGCTACTTTTTCAAGATTTTAAAAACTGTTCTAACTGAATATATATAAGTGTTTGATTTGCAGAGTGCGGAATGAAAGAATTATATAAATCAAAAAACAAAGTAATAAAAACACAAGCTTTTAAAACTTTCTCATGGATTTGAATGTATCCACCAGAGATATATATATATATATATACATATATATATATATATATATATATCAGTTTGAGAACTCTGTGTAGCTTAAAATGGCTCACAGCTGCTTTACAAGTAGAACAAACAAACTACAGAGAAATTCTTGACAAGTACAACTTTTTCTATCTCTCTTTAAAATATGTTTGCTTAGTTGAATGTTCTACTAGCTACACTTTGTTTATATATCACCAAGTTTACATGACAATAAGGAAATATAATAAAATAAAACATATCTACTCTAACTCCATGTTGCTTCACTTCTCTATTCCAGCATCTTTGAATATCTTCATAATTGCATGGAAATGGTAATGCTTCTTTGTTCTCAAATTCCTGCTTAACAGGCTGCCACATTCCTTTTGCAAACACCATACGCATGTGACTGTGTTGTCACTATCAACAGATATTTGAATTTGATCATCCGTCGGGTACATGTTTGTCATCCGTCGGGAAGCTTTGTTGATCATCCGTCGGGTAGCTTAGTTGATCATCTGTCAGGTAGCTATTTGTCACTTGACTCCATTTCACTTATACAGAATTACAAGACATCTCATATTTACAATTAATCAACCTATTCAACATATCTACTAGTAGTCAACATGCCTCATATACTCCTACAAAATCTACACAAAGTTGATTGCAGAAATGTGCTACAATACTTATTTGTTACATAAGCTACTCACCCGGTGGATGTCAAATTATCATCCATCGGGACTACATAAAATCATCCTTCAGGACTATATTTGATTATCCATCGAGTGCTACAAAATTCACTAAGTTAAATCTACTAAGGTGTTTTGTTCAATTTATCATCAAGTTCACACATATGCCTAACAATCTCCCTCAATTTATGTCTACTGGAATTGTAGCCATAAATTAAGAGAAACTTGATGATAACAAAACACCCTAAAAATATAGATTGAAAAGTAGTAGATAAAACTGATTAGTGGTACAATATTTATTGAAAATTGAACAAAGTAAAGCATACAAAGAATTCTCACAATCAATTTTCAAGGTGCTCCTCTAGTCTGAGCAGATATATCTATTTCCTTGATTATCTATATTTCTTTCCAAGCCTCCTGTTGTTTTCCTCTATTTGATTCTGGAGTTTTTTGTGGAATTCAAGTTCATCAGCTTCAGATAAATCCAACATTTCTTGCATTTCTAAAAGAGTCTCATTGATAGAGATACTCAGTTAGTCATCCAGTCTGAAGAATCTTCTAACTCCCTTATCATCCATGAATTCCAAAAGCCAACAAGGCCTCAAATGTACTCTCTTTCCTGTGAAGGGAATAGACAGTATTTTTGGAAGTGCATCTGTGGCTCTATTGCTCCTTAGCTCCTCTATTTTCTTTAGGACTATTCTCCTTGCAGTCACATTAAATCCAAAGTTCTTCTTGAAGGATAAATAGACCTTTATCAGTACAGATTAGCTTTCTTGAAGAATCCTGTGAAGTGGCCGTGTGATCTCTTTCCCTCCCTTGTACTTGAACACTAGCCTTTCAGGAAGATGTCTGTAGGCATCAATCCCTCTTACTTCTTCCAGTTCTTCCAAGTAGAGGTTTTTCAGAGAACTCCTTGATATCACAGATGTATAAGAGATCCTCCTTATTGACTGTGGGTTAAGATTTGGTTAGGGTCTTGGATCTAAGAGTCACAGGCTTCACTTTCTTGATTGTTCTAGTCTTTGTTTTCTTTGGCTTGTTGAAGATTGGAAAGTTTAGTTCAGGAATTGGCAAACTATCCCAGTCTACTGGCTCATCCTTTAGAATTATGGGCTCACCATAAATATTCCTTGTTGGATCCACCACCTTGAATTCTTCAAATACCACTGAGGGTTTTGATGTCTGAGTTGAAGTAGTAGACTTTTTAGGAATGTAGTCTTCCATTTCCTCATCACTGAAGTCCAATTTTCTTTTGAATGGGAGCTTATATCTGAATCTTCTTTTTTGTTGTGGTTCCTGTTGCATTTTATGATCCTGAGGTTCAGCAATCACAGATGGTTGTTCAGAAATCTCAGTTGTAGTCTTCACAACTTAAAGTTTGGCCAAGATAGCAACTTGCTCCTTCTTTTATTTGAGCTTCTTAGCATCTAAGGCAGCTTGCTTCTTTTCTTGCCTGATTCTTTCCTTCTCTTCCTTTTTAGCTTCTACAAACTGAGGGTGTGCAGCCACCACACAGATTTCCTTACCATTTTTGTAGATCTTGGCAATCGTTCTTTTAAGTGCTAATCAGCCGGATCTTTGAAAAATGCAATTGATCTAGCCAACAGCTTCTTCTCATCTGGCCTAGGTGTTTCATACACAATATTTATAGGATTTTTGTCTGAAAACTTTGAGTAGTCTCTTTTAGGCTTAGGACCAGATTTGCCTTTGGAGACTTTATGCAAGATGTTTGACCATTTTCCAGATAATTCAAACTCATCTCATTCACAGAAATCTGCTTGACTTTAGTGTGATGATTAAAGATTTTGTCTGATTTCTGAATTGGTCCAAATTTTTGTTGAATTTCTTCATCTATTCTTCTCCATTTTTATTTTAGTTCCTTCTCAGCTGCTGCTACATCAATCTTTAGCAGTTTGTTATTTGATTTCAGTTTTGCTGCTGCCAGATTGATGATGTCAATGTTGTCCATGGATGGTGGCTTAGTGAAAGCAATTATTGGCACAATTACTTTGCTGACTTGAATGTTGAGCTGTTTCTCCCCCTCACTTGATGAGCCTTTCTCCCCCTTTTTGTTAGCATCAAGTTGTTGAGTGGAAGGGAGTTGAGCAGCCACCAATTGTTGGAGCAGAGCAGTCTGAGTTTCCTGATTAGTAAGTATCTTGGCCATTGACTTCTCCACATTAGATAATCTAGAGTCCATGGCCTCAACCTTTCTATTTAGATCAGCTTTCTTCCTCAATTTCTGAGTTATCTCAGTCATGATGGTTCCAGGAAGTCTAACATCCAACCTCGCTATGAAATCCTGTTTTACTTTAGAAACTTCTTTCTTAATTTCATCCACACTTTGACTGTGTTGGAGAGCTTGAATCTTGTACAGCTGAAGAGCTTCAAGATGTGCTGTAAGTAGTCTCTTTGTGCTGGCATTTGTAGATGCTTGAATGGCTGTTTGGGTGTCATGAATGAGCTTGAACAATGTGGATTGGAGATGTGAGTATGAACATTCTTTGGTTAGCATCCAGGAAGAAATGTCTGCATCTCCCCTCATGCTGTCTTCCTCATCATCCTCACCAGCATCCTTAAAAGAATCTTCAGCCAGTTCAAAATCACTGCCAGTATTGGATGGCATAACAGTGATTGCATTATTTGCTCTTTATAGAGAAGCAGGTGTGTGCACTAGATTGAGCATCTTTTTAGCCTCCTCATTGCCCTTTACAGCTAGAGTTTGATAAGTTGTAGCAGGATGAGTAAATGTCTTAGCATCTAGGGAAATAGAATCTATGACAGCTTGATATTCTTGCTAAAATAGTCTCTTCCTTTCTGCATCACTGACATTCATTGACTCAATAGCAATGGTGTCCATCCTTATCTCTCCAGTACCCGCAATTCTCTCATGTTCTCTCTGTTTTTGCATCAAGGGGCTCCTCTTTGCTTCCCACCCTCACACCCTCACCTTCACCATCTAAGGTGGAACTCCTCTCACTCACTTTTTCAAGACCTGAAGAATTGGTCTGCATTTGTTCACTCATTTTCTCTCTTTTTTCCTGGGAGCAACCCAACCTCTCACTCAGTTCACTCATTTCCCTCAGTCCTAAGAGTGATTGTACTACTACTAAGTCCTCTGCACTTGTGATAATTGAAGAAATTTGAAGTTATGCAGAGACTCCCGACGGATGAGGAATATCCATCGGGGTAGTAGTTTGGCTAGCCGACGGATGACTACTATTAGGCACATCCATCGGGATACAATCACTACTCGACGGATGAATGATATCCACCGGGATAGAATAAATGAATGAGTTTAGAGTGGAGACTATTGTAGACTCTGTGCAGATTGATGAAAATTTGGTCACAGATGTCTCAATAGACTCCAAAAGATTTGGCAAGTGAGCCAACAAATCATCTAAAAGATGATGCTCACTTGCTTGGATTTTTGGCTTCTCCAACAGAGTTAATGATGGAGAATTTGGAAGTGATATATTAATCATGTCTACATCCAATGAGTGTGTTGGTGACTTTGGTGTTTCAGGTGCTTCTATCACTAAAGATTTTGGTTGTGACTCCATATTTACTGGAGCCACATCAACCTGAATTTGAGATGGTGCAGTGACTGAGTCTATTGCTTCAGTTTGCACTGTGTGTGTTCCCTGTGCATCCCCAAGGGTTTTAGGTCTTTTCTTTCTAGCATAAGTATGTGGTGAACTTGTGTCCCTAATTTTCTTGTCATGTGCTCCTGGTTGAGATCTTGTTTTAATAGTAACATCCTTTTGGGAGGATGAAACTAGAAGTGAGCTTATTTCCTTATTAACAACCATAGTTTGTTGGGAAACTGTGGTGTGGCTATGCTTAGGTACACTCATCTCACCAGCCTTATCCTTAGGGTTTCTTTAATTTTCACCCTGTCCCTCATCTTGCTCACTCACCTTCACACTCCCCTCTTTGTGTTTAGTAGATTTTGCAACTAGTTTCTTTTAAGAGAAACCAGAGGGGGCTTTCTTGGCTTTGGATTTTGAAATTGTTGTTTTGGTAGCTTGGGTAGGCATCTGTTAGGTCAATGACACATATGCCATAGCTACACTTGAAGGCAAAAAAATTTGTGAGGTTGGAAGAGTGTTGACAGTGGTGCTTACCTAATTTACCTGAGGTCCCCCCATGATTGGAAAGTAGTAGAGGGGCACCTTTTTGTGGTGACTTGCCCTGTTAAGATCAGCAATGACTCTCCATTCATGAACCCAACAATTTAGCTTGTTGGTTGGGTTCTCAACAGCAATATTCTGAATAAGATGGTTAGCAAGCATCATAAAGAATCTAGCATAATAGACAATTTTACCTCTCTTATTAAGTTCTCCTAACTTATAACCTAACTCAAATATGATCAAGTCACTGAGATTAAAGTACTTATCAGTAACTAGCATATAAAGCATGTTAAGCATGGAGATGTTGACAGAATCAAAATTGCTAATTTTACTAGAAAATACTTTAGTTACCACATCACAAAGATAGCTCCATTCCTTTCTAAGACCTAGCCTTCTAATTTCACGTAACTTAGAAGTAGAAAGTGCATAGCCCATAGAATTTAGCATGTTAACTATATCAGTATTTATGTGTGGAACAAGAGCAGTGTTATCTAGAATTCTAAAGCATGCTTTGACAATGTCACTATTGATGCAAAATTGCTTACCTTTAAGTGTAAAAGTTATGGTTTTGTAAGATCAATTGTACATGGCAGTTTTCCATATCTCCTCCACAACTTCACAGTAGATTGTGGGTGATTCCAACATAGCATAACTGAGTTTATAGCTCTTCACAAAGTCCATCATCTTGTGAAAGTCTCCAGACAGTGGAATCTCCTTATTCACAAGAGCTACAAAGTTGTTCTTTTCATAGATATATCCAGATTGAGACATGATTTTGACTACTGGTGCCATTATTAGAGAATGAGAAATTTGCAGAGAGAATATTTACTTTGGAGAAGAAAGGAAGTTAGAGCAATTGATTTGAGAATGATAAAATAGTAGAATAAAAATGAATTCTGTTTTTATACTATCTCAGAAATAAACTGTCAAAAATAATAAAATGAAGTAAAGTAACCAATCAAAATAGCCCAAAATAGCCATTTAAAAATAAATAAACTGTAAAAATTCTATCACTTATCCGTGGTGTTATACTTACAAACTGTAAGTATACCTGATGGATAACGTTCAGAGTTTTAACGACTAAGATTGAGACAATTCGACGGATGAGGATAAATCAATTATCTGCCGGGTTATAAAATAATTCAGAAAAGTAATTGATTTTTATTAACAAATAATATTCCAACGGCTGATCAAACTCGATGGATAATGAGTATCCGTCGGGATGTAAATTTTGACTTAGCCAAAATTTCATCCAAATCAGAAAAATTAATTAAGTTTCTGGCTGCATTTTAACTTGCAAAAATATCTAAAATAATTCAAGAATAATTAAGCATACCTAACTCACTTACCAACCTTGAAAAGGTGGATTCATCAAGTGGCTTGGTAAAGATATCTGCAAGCTGCTTTTCACTTGGAACAAAATGAAGTTCTACAGTACCATTCATCACATGTTCCCTAATGAAGTGGTATTTGATATCTATGTACTTTGTTCTTGAATGCTGTACTGGATTTTCAGTGATGGCAATTGCACTTGTGTTATCACAGAAAATGGGAATTTTATCCACTTGTAGACCATAGTCCAACAATTGGTTTTTCATCCACAAAATCTATGCACAGCAACTACTAGCAGCAATATATTCAGCTTTAGCTGTAGAAGTAGAAACTGAATTTTGCTTTTTACTGAACTAGGACACAAGCCTGTTCCCTAGAAATTGACAGGTTCATGTTGGACTTTTTCTGTCTTTTTTACAACCGGTATAATCTGCATCTGAATAACCAGTTAGATCAAAACCAGAATCTCTAGGGTACGAAATGCCAAGTTTTGATGTTCCCTTGAGATATCTGAAAATCCTCTTAATAGCTACTAAGTGAGATTCTCTAGGATCAGCCTGAAATCTAGCACAAAGACAAGTAGCAAACATTATATCTAGCCTACTAGCTGTTAAGTACAGAAGTGAGCCAACCATGCCCCTGTAGCTTGAAATATCCATAGACTTTTCAGTAGTGTTTAACTCAAGCTTAGTTGCACTGGCCATGGGAGTTTTTGCAGATGTGCAATCCATTAGATCAAACTTCTTTAAAAGATTATGAAAATATTTAATTTGACTAATGAATATTCCATCACTAACTTGCTTAACTTGTAACCAAGAAAGTAAGTTAGTTCTCCCATCATGCTCATTTCATACTTACTTTGCATCAATTTGACAAACTTTTTACAAAGTTTTTCATTTGTAGAGCTAAATCTAATATCATCTACATAAATTTGAACAAGTATACTAGAGCCATTAACATTTCTAAAGAATAAAATTTTATCAACAGTACCTCTTGTGAAGTGATTTTCCAAAAAAAACTTTGATAAAGTGTCATACCAGGCTCTAGGTGCTTGCTTCAGTCCATAAAGTGCTTTCAAAAGATAGTAGACATATCTTGGAAAATTTGGATATTCAAAACCAGGAGGTTGACTGACATACACTTCCTTCTCCAAATCTCCATTCATAAAGGCACTTTTTACATCTATTTGATAGACCTTGAAATTGGCATGGGCTGTATAGGCTAAGAAAATTCTAATGGCTTCAAGTCTTGCTACAGAAGCAAAGATTTCATCAAAATCTATTCCTTCTTGTTGACAGTAGCCCTTAGCAACCAATCTAGCTTTGTTCCTGGCCATTATGCCATTTTCATCTATCTTATTTCTGAATAGCCACTTGGTGTCAGTTGGATTCTTTCCTTTAGATTTGGGTACCAGCTTCCATACCTTGTTCCTTTCAAATTGGTTTAGCTCCTCCTGCATAGCTAAAATTCAATCAGGATCCAACAAAGCTTCTTCTACCTTCTTTGGTTCTTTCTTAGATATGAAGCTTCTATATAGACATTCTTTTTGAGTTGCTCTCTTTTTTTGAACTCTAGAAGATGCATCATGAATGATGAGCTCAAAAGGGTGATCTTCAGTCCATTTTCTTAGTTGAGATAGATTAGCTCTAGATGAAGAGGCCTCATTGTTGTCTTGATGTGTGACTGAGTTTTGATTATGAGAAACTCCCCCTGAGTTTGTGAATCTTTGATTTGAGAAAGGAGAACTTTTTGTAGGTGATCTATTCTGACTTTCAGCTTCTCTTAATGTTTTGACGGATGATGCACTTTGTGTCCCGACAGATGAAGCTGATTGTCTCTCGACGGATAAGGCAGATTGTCTCCCGACGGATGAAGGATTTTGTAACTCGACCGATGTTGAATTATGTGCTTCATTAGTTGTAGATTTTTCTACATTATCCTTAGTCACTGTTTCTTGATCACTTTCATCATCACTGTCATCACTTACCATCTCCACATTATCAAACTTGAGGCTTTCATGAAAATCTCAATCTTGCAGTCTTTCAATCTTTTTGTCTCAAACACAACATGTACTAATTCCATAACAATGTTGGTTCTTAGATTGTAGACTCTATATGCCTTTCCCACTGCATATCCAACAATAATTACTTCATCTGCTTTATCATCAAACTTTCCATGTTGATCTGTTTGATTCCTTAAGATATAACATTTGCATCCAAAGACATGATGAAAATTTAAAGTTGGCTTCCTATTCTTAAACAATTGGTAGGGTGTCATGCACTTGCTTGATTAACCAAGGAGACGTTCTGAGTGTAGCAGGTAGTATTCACAGCTTCAGCCCAAAAATATGTTGGTAACTTTGATTCTTCAAGCATTGTCCTTGTAGCTTCAATAAGAGATATGTTTTTCCTTTCCACTACTCCATTTTGTTGAGGAGTTCTTGTTGTAGAAAACTCATGCATAATCCCATTCTCTTCACAAAATGATCTCATCACAGAATTCTTGAACTCAGTTCCATTATCACTCCTCATTCTTCTTACTTTAAAGTCAGGATGATTGTTGACTTCCCTTATATGATTGATGATGATTTCACTAGCTTCATCTTTAGACTTTAGGAAATATGTCCAAGAGAACTTTGAGAAATCATCCACAATTACTAGGCAAAATCTTTTCCCTGAGATGGACAACACATTGACTGGTCAAAAAAATCCATGTGTAGCAATTGCAGAGGTTCTTCAATTATTGAATCAAGCTTCTTCTTGAATGATGCTTTGATCTACTATCCCTTTTGGCAGGCCACACAGTCCATCCTTCGTAAACTCCACTTGAGGAATACCTCTAACCAGTTCTTTCTTGACAAGTTCATTCATGGTCTTGAAGGTTAGATCAGACAGTTTCTTGTACCATAGCCAACTTTCATCTTTACTTGCTTCACTAAGAAGACAAGTGACAGATTCTGTATTTGATGAGTTAAAGTCAGCTAGATACACATTCCCTTTTCTCACTCCAGTGAGAACTACTTTGTTGCTCTTTTTGTTTGTCACAACACAGGCTTCTGAATTGAAGGTTACTGAATTTCCCTTATCACAAAGCTAGCTGATATTCAACAAATTATGCTTGAGACCATCCACTAGGGCAACCTCTTCAATGATGACATTGTCTTTTGAAATCAGGCCATATCCCACAGTATAACCCTTGTTGTCATCTCCAAAAGTAATACTTGGGCCAGCTCTTTCCTTGAACTCAGTGAGCAGGGTAGAATCTCCAGTCATGTGCCTTGAGCAACCACTATCCAGATACCAAAGATTCTTTACGCTTCCCTGCACACATCAAAATCAAATCAAGTTGATTTTGGTACCCCAAGTTTCCTTGGGTCCTGCCTTATTAGCTTTCTTCTTTGTTTTCTTAGTTTTGATCTCATTTGACTTGGGAATTTCTGATTCATCCTTAGTCATCTGAGTTGGACCTTTGAAACCAGTCATTAAAACAGAATTGTCATGCACATTTTGATTAACAGGAAAAGGCATGCTATTTGCAAACATGTTATTCTAGTAAGGCATGATAAATGGCATTTGAGGCATACTAAATACAGCATAATAAGGATTAGGTGCAAATGGCATATTAGCAAATTGTGCATTCATATTCTGAGCAGACATAGCATTCATAGGCATGGTAGGCATGGCAGTCATGTTGGGAAAAGAAGAGGGTGCAGACATAGGTGTAGGCATGGCAAGTTTGCAATTAATAGACAAATGATTAACACTACCACACTTTACACAGATTTTTCTTGGAGCATATTTATCAGGTGTGTAGTTGTTATGTTATACTTTCCCATTCTATTGTTTTTCTTTTTAGCTTACGTTTTAACCTCAATCTTTTCTAATATGTCATTCAATTGCTTGATGGACAGATGACCAACATTAACTTTCTTTTCCTTCCTGACTTGACTTGATTCTCCAAGAATAAAATTCTTAGAAACTGAGCCATATTTCTCATTTAACTTGGCTAGCTTAGCTTTGCTCACAGGTTTACTCACAGCCGACGGATGTGGCTCTTTGTCACTCGACGGATAATCCTTTTGATTATCCTACGGATGATTTTCATCGTCCGTCGAGTCCACATCTGTCAATAATCCTTCAACTAAATTAGATTCCAGCTTCTACTTACTCTTCTTCCAGGCTGCATCACAAAAGGACTCAATACCTTGAACTTTAGTGATTTGAGCATGGACATCTCTGGATGATTTCCATGCCTTAATCACTTCATGTTCTCGTTCAAGCTGATTCTTTAAAATCTCTTGTTTCTTCAAGGACTCAGTTAATTCATCCTTAGCAATCTTACACTCAATTCTCAATTTTTCAAATTCAATAAACTGAGACTCTAGCATATTATTCCTCTCACTTAAAAATAAATTGTTTTTTTTATTTTAGCATTTTCCTTAGTGAGGTACTTAAGTGTAACACGCAAGTGATATAATTCTGTGGACATGTCATTGATTACATCATTACACTCAGCTTTAGATAAATGTGCTAGGTTAGTGGTGATTACCTGATTACTTGAAGAACTTGTTTCTATTTCATCAGACTTGGCCATTAGGGCTAGGTTGACATAGCTTGTTTCTTCATCTTCATCCAATCCATCAGCTGCCCAATCATTTTTTTGTGTAATGAAAGCCCTTTCCTTTTGCTTGAGCAACTCAAAATATTTCTATTTATAATCAACAGGCTCAAACTTCTTCTTGCTAGAATCTGACTTTCTATACTCATTGGCAAAATGCCCTGCCAAGCCACATTTGAAACATTTGAATTTGGATTTATCCACCATGTTTCTACTTGGCTTGGCTACTCCAAAATTCTTTTTGAACTTGAGCATGGCAAATCTTCTGGATAGGAATGCTAAATGCTCATCAATATCATCCATGTCATCTTGGCTCAACTAATCTTCATTTTGAGCTACCATCCCTTTACCCTTGCTTTCATAGACCTTTGATGTAGACTCAACAGCTTCTACCTTAATCTTTTTCTATTTCTCAAACTCAACAACCAGTGCTATGGACCCTCCTTTCTTCCTTCCTTTCTCCATCCTCTCATCTTGCTCAATTTTAAGCTCATAAGTTTTTAGGATGCCATACAGTCTCTCCAAGGTGAACTCCTTGTAATCCTGAGAATTTCATAATGAAACTGTCATTGGCTTCCACTCTTTTGGAAGAGATCTAAGGAACTTGAGGTTAGAGTCTTTTGTTTGATATATTCTTCCATGCAACTTCAGAGCATTAATTAGCTTTTGAAATCTACTAAAAATATCAGTGAGAGACTCACTTTCTTCATAGTGGAAATGATCATATTGCTGAATCAGTAGCTGCATCTTGTTCTCCCTTACTTGCTCAGTACCATCACAAATAATCTGG
Source organism: Apium graveolens (assembly GCF_009905375.1). Lineage (NCBI taxonomy): Eukaryota > Viridiplantae > Streptophyta > Magnoliopsida > Apiales > Apiaceae > Apium > Apium graveolens. The sequence continues at coordinate 69,813,319 of NC_133650.1, read as the reverse complement.
ATTGTATCCCAAACCTCTTTGGTTGTTTTACAGTTAATGATGTTATCAAACATATCACCATCAACTCCATTGAACAAAATGTTCATGGCCTTCTTATCTTTCCTGACTTGCTCAATATCAGGATCTGATCATTCATGCCTAGGTTTGGGAATAGATGGTTCATTGCCAGTTGCAGCTCTCATTGGTACATGAGGACTTCTCTATATGCAATCCACATAGGCCTCATCTTGGGAAAGAAGATGTAGGTGCATTTTCACCTTCCAGTGGTGATAATTATCTTTGTCCAGAAATGGAATTCTGACTCCAACATCCTTCTTGTTCATCTTGCTGTTTGTTGTGATCTTTACACTCTTTGTACTTCAAAGCTTGCTCTGATACCAATTGTTATTCCCTAACAATACAAAAAGAATTACAGAAAGGGGTTGATTTCAAGATTTTAAAAACTTTTCTAACTGAATATATATAAGTGTTTGATTTGTAGAGTGCGGAATGAAAGAATTATATAAATCAAAACACAAAGTAATAAAAATACAAGCTTTAAAAACTTTCTGGTGGATTTTAATGTATCCACCAGAGATATATATATATATATATATATATATATGTGTGTGTGTTTGAGAACTCTGTGTAGCTTAAAATGGCTCACAACTGTTTTACAAGTAGAACAAACAAACTACAGAGAAATTCTTGACAAGTACAACTTTTTCTATCTCTCTTTAAAATGTATTTGCTTAGTTGAATGTTCTACTAGCTACACTTGGTTTATATATCACCAAGTTCACATGATAATAAGACAAAATTATATAAAAAAAACATATCTAGTCTCACTCCATGATGTTTCACTACTCTATTCCAGCATCTTTGAATATCTTCACAATTGCATGGAAATGGTAATGCTTCTTTGTTCTCAAATTCCTGCTTAACAGGTTGCCACATTCCTTTTGCAAACACCCAATGCATGTGACTGTGTTGTCACTGTCAACAGATATTTGAATTTGATCATCCGTCGGGTACATGTTTGTCATCCGTCGGGAAGTTTTGTTGATCATCTGTCGGGTATCTTAATTAATCATCCGTCGGGTAGCTATTTGTCACTTGACTCCATTTCACTTATACAGGATTATAAGACATCTCATATTTACAATTAATCAACCTATTCTGCATATTCACTAGTAGTCAACATGACGCATATACTCCTACAGAATCTACACAAAGTTGATTGCAGAAATGTGCTACAATACTTATTTGTTACATAAGCTACTCACCCGGTGGATGTCAAATTGTCATCCGTCAGGACTATATTTGATTATCCGTCGAGTGCTACAAAATTCACTAAGTTAAATCTATTAAGATATTTTGTTTAATTTATCATCAAGTTCACAACATATTCCTAACAATAACCTAAATAGTATCCCAAATATCCTTTTATGTTTTACAGTTGATGACATTATCAAACATATCACCATCAAGGCCATTGAACAGAATATTCAATGCCTATTTATCCTTGTGAACTGCTTCAATGTCTTCATCAGTCCATTTTGACTTTGGCTTTGGGACACTCTGTTCATTTCTAGTTGCATCTTCAACATCAATTGTAACCCTTCTAGGAACGTGAGGACCATTTTTTATGCATTTGACGTAGCTTTCATCTTGTGAGAGAGGATGAAGGTGCATCTTTAACTTCCCATGGTGATAATTGTCTTTATCCAGAAAAAGGGATCTTCATTCCAGCATCCTTTCTGCTCAGGTTGTTAAATTGCTTGATCTTTAAAATCTTAGTGTGTCAAGAGCTTGCTCTGATACCAACCATTATTCCCTAAAAATCAAACAACAGAATTACAGAAGGGGGTTGAATGGAATTTTGATTTCTTTTGGAAATTGAAAATCTCTTTTGAATATATATAACTGTAAATAAATATGCAGTAGTGCGGATTAAAAGAATTCAAGTATCCAAACACAAAGTAATTAAATAAGACAGTTTTAAAACTTTCTGGTGGATTGAACTTTCCACCAGAGATATATATAGATTTGAGAACCCTGTGATGTAAGAATGCATACACCTGCTTACAAGTTTTTTCTACAAATATGAATAGAGAGAATTCCTAACAAATGTAGCTTAATCTATTTCTCTGTTCAACTCCTATTTTTCACACTCGCTCGATCGATAATTAACACTAGCTACACTTGGTTTATATACTACCAAGTTACATATGAATAACACAAACAGTAAAAATAAGAATCTAGGTCTATTCACATATTGCTTTATTTCTCTATCCAGCATCATTGAATATCTCCAATTAAGCATGGAAATGGAAATGTTTCTTTGTTCTCTAAAACCTACAAACAGGCTGGTACATTCCTTTTGTATACAATCAACCCATATGACCTATCAAGTCGCTTTCAACTGCTATTTGAATCTATTATCTATTGAAACTTCAGCATTATCCATTGATACTTCATTTGAGTTATCCATTGAGTCTCTAATGGATTATCTGTTGAAAGTCTCTTGAGTCATCCGTTGAAGCTTTAAGTTTTGATGATGAAATCCTTAGCAGTTGACACTTTTTCATTTATAAAAAATTACAAGGCATCTTCTATTTACAATTAGCCAACCTATTTTGTATATCTTTCTAGTAGTCAATATGACTCATAATTCACTACAACTTCTAAACTTCTAAGTTGTTTGTTGCATACAGAAATGTGCTACAAACTTGTTTAATACAAGCTACTCCATCAATTGATGGTTAAAAAATCATTTAACTTATCTACTTAGAGTATTTTGTTAAGTTATCATCAAGCTTACAACATATTCCCAACAAAAAGGAAACTAGATGACTTAAATGCCAAGAAGCAACATGAATTCTTTGATGAACTTTGGAGTTCTAAATGGAATGATGCTCATTATCCAATCTCCGTACTCATGTTGTTGAACATTTGAAGACAGCTGAGAAGAACATTCAAAATCCTGACATATTGAATCATCTCAAAGCTTCAGCCTTATTGGTCAAGTTAGTTCAGAATACACAAGAATTTTCCAACTCTCAAATCAATAAACTCAAGGAATCTTTTCTTGAAACCAAGCTGGCCACGAGCAAGGAGATCCAAAAGCAGTTAGCACCCATTATTGCCAGATAGGAATAAATGGAAGTCAATCAAGCTAGATTGGAGGAAACTCATAATAAGATATCTGGACAATTGAATGAGGTACAACAGTCAATGGAACTTACAGTTTCCATCCTACTTGGTGATGATGTCAAAAAGGGGGAGAAAGTGTTGAGATCTAAATGCAAGCATCTCGAACTGACAAATGCTGAATAGGATGGTCCTGATGGTGATAGAAAGGCAGTAAGAAGGAGTTAGTTTTGAAGAAATAAGGTGGAAATCTGATTGGTACTACTGGTACATCTAAAACCATTAGTCAATCTAGACAAGGTGGAAAAGGGAGGAGATCTGGAAGGCAAGTCTCAAAGACTGTGCAAAGTAAGGAAAGTAAGGAGCTGATTGTGACTAAATCTCAACAAACACCGAAATTCATAAATGGTGATGATGACCAAGGCATTCTGGATATAGAATCCAGTGCCAAAGCAAGTTAGTATCTACAAACATTGAAAGGAAAAGGGAAGAAAACAACTATGTTCCATAAGGATCCAAAGATTCAAGCTTTTGATTTTGAGGTGAGTAGAAGAATATTTGAGAAAGAAAATCCTAGAGTTGATATGGAACAACTTAGGCTTATGGAGGAAGAATTCAAATCAATTAGATCAACAAATATTGATGTTATCTCACCTTATGAAGATGTTCATGTTAGCAGGCCTACAAAAGGAGTAGTAATCAAGGAGGTCAGTCAAACTAACGCTGAAAGGCCTTTAGGGTCTCAAGAAATTTTAAATGCTTATGGGAGTTATAAGGGGAAAGAGAAAATTGGTAAGAAATCAAAGCCAAAGCCTGAAGCAAAATCTAAGAAGAAATCAACATCTAAAGTTTCAAAATTTCAAATACTGATAGATCCAATTTATTCAGTAGTTGTAGCTCATGATGATGCTGATGAAGAGAAAATTCAAGAAGAAGAAGGCAATCAGTTCCACAAGAAATAAATATGATTCATGAAGCTGATTGGGCTGAGAAATTACAACTGATACCAACCTTTGACAATGCTCAAGTTGATAAAGAAACAATTGTTGAAGCTCAACCAGTCACAACCACTGATACTACTCGAATTGTTGACAACTCAAGTCAAATACAAGCTGATTTCGCAAATCCTGATTCAGAAAATGTAAACTCTGATATGCCAGAATTAACTTTAGAAGAAAAGAAGAAGTTACTATGGGGAAGGAAAAATCCTGCACCAGTAAGAGATTCTTCTGAGACTATAAATAAGATCTATAGTGGAAACTCTCAGTCAAGAAGATATGGTAGAACAAGTGGCTTGGGATATTTCAAAGCTGATAAATATGTTGCTGATGCTTTAATTTTAAGGGATGTTGGAAATCTGACAGGAATTGGGAATAATACAAAGCTTGAAGATTTGCAAAACATTGTATCACTACAAATTGTCAATGATAGAATTGGAGAAAAGCTGATTTATTTTCTTGAATCTGGGAGAAGGTTGAGGCTTACTCAAGAGCAGTTAAAGAATAAACCATGACAGGAATTGGAATTTATCACTACTTTACTTAAGGTAACCAACTCTACAACTGTTAGAAGGTCACAATTTTTGAAGAACTTGGTATACATGAAGCAGAGAGGAATGAGATACAAGTTTAATTATATTCCAAAGTACATTGATGAATCTGGTTATACTGTTGATATACATGTTGGAGGAGCTATTTTTGAAGAGGTTCTCATTTTCAATCCAGATGGAAAGAAAGTTAGTCTCTGGGAACTTGATGATCTGTCACTTGGAAGAGCAAATCTGCATGACCTCAGAGCTGCTGTTTATTAGAATGATGAATGAACAGTGGAGCTTAAGGATATCAAACAGAGAATGAAAATGTATGTGAATGTACTTGAAGGTAATCTACTCAAGAAATTCCTTGATGAAGCTATTGATTGTACTAAATTTCAAGATTAAAGATAAGGTCTGAAAAACACTGATTGTAAGACTGTATATTCATTTGTATTTCTGCATTTAGATAGTTTTGACATCTTCAATTTAGAACTTGTACATATTTTCATAATGCACAAGTTATGGGAGATTATTAGAATAAATTGATGATATCAGCATATAAATTATCAGAGTTTATTTATCAGTATTTGATATCAGAGTTTAGCAGAGGTGACGTCATCAGTATTTATCATCAGCATTTGCTGATCAGCATTTGACATCAGCATTTGGTCACTTTAGTTGAAAGTCAGGAGATATCGAAGAAAAAAAGTTTTGCAGAATACATGTCGGTGTAAGACTTTAATTTTTGGTGCAATCAATACATGGATATGTTTTAGGATCCCTTATTGTAACTGAATAGGATTTCTTATTGATTATGTAACTGTGCAATATATAAACACAGATTAGTTTTACATTTTAGATGTTACGAATTGTTATATCATTTATATAACCTATTAGCTCCCAGTGATAATTATTCATCCTTTAAGAGAGTATTGTAAACAGTTTTTATACATCAATAATTAAAGCTATTGATTCAATTGTGTCTGTTATCTAGATTTGATTATTGAACTGTATTCACCCCTCTACAGTTCGTTAAAGGCCTAACAATTTTTCTAATATTTTGATTCTTTTTATTTGTCTTTTCTTCATTTGTTGTTGATTTGAGTGTAGACTTAGAATTATTTATATGTCATGTTCTTGTGTTGAGTTATCACCTCTACCGTTCATACGGTTTCACAATCTCACCAACACTCTTCCATACACAATGAGAAAATTACAATCATTGCTATTTATATAGATGCTATTATCATCACAAGAAATGATGAATCTCATATTGATTCTTTAAAAAGTCATCTGGATGTTGTCTTCAGTATTAAGGACTTACGTCTTTTTTTGTTACTTTTTAGGGATTAAAATCTCTTATTTTGTAGAATGAATTATCTTGGGAAAACTTGATCATGGTCACCTCAAGCATAGTATGTAGACGTAACCATACAAGCTGCTACCCCACTAGGGGTGTTCATCGAACCGCACAAACTGCCCGCCCCGCACCGCTCCGTACCACCCCACACCGCTCCATATGGTTTAAACTTTTCGTGGTGCGGTTGTGGTTTGCATTTTTGTCAAACCGCGTGGTGCGGTGCGGTTTGCGATTTGGGACTTTGCTCTCGTCATTCAAACCACACTGCACCGCATATTATTATAAAATATATATTATTGTACCTTTAGAATAAATAAATATATATAATATTATTGTTCCTTTATAATAAGTATCTATATAGCAATGTTGCAGTTTACGGTGAATGGTTGGATACTACAGTTTATTGTTTTTTGTCAATGACTAAGATAATTTAAAATTTTTATCTGAGCCAAAAAAAATTGAAATTGTAGTTCATGGTTCAGATTTACTAAAATTGTACTTTAAAGTAATACTATTAACTTGGAACTTATTTATTAATTCATTTATTGATGTATTGAAAATTGTAAACCGCATGCATTAAAATTTATTATTTTTTAAAATAATTTAAACCGCTCAAACCACTTAAACCGCACCGCACCATACCACATTTTCATTGTGTGATTTGCGCGGTTTAAGATTTACGTGGTTCAGTTGCGTTTTGAGAATTTGGATAAGGCAAACCGACCGCACCTGCAATTTGATTTGCGGTTTTGGTCCAAACCGCACCACACCGCACGGCGAACACCCCTATACCCCACTATCACTTCGTACATCTGCGGTCTAACCATTAAAGCTGTCCAGTGCCACTTCTTATATCCGCAGCCATCTCTGTATTTCACTATTTTTGATGGCTTAGTCCGGTCATTATATTCTCATACAATATGTATAACGTACTTTCTATCAAAAAGAAATAATTACAACTCAATATATCTTATTTTTTTAATAAATTTTAAATTGAATTTTTATTCATAAGAAATTGAAAAGTAATATATAAAGTTAGTATTTTTATACATATAATACATATACTTTACATTTCACTGAAAAAATTAAATGGGGCCTCTTTTTTTCTTCTTAACCTACATTTGCATGATTAAAATTTTCAATTCCAATAACAACGTATTATAATCAAATATTTGAAATTCCAAAACTATTGACATAAATTTAAAATTCAATAATCATCAATAATAATTTTAAATATAACATTCATATATAATAATTAGGCATGTGAACACCAATATTGTTTTATATTCAGTTATTAATTCCAAAATTACTTTCAAAGTTATATAATCCAATAATAATAATAATTAAAATGATAAAGTAATAACTAATTAATATTTGTATTTATATCAATTGAAAAATATAGAAATAATTGTACTTAGTACGGGGAATAACTTACTAGGTACACTAGGGATCCTAAACTGTATTTTCATTTTAGGGGTTGTTATCAGGTTTTTGGTTGATGAGGGTTTTATTTCGATTTTACTTTGTTTATCGCTAAATTTCTCATTTTATTGAGAGTATTTTTCTACATATATATTGAGTTTTGTACTCCTTTTGTTTTATATTTATTTTAATATCCAGCTCGTAAAGCTCTGTAATTAATTAATTTGGATTGTATGATATCCAAAATTGTCGATTATTCGAAGACGTGTTGATAAATCATGCGCATATATTCCTTACGACTACAACAGATAATTAGATTATTTTTTCAAAAAGGCTGGACATTTTAGTGATATGAGCTAATTGTATGTCAAACTTGCAGATTTGATAAATCATCGTAATTAAAATAAATGAAAATTATGTTTTGATCTAGTTTATCACATGTTTATCCAATTTGTTGGGTAATGAATACAACAAAGGGGGTGAATGTGTTTTGGACAATTTTAATGGCTTTTTGAACTGTTATGAATGGTGAACAAAGTAATCTGTCTTGTAGAGATAATATGCTTTAACAGAAATAATAAAACATGCACATGAACACACTATCTTTCAAAACTCACTTAATTTTATATAAAATCAAGCTAGTGTTTTGCTACAAATTTATGGGTTCTTGATATGTTAAGAACTCGGCTTCTCTCTTGAGAGTTACAAGAATTCAGATCTATTTCTTACCTCTGAAATAAAGCATCCAGTGTTTACTTTATAAAATAGTAACCATTATTTTTACACAGCACGCACTATCACGTACTAAACCCTACTTTAAGTTAACTAAAACTTTCTATTTATGGCTTAGTGTATCTTTGCAAATCGTGCATGTCTGTGACTTTACTTTGTCAGTTAATCTTGGCATTTGATCTTGTACTCTTCAAGCTGCTTTTTGTAGACTTTTCAAATAAGTGATTGATTTGTTTGTTGATTGATAACCTTGGATATTTAACTGATCTGTATTTTGTACTTGAGCTTTACATCGAGATCTCCAGTTTGGTATATAGAGAACTCAACATCTCGATAAGTATGATGGTTTATCGAGATCTCTTATAACTCTATAGTTGTTGTGACTTATCGAAGACTATGAGTTCTCGAATGTGAAATTGACTTGTCGAGATCTCTGAGTTCTCGAGTATGATCTTGACTTGTCGCGGTCTCCATTTCTTTGTATGTAGAATTAACTTATCGATATCTCTGAGTTCTTTAATGATATTTTGACTTGTCGATATCTCAGAGTTCTCTAGTAAAGAAATGACTTGTCGATATCTCTGAGACTTCTCTATAAGCTTTTCTTGACTTCTCGATAAGTCATTCTGGAGTTCTCTAGTGACTTCTCTATAACACTTAATCTGTGACTTGTAGATTTCTTGGCTTAGAATGTTTTTCCCAAAATAGAATTATTTAACTCCAAGCTTCTTCACACTTTCTCTGAGGCATGATATTTATGATCTTCTTCCAGAGCTTATTCTTAGGTTTGAGACTATTTACAGAAAAATACTCCAGTCTAATCTATTTACAGTTTTACAGACTTAAGTGATACAATACAAAATGCAAACTTAGATGATCATACAACTTACTTAGGGCTGTCAATTTGACTTAGTCTTGTTATAGTACAGGCATGTCTTGCACAACAATCTCCCCCAATTTGTGAGAAGATTGCTTATCACAAATTCATGCTTATTAACAAGACTAACCCCAAGCTATAAGGAACAATAAAACTTTACAACACAAAAATTGACAGAATTACAATCTTTAATATTGAATGGTTATTGAAGTTTTAACAAGGCATTCATTACATAAAATCTTCATAGCTTGGCTCCTCTCTAATGAGATCCTTAAGAGTTACTAATACTTCCATTTATTCTAAAATTTTAGTTCCTATTCAAGCTTCCACAAGCTTAAGCCACTCATCTAATAAATAACCATTTAAGTAACCATCTCTAAATCTGGAGTATTTGCCAACCTTTATGTTCAGAAAATGTCCATCTTTAAAAAGTCTGCTCATCCCCTTTTCTTTAAGCTCATTTGATCTTTAATCAATTCTTATAAATTCTTCTACATACTTCCTATCTCTTTCTTCCTTTTCATCCTTTGCCCTTGCAATTTTCTCATCCCTTTCTTTCACCCATACACAAAATACAACTTTCCAGAACCTTGTGATTGTATCCTTATTCTTCATGAAACTGATCACTCTTTTGAATTATGTGGTTGAAAGTGTGTCCGTTAGGTTACTTACAATTAAAGTGAAAGAACTATCATCATAATATATTCTGACTTCTGTATACAACCCAGACTCTGACTATTACATCAGCTAGCTGTTGAAAATATTCTTCATCTGTGAAGTACCAATTTAGTGGCAGAAAGTCAGATTGATCATAGCAATTCCATAGAGAACTTTCAGTAACTTGCAGTTGCTTTGTTTTTCTCCCAACGGATTTAAAGTGAGTCTTAGTTGGAGGTTTAAATGAAGGTAAGGTTGTGACTTTCTTTAAACTGGTTTGACTGGTAGTGATTGGGATTTTGAGAAGAGAGTTTGCAGTTGGCTTATATAAGAATTTTGGCTTTGAGGTGAAGGATGGTTGAATGTTTGAGCTAAAAGGTTTAGTGGGTCGAGCTTGGTTGATTTGGATTGGTAGGGATTGTGTTTGTGGTTCTGAGCCATCTTGCCTTTTCTTCTTTCTCCTTTCATCCCCTTTTTTCCTCTCATCTTTCTTCTTCTTTTCATCTCCTTTCTTCTCCTTTTCTTTGTTTCCAATTGCTCTAGAAGATTGACTTGGATTTGTGCCAGAAGGTTTTTGCTCATCATGCTTCTGTTCATCATCATCCTTGTCATCTTTTAAATTAAATTGAGTGGTTGGCAACATGGTGTCAATATTGAGTAGATACATGTTCAAGATCTTTATCATTTCCACATCTTCATCCTTCTTGTTCTTTTTGTACTTAAGATCAGACTGAATAGTCATGATCTGCCTCATGTTTGATCTAACACAATTTTTTGGAACAGTAAGTTGTTTGCATTATTTGGTTCTTGGACAAATGTAGGCCACCCCTTTATTTGGATATAGATAGGCTTCAGGAAAAGCTGCTATATGTGCATTTTTGAGCTCATGAAGAAGCTGGGTGTCCTCTGTGATGACTACATGTACTTTGTCAATCACAACATCCAGTTCAGAAGCCCTTAGAGCTCTGAGATTTGAAGTAGATACCTGAAGACATCTGTCCACACCATCATCATTAATATTGAAAATAATCCTCTTCTACAAGTAGTTTTCAACATTCACAACTACTGCCCTGATGGAGTTGATAGTCTTGGCCAATGTTCTTTTGTATGTGATGTAGTTGTTTTGAAGAGACATCCTCAGGATTGCAAGAAGTTTACTAAATTCTTGATCTTGATTTGGTCCTTCTGCATCCTTGATGAGTCTTTCTTTTCCCACATCTTAAAATTGTTGAGTTTGTGAAGAACTTTGACCAAGTTGAACTGATGTGATAGGCTCTTTAGATTTAGATTTTCCATAATCCTTGGATTGTTGAATTCTAGCTTCAATCTCCCCCTTAATCTTGGTGATAGGAACGAGTAGAGGAGTTGGTAATTTTGTCCTTACATCTTCAGGTAATGAGGGCAATGAAATATTAAGCTTCCTCATGATGGCTCCCAAAGTAATAGAATTATGTATTTGGAGATGTTTTTGAGTGTCCATCGGGGTTTTGATGTATGTTTGTTGACTCTGCAGTAAAAATGTGAGAGCTTGTACTTGTGCATTGAGTTGTTACGACCGGCATTTGGTGTAATATTATTTGTGAATTCTGTATAATATTATAGCCGATTATAAATATACGTAGTGATTGTACGTTTGTATGAATGGAATTTGCTGCGTTATAAGTTGCTTTATGTAGAATATAAATTTTTCAAAGCAAGAGTTTTATTAATTACCCTTATTTTTAATTTATAAGGAATATTCTAAACCTTGGAAAATTTTCTTTTAAAAGTTATTTCATTCCCAAATTTAAATAGTGATCTCATAAAATTTCTAAAAATCCAAGTTATTTTATGGTATAAATTTTATAATTTTTGAACTTTTATTTTATTTTATAAAAATAAATCTTTAAAAATTTGTTTGTTAATAATTAGAAAATTATATGGAAACCCTTGCATGCAAATCACTCTTCCATTCTATTAAAGGGCAAAGGAGACATTTCTACCCCACTAACTCACCTTTTGTTAGCCAAATTACCACAATAACCTTGCATGCAAAATGGCCTAACTTTAGCTAGAGGTTATTCTTGTACATTCTCATTTCCACTCATTTCTTTTAGTCAATCAAAAGCACAAAATATGAGAATCATTTCACTCACTCCACACTCCACCCTCATCTCACCTCCCTCCCCTCCCTCTCCTCCTTGCTCTCGGCCGAGAACCCCCTCCCCACTCCCTTCTATTTTTTTCATTCCATTCTCATCTTCCCTAGTGTAATTCCCCTACCTATATTTATTTTATATACTTCCCAAGAGTTTTGTGAATGGGAGATGAAATTTCATGGTTGCATGTGTAGCTTTTATGTGATCTCCAAAGAGAAACTCTTGATTTTTGTGAATTTAAGAAATCTTTATGAGATACATTTCATATATGTTTTAAACAAGTGTTTTATGGAGATACCATGTTTTAAAAACCTTTGCATGCTACTGAAATTTCACTATATAATCATTATTAGCCATGCATGCTAGTTTTAAGATGTTAATATGATGATCAACCATGTTGTGTATGCTACTCTTCTCAAAATCATGTTTTCATGTTTAAAATTCTATAAATTCGAATTAGTTGTACTTGAAATAGATTGTTTTCATGATATATTACTTAATAATAGTTAAGAGAAGATATATTTCATAATTATTAAGGTTGGGTAATAGGTTCAAGTCGAATTTGCAAGAATTTAAACTCCATGTTTAGTCGAAACCTTGTTAAGTGTTTTCCATGAGTTGCATGTTGTATTTTTATTTACACGTCGGTGTTCTAGGGCATGGATAATCTCCACTCCTGTTGAGGCACTATTTTAGGATGTTGATGCACTAGGTTTGATTTGGTAAAGGTTGGATGTTTGGTTAATAAGTGGGAGTTAAGGTGGAAAGGGTTTAGTTAGTATTTATATTTTTCCAGAATTTTGCACTAGTTTGTGGGGAAGTTTTGATTGGGTATTTGTTGTGCACTTTGAGGCCCAAACCACCAGAATCTAGCACTAGGAGTATAAAATAGGTTTTAGGTGTTTGTTGGAGGTTTTTAAGACGTTTGGTTAGGTGCACGAGTGGAATCACAAAATCTGTCCAGCAGAGCACAGTTTTGTTGCAACTTAGAAATGGGAAGTTTTGACCATGTCATAGGTAGGACCTCATTAGTCCCTGTTGGGCCTTAGTTAGAGGGAGTGTCAGGGGAGTTTTTCCAGTCATAGTTCATAGGATTTGAGTTAGAATAATGTGCCACAAGTTAGTTCAAGTCAGGACCTTTTCTGCCCAGAAAAACAGGGGAACCATGGACTTTAAGCTTAGGCTTAGGGGGGCCCAAGCTAGGCCCTTGAGCCGCATCAAGTTTGGGAATTGCCTTATGATCAGAAGAGTCTAGTGTAGAAGTTTTGGAGGTAAACTTGTAGTGTAAGAGTGTCTAATGCACCCAAGAAACCATAGATGTCATTCTGAAATTTACCATAGCAGCCACCTTCACGTACCATATAGTTTTTGAGCACTTATGAGTGAGGCCTAGGTTGACCACTATAGTTGCAAGATAGCATAAAGTCAGTAGAGTGAAAGGCCCAAGTGAGGGTCAATAGGATTTGGATGGTTTAGTAAAGGCACATCGAGTTATGAGGCCAAAATTTGGAGATTTTGTCTAGTTTAACGATCAAGTGACTTAGGTTGTGGAGCGAGATCATCCAAGCCTAGTGTTGCAATATAGTGTGTGTGATATTATTTGGTACTTAAATATGGTTTATGAGTATATGTGGCTATGTATACTACTATATTTATAAGGTGATTATAAATTGCGTGCATATAAGCCTAAGTGCCATTTGTGTTTAATTTCGGCTTGTAAATAGGTTTAGTTGGTGAGAATATATTATAATGAGGTTATTATTAATTATGTAGAATCTCGAGACGAGGGTAAACTTTCCATAAAGGTCGAGTAAAGCTTTCAATTGCTCCCACTTGCCAGTCCAGTCCAGCCTTCTCAAGGCAAGTGATTCAACCTGCTTTTTAGATTACACTGCGAATGTGTGATAACTAGTTCTTATATATATGATGCGAGTATCCTGATTTACCTTGTTATACCTGGACCAAGTGATTCTCAAATCTATCTTCGTATTATATAGAAATGCCATGAACCCTCAATTACTTATTGCAAGTAGATCAAAAGTCATTCCATGCTAGTATACCAAAGTAATTGGGATGCCATGATAAAATAGAGATTTGTTATAATACTTGATTGATCCTTTTGATTAACATGCTATTAATTCCTGAGAAATCTTGATATTGCACCCTGATGCTTTGATTTAATTCTTGTAAGAACCTCGATATAAACTTTATCTTGATACCTAAAAGCCAATTATTCTTTAAAGTCATTCATGATTGTTTGATAACCCTATCCTTACCCTAAAGCTTGATACCCTGATATACCGTGAATTGATGATCACTTTCCTTGTATTTCAACACCTATATCATACCTGCAACCATTAATGCTTATCTTCTTGATATTTTAATATCCATACCTTATTTGAAACTATTGCTCAAAGCCTAGTTTGGCAATACTCTTTCATATTATCCAATAACCCTACTAAATCTCCTTGTCAAAATCCTTGAAAATAGAAATTGTTCAAGTACCCTGATGGAGTAAAGTCTAATGAATCATGGCCATAAGGTTTAGTGATTTTATTTCCAGTGTTTCAGAGTTGATCTATAATCCCTTTATAAAGATGTTTACAATTTAAGAAATTTACTATCAATCGGCATCAGTTTTTTTTGAAACGATTAAAAATCTGGATTTCAGTCCCAAAGGGGGATAAATGTTTTCTTTAAATAGTGGATCTGGATTGAGACGCGAGTCCTTTCCACACTTAAATTGTAGGCTTAAAAGTTTCCTATGGATCCCATTGATGTTTTAGAACCCAGCGAGGTTCGGGATTACTTCGCGGCTGATCACCGGCTGTAATTCGTAGCATCATAAAATGGTTTTTGATTAAGAAATGATTTTGGAAATGTTTTGATACAAACAAAAGATGCCATCACCCAAAAGTTCATCTCTTATTATTATTAGCTCTATCTTCACATTGTTATTCATTTAAGTATATCTCAATTTATGTTCTGTACCGTATTGTTTAGCACTTGTTGAGCATTTGGCTCACTACTTGCTTTCACCCTGATATTACAGCTAGCAAATATGGTTAGATTCAAGCAGACCGCGCGTAAGACTTGTGATGTCGATGCGTATGTTCGAGCTCAGGTAGAATAAGAGATAGTTTTGTTTGAGGACTCGATATTAAAACCAGTTGTAATAATTAGTAGTGTTGGGTTGTTCGAAACCCTAAACTATAAGATCTTGAATTTGGTTGTATTTACCTTCTTTTATCTATTGTAATAGTTTTATATTATGTATTGTTAAGTTGGGGGTGTGACAGGTTTTGGTATCAGAGCTACGGTTTAGAGTCCCTGGACAGCCCAAATAGGTTATAGGATATATGTATAAGTTATAGACATTACGCATAGAGTAGGTTAAGTAAATTTATTATCAATACTCCTCTTATATATATATATATATGTATGGTTTGTCAGCAAAGGGCGCACTCCTCGTCATTCTCTGGGTCGAACGACACTATTGCTTTCTCCATGTATGCTGAGTTGAGGCGCGAGTTTGATATGCTTCAGGGAAAGTACGATCGACTGATAGACCGATTGAAGAATGTGTATCCGGAAAACCGAAACTATGAAGGGAAGCCTAAGGAGCAGATGACTGCAAGACTTGAGACTTTGGTTCAGTACGTCAACATTAAGCTTGAGGAGATGCCATCGCACTGAGACCGTACAAGCCATTATATCATCCAGATGGTGGCGGATGAGCTCCACAGTATTGTGAAGATGCTTCGAGAGGAGAAGACTACCAAACCCCGTTCCGATGGAGTGGAGCCTTAGTTCTTTCCAATATCTACCTTTCATATTGTTGTATTATCGGACTATGTAGAACTCCCTGTTGTTCCTTTAAATAAGCATGTTATTCCTAAATTCAGACCATATTATAACCTTGATGTATTGTGACCTTAAATTTTAATGCACCATCATTCTATTTGCTTTTAATTGTTTATTTTACGCCTTTATATGCATCACCCTATTTGTTTAACTTGAAACTTGACCTC
This sequence comes from Apium graveolens, assembly GCF_009905375.1. Classification (NCBI taxonomy): domain Eukaryota; kingdom Viridiplantae; phylum Streptophyta; class Magnoliopsida; order Apiales; family Apiaceae; genus Apium; species Apium graveolens. The sequence continues at coordinate 69,797,436 of NC_133650.1, read as the reverse complement.
CTATGTGAATAAGAATGCCATGCGACACCCTCGAATTATTTCATTATTCATACCTGTTTTGACGTAACTCTTATTTCAGGATCATGCCACCCAAAAAGAAGAACCCAACAACCACATCCACCACAGATCCAAATATTCTTCGATTATTGGAAACCTTACAACAGCAAACAAATGTTATAGCTCAACAACAACTAACTCTTCAACAACAATTTGAAAACCAAGATAACCGTGAACCACAACAACCACCTGATCCACCAGTACCACCTCGACAAGTTGTTACTTTCAAGGCTTTTCAGAATATGAATCCACCTGCATTTTATGATACCACTAATCCAATAATAGCAAACACATGGATTAAGGAAATGGAAAGAACTTTTAAATTGGTACAGTTAGGGGATGATCAGAAGACACCATATGCTACTTACTTCCTGAAGGGCGAAGTCATCTATTGGTGGGATTTAGTCAAAGCTATGGAAGCAAATCAACAAGTTTCTTGGGAAAGATTTAATAAGTTATTTCTGGAAAAGTATTACCCTAAGTATATGCAGAATTAGATGGAGCTTAAATTTCTTGAATTGAAGCAAGGGAGTATGTCTGTACTGGAGTATGAGAAGAAGTTCACAGAATTGTCAAGGTTTGTGACAAAGTATACCAGCAGTGAGGAGGAAAAAACAAAGAGATTTCAACAAGGATTAAAGTCTTGGATCAGAGATAGAGTGGTTATGTTTGAACTTGATACTTATGCAGGCGTAGTGCAGAAGGCTGCTCTGATTGAGAGTAATGGGATGCAGTCAAGGAAGGAAAGGGATAACAAGAAGAGAAAGGTTTCATTATATGGAAAAAAGTCTGAAGTAGGAAATTCACAAGACAGGAATATGAAGAGGATTGGATTCCATAAAGGCAGAAATTTTCAAAAGAAGGGAAATTTGAGCAAAAGACAAGAATCAAAGGGGAACAACCAGGCAAGCCAAGGACAAGTTGGAGAAAACAGATTTTAGAGACCAGAATGCAAACATTGTGGAAGAAGGCACCCCGGAGTATGTAATAAGCTGAGCATGACATGCTATAGGTGCAACCAGAAGGGACATTTGGCAAACGAGTGTAAGATGCCAAAGCCGGGAGTTACATGCTATAAGTGTAGAAAGACTAGACACATAGCTAGGGAGTGCAAGTCAACCGGACCAATCAAAGCTCTGATGAATCGGGTATTTAAAAAGTATTTGGATAAGTTCGTAGTGGTTTGCATTGATGACATCCTTATTTATTCAAAGTCGGAAGAAGAACATAAGCAGCATCTATGGATAGCATTGGAGATACTCCGACAAGAGAAGTTGTATGCCAAGTTTTCTAAATATGAGTTTTGGTTAAAGGAAGTTCAATTTTTGGGACATGTAATTGGAGATGAAGGAGTTAAAGTAGATCCGGGAAAGATTGAGGCGATTATGAGTTGGGAGAGGCCAAAGACACCTACGGAAGTGCGAAGTTTTCTAGGATTGGCAGGATATTATAGAAAATTTGTCAAATATTTCTTGAAAATTGCCACACCATTGACTAAGTTAACCAGGAAGAATCAGAAGTTCGAATGGAATGCAGAATGTGAGGATAGTTTTCAAGAGTTGAAGCAGAGGTTGGTAACAGCTCCGGTGTTAGTACTACCAGACGACCAAGGAAACTTTATGATTTTCAGTGATGCTTCACATAAAGGATTGAGCTGTGTGCTAATGCAACACAAAAAGGTGATCGCGTATGCGTCAAGACAGTTAAAACCGCATGAATTGAAGTACCCTACGCATGACTTGGAACTAGCCGCCATAGTGTCCGCACTTAAGATTTGGAGATATTACCTCTACGGAGAAAAGTATGAGATCTACACGGATCACAAGAGTTTAAAGTATATTTTCACTCAGAAGGAGCTCAATATGAGGCAAAGGAGATGGTTGGAATTGATTAAGGACTATGATTGCTCGATAAATTATCATCCGGGAAAGGCAAACGTTGTAGCCGATGCTTTGAGTAGGAAGGAAAGATTGAATATGATAGCAACACCAAAAGAATTGTCTGAAGAGATTAAGAGATTTGAATTAGAACTTTGTGATTGTGAAATAGTTGAAGAAGTTTGTCGTGCAATGACTTTTCAGCCAACATTATTGGAAAGGATAAGGAAATGTCAGGAAGAAGTAATGAAGAAAGAGAAAAATCAGCTAACTGGAGAAGAGATTGGTACTCAAAAGGATGAGCAAGGTATATTAAGGTTTTCCTCGAGAATTTGGATTCCTCTTATACCTGAATTGAAGAATGAGATAATGCAAGAAGCCCATAATTCAAGATTTTCAATCCATCCGGGAAGCATCAAGATGTATCGAGACTTGAACCAGAACCTTTGGTGGCTAAACATGAAGCGAGAGGTGGAAGAATGGGTTGTGAAGTGTTATACTTGTCAGAAAGTGAAGGCAGAACATCAACGACCAAGCGGATTAATTTATCCCATGAAGATCCCAGAATGGAAATGGGAAAATATTGCTATGGACTTTATAGTGGGACTACCGTGAACGAAATCCAGACATGACGCTATATGGGTTATAGTTGATCGCCTTACGAAGTCAGCGCATTTTCTTTCAATTAATGAGAAGTCGTCATTGGACAGGTTGGTTCATATGTATGTGCGTGAAATCGTACTAAGACATGGAGTACCCGTATCGATAGTTTCAGACAGAGATCCCCGATTTAACTCGAGATTCTGGAAGCAATTTCAAGAGAGTCTTGGCATGAAGCTGAACATGAGTACGGCGTATCACCCGCAGACTGATGGTCAGACCGAAAGGACAATTCAAACAATCAAAGACATGTTGCGCAGTTGTGCAATCGATTTTACAGGAAGTTGGGATGACCACTTGCCATTAGTAGAATTCTCCTATAACAACATCTATCAATCCATTATTGGCATGCCACCATACGAAGCTTTATACGGAAGGAAATGTAGATCACCGACAAGTTAGGATGAAGTAGGAGAAGGAAAGATTCTAGGCTCGGAATTGGTACAACAGTTGCATGAGACATTCAAATTAATTTAGAAAAGGTTGCTTGCTGCTCAAGATAGACAGAGAAAGTATGCGGATCCAGTGTGTAAGGATGTTAGATTCCAAGTAGGCGAAGCCATTTTGCTGAAGGTGTCACCAAGGAAAGGGTTGTCTAGATTTGGCAAGAAAGGGAAGCTAGCACCTAGATACATAGGTCCTTTTGAAATTTTGAGTCAAGTGGGGAAGGTGGCCTACGAGTTAGCCGTACCACCTCAGTATCAACATGTGCATAATGTGTTCCATGTGGCATTGCTTAAGAAGTACAATCCTGATGCCAACCATGTGATAGAATATGAACTAGTAGAAATTCAGGCAGACCTGTCATTTGTGGAGCAACCTGTCAAATTACTCGACTGGAAAGTAAAGAGTCTTAAGAATAAGTCGGTAAAGTTAGTGAAAGTACTTTGGAGGAACCCCAAGGTCGAAGATTCAACCTGGGAGTTAGAGTCTGATATGCGTTCCCGGTATCCTCATCTGTTCTCTTAGATTCTGGGGACAGAATCCCTTAAGGGGGAGATGATGTTACGACCGGCATTTGATGTAATATTATTTGTGAATTATGTATAATATTAGAGCTGATTATAAATATACGTAGTGATTGTACGTTTGTGTGAATGGAATTTGTTGTGTTATAAGTTGCTTTATGTAGAATATAAATTTTTCAAAGCAAGAGTTTTATTAATTACCCTTATTTTAATTTATAAGGATTATTCTAAACCTTGGAAAATTTTCTTTTAAAAGTTATTTCATTCCACAATTTCAATAGTGATCTCATAAAATTTCTAAAAATCCAAGTTATTTTATGGTATAAATTTTATAATTTTTGAACTTTTATTTTATTTTATAAAAATAAATCTTTAAAAATTTGTTTGTTAATAATTAGCAAATTACATGGAAACCCTAGCATGCAAATCACTCTTCCAATCTATTAAAGGGCAAAGGAGACATTTTCAACCCCACTAACTCACATTTTGTTAGCCAAATTACCACATTAACCTTGCATGCAAAATGGCCTAACTTTAGCTAGAGGTTATTCTTATACATTCTCATTTCCACTCATTTCTTTTAGTCAATCAAAAGCACAAAATATGAGAATCATTTCACTCACTCCACACTCCACCCTCATCTCACCTCCCTCCCCTCCCTCCCCTCCTTGCTCTCGGCCGAGAACCCCCTCCCCACTCCCTTCTATTTTTTTCATTCCATTCTCATCTTCCCTAGTGTAATTCCCCTACCTATATTTATTTTATATACTTCCCAAGAGTTTTGTGAATGGGAGATGAAATTTCATGGTTGCATGTGTAGCTTTTATGTGATCTCCAAAGAGAAACTCTTGATTTTTGTGAATTTAAGAAATCTCTATGAGATACATTTCATATATGTTTTAAACAAGTGTTTTATGGAGATACCATTTTTTAAAAACCTTTGCATGCTACTGAAATTTCACTATATAATCATTATTAGCCATGCATGCTAGTTTTAAGATGTTAATATGATGATCAACCATGTTGTGTATGATACTCTTCTCGAAATCATGTTTTCATGTTTAAAATTCTATAAATTCGAATTATTATGCTTGAAATAGATTTTTTCCATGATATATTGCTTAATAATAGTTAAGAGAAGATATATTTCATAATTATTAAGGTTGGGTAATAGGTTCAAGTCGAATTTTCAAGAATTTAAACTCCATGTTTAGTCGAAACCTTGTTAAGTGTTTTCCATGAGTTGCATGTTGTATTTTTATTTGCATGTCGGTGTTCTAGGGCATGGATGATCTCCACTCCTGTTGAGGCACTATTTTAGGATATTGATGCACTAGGTTTGCTTTGGTAAAGGTTGGATATTTGGTTAATAAGTGGGAGTTAAGATGGAAAGGGTTTAGTTAGTGTTTGTATTTTTCCAGAATGTTGCACTAGTTTGTAGGGAAGTTTTGATTGGGCATTTGTTGTGCACTTTGAGGCTCGAGCCACCAGAAGCTAGCACTAGGAGTATAAAATAGGTTTTAGGTGTTTGTTGGAGGTTTTTAAGACGTTTGGTTAGGTGCACGAGTGGAATCATAAAATCTGTCCAGCAGAGCACAGTTTTGTTGCAACTTAGAAATAGGAAGTTTTGACCATGTCATAGGTAGGCCCTCATTAGGCCCTGTTGGGCCTTAGTTAGAGGGAGGGTCAGAGGAGTTTTTCCAGCCATAGTTCATAGGATTTGAATTAGAATAATGTGTCACAAATTAGTTCAAGTCAGGACCTTTTCTGCCCAGAAAAACAGGGGAACCATGGACTTTAAACTTAGGCCTAGGGAGGCCCAAGCTAGGCCCTTGAGCCACATCAAGTTTGGGAGTTGCCTTATAATCAGAATAGTCTATTGTAGAAGTTTTGGAGGTAAACTTGTAGTGTAAGAGTGTCTAATGCACCCAAGAAACCATAGATGTCATTCTGAAATTTACCATAGAAGGCACCTTCACGTACCACATAGTTTTTGAGCACTTATGAGTGAGGCCTAGGTTGACCACTATATTTGCAAGATAGAATAAATTCAGTATAGTGAAAGGCTCAAGTGAGGGTCAATAGGATTTGGATGGTTTAGTAAAGGCACATCGAGTTAGGAGGCCAAAATTTGGAGATTTTGTCTAGTTTAGCGATCAAGTGACTTAGGTTGTGGAGCGAGATCATCCAAGCCTAGTATTGCAATATGGTGTGTATGATATTATTTGGTATATAAATATGGTTTATGAGTATATGTGGCTTTGTGTACTACTATATTTATAAGGTGATTATAAATTGCGTGCATATAGGCCTAAGTGCCATTTGTGTTTAATTTCGGGTTGTAGATAGGTTGAGTTGGTGAGAATATATTATAATGAGGTTATTATTAATTGTGTAGGATCTCGAGACGAGTTTAAACTTGCCATAAAGGTTGAGTAAAGCTTCCAGTTGCTCCTACTTGCCAGTCCAGTCCAGCCTTCTCAAGGCAAGTGATTCAACCTACTTTTTAGATTACACTGCGAATGTGTGATAACTAGTTCTTATATATATGATGCAAGTATCCTGATTTATCTTATTATACCTGGACCAAGTGATTCTCAAATCTATCTTCGTATTATATAGAAATGCCATGAACCCTCAAGTACTTATTACAAGTAGATCAAAAGTCATACCATGCTAGTATACCAAAGTAATTGGGATGCCATGATAAAATAGAGATTTGTTATAATACTTGATTGATCCTTTTGATTAACATTTTATTGATTCCTGAGAAATCTTGATATTGCACCCTGATGCTTTGATTTAACTCTTGTACGAACCTCGATAGAAACTTTATCTTGACACCTAAAAGCCAGTTATTATTTAAAGTCATTCATGATTGTTTGATAACTCTATCCTTACCCTAAAGCTTAATACCCTGATATACCTTGAATTGATGATCATTTTCCTTGTATTTCAACACCTATATCATACCTGGAACCAGTAATGCTTATCTTCTTGATATTTTAATATCTATACCTTATTTGAAACTATTGCTCAAAGCCTAGTTTGGCAATACTCTTTCATATTATCCAATAACCCTACTAAATCTCCTTGTCAAAATCCTTGAAAAAGGAAACTGTTCAAGTACCCTGATGGAGTAAAGTCTAGTGAATCATGGCCCTAAGGTTTAGTGATTTTATTTCCAGTGTTTCAGGGTTGATCAATAATCCCTTGATAAAGATGTTTACTGTTTAAGAAATTTACTATCAATCGGCATCAGTTTTTTTTGAAATGATTAAAAATCTGGATTTCAGTCCCAAAGGGGGATAAATGTTTTTTTTAAATAGTGGATCTGGACTGAGACGTGAGTCCTTTCCACACTTAAATTGTAGGCTTAAAAGTTGCCTAGGGATTCCATTAATGTTTTAGAACCCAGCGAGGTTCGGGATTACTTCGCGGCTGATCACCGGCTGTAATCTGTAGCGTCATAAAATGGTTTTTGATTAAGAAATGATTTTGGAAATGTTTTGATACAAACAAAAGATGACATCACCCAAAATTTCATCCCTTATTATTATTAGCTCTATCTTCACATTGTTATTCTTTTAAATATATCTCAATTTATGTTCTGTACCGTATTGTTTAGCACTTGTTGAGCATTTGGCTCACTACTTGCTTTCACCTTGATATTACAGCTAGCAGATATGGTTAGATTCAAGCAGACCGCGCGTAAGATTTGTGATGCCGATGCGTATGATCGAGCTCAGGTAGAATAAGAGATAGTTTTGTGTGAGGACTCGATATTAAAACTAGTTGTAATAATTAGTAGTGTTGGGCTGTTCCAAACCCTAAACTGTAAGATCTTGGATTCGGTTGTATTTACCTTCTTTTATCTATTATATTATTTTATATTATGTATTGTTAAGTTGGGGGTGTGACATGAGTGATTCATTGAAGGTTTGGAGAGAAGAGACTTGTTGTTGAAGTTCTTGAAATTGCATGGGTGATGAGGAGTGAGATGTGGAGGAAGTAGAGACCCCAAAAGTATCCTGCATAGCCTTCTTAATTTCTTCCATGATCAAGACCGAAGGAGTGTATCTGCTTGAATGCATTTGATCCAGCTTCAGTCTTGAGTCATTGGAGTTTGTGAAGTGATTTTGAACTTGATCATGCAGGGCTACAAATGAGGTTCTCAGGTTCTTGACACTAGTTTCCACCCCACTTAGATTATATCTAGACATTTAATCAGCAAAGGTTGTGAATTTGTTCTTAATCTCTGTGTGTGAAGGAATGATTTGGTCCATATTTTCCCTGACCATCCTCATAATCTTATCATGATGCCCAGTTAAAGTGATTTGAAGTGGTTTTCCAAAGTTGTGGAAAGTTTTGATTTGAGCTTTATATACTTCATTTACTACATCATATATTTCCTGAAGAGATAAAGATCTAGCGTTTCTCCCCAAGATGGTTCGATACTCCTCCCTGAACTTGGCTAATACAGAATCCATTTCAATTGTGAATTCTTTGTCTAACCAAGCATCACAGTTTGCATCCTGGCCAGCTTTATCAATAATTTTGGCATGTTGTTCTTCAACATCTGTCTGGTAGGATAGCTGTAACATCCCCAAATTCGGGGTCAAGATTAGGTGTCACTAAATAACTTTAAATAATATAAACCTGTATATTAAAACAAATATACAGATAACCCCTCATTACTCCGGATCGTTTATAGGTTTTGGTATGAAAAAAGAATCTAACCTTCTAAAATTTACACTAGCTAAATACAATTTTATTACCTCTTTCCTAACTTCCTCATATTATTTACTCTGACACCTCCAAAATCCTTCAGCTAGGATTTCTCCGCTTATTGTTGTCTAATGAGAGTTATTCACTTTTGTCCTCATTTGATACTGAAAGAAATAAGAATTCACAAAGCAAGAGTGAGCCAAAAATGCCCAGCAAGTATTATATCAAGGAAACTTCTGGAATCAATCTTTAGATAATTTCAAAAACATTTTTATTTATTTATAACAATTGAACGAATAAAAATATCGGCCCTAACTGGCCTTTAATCATAAATTACATTTCTCTGTTAAAGAACAGTGAACGTTTCACTGTTCGGTTCTTGAATCGAATCTTTGTTTGTTTTTGTAACTATAAACTTTCCAAGAAGAATGCCGTTAATGGCGATCAACAATAAATTGGACTGGGCACTAGAACCAACATATGCACTATAACCTGCTGATCAGTCAAAATATAGTGCGGATCTATACCCAACTGCATATACCCACCAACATATAGGATACCCAAGCACTATGGCCTAATAATCAAGGGTCCAGCCATCCCTGGCCCTTAGGGTCCAACTCATTCCTGGCCCTCATCGTAATCGTTCAGTCCGTAGAGTATTTTGATGTCAAATCACTTTGATTTCAAAATATCCCGATTCAGGGTTCGTAAATAACCCGAAATAATGGGTATTTGCTCAAGAGATCAATCAATAATCAAAGAATAATATCAAAAAAGTACTTGTATAAGTAAGAGTAATTGTAGGGAAATATAAAAACATTTAACTATTCTGAACTTAGAATAGGAATGCAAATATATTTGCAGTATTTTAGAAGAAAGTTTAGAAATACTTGCCTCAATTGATAAACCTTTAATCTTTAACTATCTACCATATCACTCAGTCCTGATGTATTTGTATTTCCATTGACAGGCCACTTGACCTTTCATGTCAATCACCATTTTAGGTTTATCTCTATTCTGAATCCACTCGTTTCATTACTACACGTAACAAGGCTTTACTTTAACTATCACTGCCTGGCTTTGAATGCCTTGAGCTAGGTGTATCTATCATAAGAGAATACTATTACAATTAACCGACAATGTATAATTTTCTATTCTACGCTTATTCTTATCGTCTACCCATCCGATAATAACATATAAGGATCATATTTTGATTAGATAATGTTTAAAAGACACGTTGACTCATAATTCACATAACACGTACACATAAGGCATGTAATAATATTATTCATATAACACATAGTCACATAATTCATGTAGCACATAAGTTGAATTGTCAAAAGATAGGTCTCGATACGTTTAAAATTGAAATCGGGTCAAAAAGAGTATTTTATCGATCAATAACTGACTCAGAATGATTCATAAAATAAACGCCCTTTTGATACAAAAGAATTTAGGTCTCGAAAATATTTTTAATAGAAGCAAAATATTTTTCTGAGTGTAGAGGCATTCGTTTCATATTAAACGGACGAACGGTTGATTTATTATGAATAAAATAAGACTAATTCAATTAATAATAATATTAATTGAGTTTTAAATACCTTTATATAATTTTAAAGGCTCAAAATGATTTTTAAAAGCCAAATAATGATTTAAAAATCATTTTGAGCCTTTAAAAATATATAAAGGTATTTAAAATTCAATTAATATTATTATTAATTGAATTATTCTTATTTTATTCATAATAAATCAACTATTCGTCCGTTTAATACGAAACGAAGGCCTCTAGACTCAGAAAAATATTTTTTTTCTATTAAAAATATTTTTGAGACCTAAATTCTTTTGTATAAAAAGGGCGTTTGTTCTATGAATCATTCTGAATTGGTTATTGATCGATAAAATACTCTTTTTGACCTGATTTCAATTCTAAACATATCGAGACCTATCTTTTGACGATTTAACTTATGTGCTACATGAATTATGTGACTATATGTTATATGAATAATATAATTACATGCCTTATGTGTACGTGTTATGTGAATTATGAGTCAACGTGTCTTTTAAACGTTATCTGATCAGAATATGATCCTTATCTGTTATTATCGGATGGGTAGATGATAAGAATAAGGGTAGAATAGACAATTATATAATGTCGGTTAATTGGAATGATATTCTCTTATGATAGATACACCTAGCTCAAGGCATTCAAAGCCAGATAGTGAAAGTAAAGCCTAATTACGTAGAGTAATGAAACGAGTGGATTCAGAATAGAGATAAACCTGAAATGGTGATTGACATGAAAGGTCAAGTGGCCTGTCAATGGAAATACAAATACATCAAGACTAAAATATCAGAGGGTTATCAATTGAGGCAAGTATTCCTAAACTTTCTTCTAAAATACTACAAATATTTCTGCATTCATATTCTAAGTTCAGAATAGTTAAATGTTTTTAAATTTCGCTGTAATTACTCTTATTTATGCAAGTACCTTTTTGATCTTGTTCCTTGATTATCGATTGATCTCTTGAGCAAATACCCATTATTTCGGGTTACTTGTCAACCCTGAATCGGGATAATTTGAAAACAAAGTGATTTGACATCAAAATACTCTACAGACTGGACGGTTACGATGAGGGCCAGGAATGAGCTCGACCCTACAGGGATGGCCAGACCCTTGATTATTAGGCCATAGTGCCTGGGTACCCTATTTATTGGTGGGTCTATGATGTTGGGTATATATCTGCACTATATCCTGACTGATCAACAGGTTATAGTGCATATGTTGGTACTAGTGTCCAGTCTAATTTATTGTTGATCGCCATTAACGACATTCTTCTTGGAAAGTTTATGGTTACAAAAACAAACAAAGATTCGATTCAAGAACCGAATCAGTGAAACGTTCACTGTTCTTTTACAGAGAAATGTTATTTATGATTAAAGGCTAGTGAGGGCCGATGTTTTTATTCGCTCAATTGTTATAAATAAATAAAAAAGTTTTTGAAATAATCTAAAGATTGATTCCAGAAGTTTCCTTGATATGATACTTGTTGGGCATTTTTGGCTCACTATTGCTTTGTGAATTCTTATTTCTTTCAGTATCAAATGAGGACAAAAGTGAATAGCTCTCATTAGACAGCAATAAGTGGAGAGATCTCAGCTGAAGGATTTTGGAGGTGTCAGAGTAAATAATACGAGGAAGTTAGTAAAGAGGTAATAAAATTGTATTTAGCTAGTGTAAATTTTAGAAGGTTAGATTCTTTTTTATACCAAAACCTGTAAACGATCCGGAGTAATGAGGAGTTATCTGTATATTTGTTTTAATATACAGGTTTATATTATTTAAAGTTGTTTAGTGACACCCAATCCTGACCCTGGATTTGGGGATGTTACAGTTGGCATCAGAGCCACAGGTTATTGGTCCCTAAAATAGGTAAAAGTAAGATAGGATTGGCAGGTCATATAAGATAAGGAAGACCATAAGTATTCTCATCTTGAGTTCGAAGTTGAGTGTGAGTTAAGTTTAGCATATCCAATATGGATTAGTAAGATAGGATATTGTTAAGGTAAGTGGACGGTGAATATATGGACGCTATAGATGTATTGAGTTCCCATATATAGTTGCGAAGAGTCGTCATCTCGATGGAGATTGAGTAAATTACCTTGCTTTTTATATGGTTTTAAAGAAAAAGAAGATTGATTCGCATGAGAACTTCGTAGAAGGAAAGATAGATGAGTTTTAGTATGATCCAACTTAGAATTATGTAGTACTACAAGCTTCAGACTGGAGGTAACGAGTTGATTGAAGCTGACGAAGAGCCAACATCGCAAGTTTAAAGGCATCACTGTGGCGAAAAGCTTCTTAACATTTTTCGGGCACCGTGCAAGGAATGATATCTACCTTATTAGATATACTGAAGATTAATAAGAAGATACGCTTTTATTTACGGATAGAATGTTGAATTGTGTTAACTGGTTGTAAATATGACATCAAGGACGACGATGAAAATATCAAAGATAGTACCAGATGTTAGCACTGGAGTTAGAGTTACGAATAAAATGATATGCAACGGTAAATGAAATTTTTGCCGACTAATGAAGGATTTTGGAGGTGTCAGATTAAATAATACGAGGAAGTTAGTAAAGAGGTAATAAAATTATATTTAGCTATTATAAATTTTTGGAAGGTTAGATTCGTGTTTCATACCAAAACCTGTAAATGATCCGGAGTAATGAGGGGTTATCTGTATATTTTTTTTAATATACAGGTTTATATTATTTAAATTTGTTTAGTGACACCCAATCCTGACCCCGGATTTGGGGATGTTACAATAGCATGATGGCGTGGTAGTCTTGATTAGACATGTTGGATGTGAGAAGCTACTGTGAAATTTGAGCAAGGCCGCCAATTTGGTCTACTATAAGATCATCAAGTGTGGAAGGTTAAGATGCAGCTTCTTGTAGCCATTGGGATATGAGGTTGGGTTCTTGTGGTTGAGAGGTGGAAGGTTGATTGGTTGGGTGAGAAGGAAGTAGGGTGATAGAACCTCCTATGATAGGAGTCACAGTTTGACTCACAGATTGCTCTGTGGTTATGTCAAGTTGTTGTTCACCACTTGTGGTAGGAACCTCCAGTTGAATTGGAGGGGATTTAACTGGGTTACTGTCATGTGCACCAGTCTCAAACCCTTGTGCTTTTTGCAAAGCACAGTAACATGAATGTGGTAATCTTGCCTCTCCCATAGAAGGGTCATTGGCAATTATACTCCCAGCTTCAATTGTTAGATCAATTTCAGCTAGGGTTTTGAGGGGAGTTGTTCATATAACAGGAACCTCCAATTGAATTGGAGAGGATTTAGATAGCTTCCCCTCAGTAGTACTACCCTTAAACCTTACATCCTGTGAAGGCTGTTTTGCACATGAAGGTGCATCTGTAACCACCATCGGGTCTTCAGTAAAAACTTATGAATCCCCCATGTTTGTGATGGTGTCATCAAGGTTTACCCCAGCTAGTAGCCTCTCACCATCTAAATTTGGTGTCTGGGTGGTGAGCAAGGTTTCTTGAACCAAGTCACTTGAGTGGGATTGCACCCTGAGAATTAGATTCAGGTGCTGTGTAGGAAGAAGAAATTTTAGAGATAAGATTTTGAATTTCAGTGTTGAGTGTTGGCAGCTCCCTCTGAATAGATGAGGGAGCTTCAAGAGATGTGCTCTCCTTGTGTGTGCCATCCTTATTTCTCCATCCATACACTTGAATTTGTTCAAGTGATGGTTGTGCAGACTCTATACAGGGTGCATCTGGGCTAATGCTCTTTTCAATAGAGACATCCTTTTGAGAGGCTGCACTTAGAATCTGCTTTTGTCCCCTTTTTACAACTACATCCTTTTGAGAGGATGCAGAGGTGGCTTGAGTGGTCAACTCTAAATTTGCAGTCTTCTTTGGTTTTCTGACCAAGGGTGACTTTGTTGGTGTTTGTTCCTCACCACTCTCATTTATGATTGGTAAAGGTGCCTGATTTCTCTACTTTTTACTCAATTCACCCTTTTGAGAGGATGAAGTGGTTGGCTTCCTAGTAGCTACAGGTATAGAAGAAAGAGTCTCGGCATTGGAAGGTCCCTGTTGGTGTTCCTGTGTTTGTACTTCCACAGGTTTAGGGACCATTGATGTACTAGATTGAACATTTGTCCTCATGTCAGGCATGGGGTAAGGATAAGTCCTAAATTTCTCCAACATGAATGGAGTTAATTTAAGACCAACCTGTACCTTGTTCTTTGTAGATAGTGATCCAAATAGAATTTTGGACACTTGCTTACAATTGCCTATTAATGATTTATCTACACCATCTATCATATGTATGTCATTTACTTTATAGTTTAAAGCAGACATAATGAATCTAGGAAGAAATATTTCCTTACCTTTTGATGTTAATGGAATTGTTATCCTGGTGCTCAACTCCTCCAAGATGTAGTGGCCTACATTTATTTGTTTGTTGTGATCCATTGAGTAGACCAGCTTCTGGACAACACTTGAAATGTTGTCAAACCCTGACTTTTTATAAGTGAAAGCCCTTATCACTGAATCAAAAAGAAAGGACCATTCTCTCCTCAGGTTTTTTTGTTCATGCTTGACATATTAATCTTCTCACGGTAATTAATGAAGTCCATGAATTCATAAAGCTCATCCTGAGTTGGAGCTTGCACCAGCTTGTAAGTAGGAATGCCTAATGCCATGTTGACATCATTCTCAAAAATCTCCACCTGTTGGCCTTTGATTGTACAGTTTATCACAATTGATGCAACCTGGTTCTCATGCACAATTGTTCTTGTTACTGCTGTGTTCCAGAAATCCCCTAACACATCCAAGTAAAGCAGACGATTAGTAGTGAGAGCTCCCACAAAGTATGTTTCAGACAAAAACTTCATAAAGCTTTTGAAAGCTTCAGGAGCTTGATTTGCATCTAAGAATGCAAGAAAGTTGGTCTCTTTTGGGATAAAGGGTACAATAGTGTTTGATGCCATTGAGAAGAGTATAAAGTTAACCGGGTAAAAGAAATTGAAGAGAAAGAGTTCGAAATGAGAGAGAAATCGGGTTGAAATTAAAAATTCTAGGTCACTTAGAGTTCTCGAAGGCGTAAGTATGTATGTAGAGATCTCTGAGTATTTATAGTAAAAGTAAATACTTGTCGAGAACTAAAAAATAAACGTTTAGAATTTGCTTATCGAGAAGTCATTTAAAAAAATTACATATTGGGAAGTCATTTTAATTTACTCTTTTAGAGAACTAAAAATGACTTGTCGATATGTCAAATAAATACAATTTGTCCTAAAATGGACTAAATTATTTCCAATTTCTATTTGAATAAATTCAAATAAAATCACAATAATTTTGTCAAAAGTATTTTACTAAAATAATTTATTAAATTAAATTATTCCAGTTCTGAGTTATTTATAAGTCTAAATTTGGAAATTCTGGATCTTCAGAGTCAGGTGGCTGTTGCACATAAACCTCTTCTTCCAACTCACCATTAAGGAATGCACTCTTCACATCCATTTGAAATACCTTGAAATTTCAATATGCATCAAATGCAAGAAAAATCCTTATTGTTTCAAGTCTTGCAACCGGAGCAAAAGTTTTATCATAATCAATTCCTTCTTCCTGTGAGTAGCCTTTTGCAACCAACCTTGCTTTGTTTCTGGTGACAATTACATTTTCATCCATTTTATTCTTAAACACCCACTTTGTTCCAATTATACTTCTGTTCTTTGGTGTGGGAACCAATTTCTAAACTTTGTTTCTTTCAAACTGATTTAGTTCTTCTTCCATGGCAGTTATCCAATCAGGATCAAGAAGAGCTTTCTCGGTTTTCTTTGGCTCAACTTGTGATAGAAAACATGGATGAAGGCATTCATTTACAGGTGCACTTCTAGTCTTCACTCCAGCAATTGGATCACCATAAATTTCTTCTCTAGTATGACTTCTATCCCACTTCCTTGTGTGAGTTTGTTGACTTGTGTTTTCTGCTTCTTCTTCATCACTGGCATGATTTCCAGAATTTTCTCCTCTTTCTCCCCCAGAGTTTGTGCTATCAAATTCAGGTGTTTGAGATGAGCTTCCATTCTCATGATTCACTTGTTCAATAGAGTTTTCATCAATTCTCTGATTTGTGTTGATTTCAGTTTCATCATCAGAATCACTATCATTATTGAGATTTTCAAACTTTAGGGCTTCAGCTTCATTTTCATCAAGGCGTTCCAATCCTGGATAATTTGTCATCATCAAAAGTAACATATGTGCTTTCCATGATCTTCTTTTCTTCAATCACATAAACTTTGTATGTAGTTCTTTCTAAAAAATCTCCCAGAAAAATTGCCTCAAAGACTTTGGAGTCAAATTTTCCTACATATCCAGAGTTGTCCTTCAACACATAGCACTTACTTCCAAACACATGAAGATGCTTTACAGTAGGATTTCTTTTAGACAAGATTGAGTAGGGTGACTTGCCAAGATGCTTGTCAATGAGATATATGTTTTGAGTATAGAATGCAGTGTTCACAGCTTCTTCCCAAAAACTAGTTGGCAATTTTGCATCTTGCAGCATTTTTCTAGCAGCCTCTACTAGTGTTCTATTCTTTCTCTCAACTACCCCATTTTGCTAAGGTGTTCTAGCAGCTGAGAACTCTTAAATAAGACCCTTATCTTCACAGAATTCAGTTCAAGTTGCATTCCTGAATTCTGTTCCATTATCACTCCTCAATCTTTTCACACAATTTTGATCTTCAGCCTGCTTCTCAATCTTCTTAATGTGCTCAATTATGATGTGTGGAGTTTCATCTTTAGAGTGCATAAATTCTACCCATGTGTACCTTGAGTAGTCATTCACCATCACAAGTGCATATCTCTTTCTTGAAATTGACTGGACATTAACTGGTCCAAACAAATCCATGTGAATAAGTTGTAAAGTTGCACTTATAGAATTCACAGTTTTACTTTTGTGACTTGATCTTTTCATTTTTCCTTTTTGACAAGCATCACATACTTCTTCTTGAGCAAACTCCAAATTAGGCATGTCTCTTACTAACTCCTTTTTTACTAGAGTATTGATTGCTTTGAAATTCAAGTGAGACAGCTTCTTATGCCATAGCTTGCTTTGTTCAACAGATGCCTTGGTGGAGAAGCAACAAATTTCATCCTCATTTGCCGAGTCCAATTCTGCAACAAATAAGCTTCCTTTCCTTGATCCTTTTAGAGCAACTTCACCAGTTTTCTTGCTAATAACAGTGCATTTTCCTTTGTTAAATAAAAACTTGAAACCCTTATCTGCAAATTGGCTGACACTGAGAAGATTCACTTCAAGACCAGCTACCAGTGCTACATCTTCAATGACAACATTTCCAGAAATCAGTTTGCCATATTCCATAGTGAAACCATTGATGTTGTCTCCAAAAGTTACTAATGGGCCAGCCTTCTCCTCAAACTGTGATAGCAGGGCCATATCACCTGTCATATGTCTTGAGCATCCACTATCTATGATCCATATGACTTTCTTCTTTTTGCCCTGCACATAATGAGTTTAAGTGTGTTTAACAACCCAAGCAGTGTTGGGTACTTTCTTTTTGTTAACATATTTGATAGAGGTAGAGTTTGATGATTCAGAAAGAATAGAGCTCATAGAATGATGTGCATTGTCCTTTTTAGCTGAGGACTCAATATTGATTTCCTTAAGATCAACTCTCAGCTTGTGGCAACTTGTCATTACTTTCATGTTGCAAGGTATGCAATCAAACTTATCACAGAATGACTAGGGATCTTCAGTTTTTGCTTCATTGTACTTGCATGCTCCCACTTCTGGCTTACTAACAACCTTTTTGCAAAGGTGAGTTAGGTGATTAACAGATCCATATTTTTGATATTGTTTTCTTGGAGCATCTGCAACATAAGCAAAATTGTTGCTCTTATTTATCTCAAATTTTCCATTTCTATTCTCTTTTTTTTCTTTCTTGCATCTTCAGTTTTCTTTTCCTTGACAGGTGTCTTGGAATTTTGGTTGACCACGGGCTTCTTTCAAGCTTTAGAAATTGGAGTTGTTTCTGCATTTTGCTTCTCATTATCTTCATCAGCAATTTATTTCTTTATAATCAACTCTTCTTCACTAAAATCTACTTCACATGCTTTGAACATAGATGATCCAACCTTTCTCAGCATAGCTGGGACATCTTCATTTTCTGTTGCTTTTCCTTTATCATCTACATCTTTCTTGTTGATGTTTAAAGCATCATAATCAAGACAAATGGCTATGTTAGCACATGACTTGTTCTTCTCATGGTACTGACCAACCAACTCAGATGAATTTCTGAATAATTTTAGCTTCACCTCAATCTTCTCAATCTTTTCTCTTAACACAATTTCAATCTCACTAGCACACTTCAGCTTGTTTTTCAAATATTCATTTTCTTGCTTGACTGACTCAAGCTCCACAAGCAGTAGATCCATCTTTTGCTTCGCATTCTCAAACTTCTCATTTGCTTTTTTAGCCTACTTACTTCCTCAGTAGCTGCCACTAAGCTAGTGTGTATATGAAACATCTCCACACTCATCTTTTCCACAGTCTCCTTATATTGACTAGCATTTAAATCAATAGTGGTTAGAGTTGGTACCTTTAATTTTGAGGTAGATGTTTCTCCATGCTGAAAAGCCATGAGTGCATCATTTCCAACCTCTTCATCCTCATCATCAACATCGGTATCATCCCAACTCTTTCCTTTTGCAATATAAGCCTTTTCAGACTGCTTCTTCAAGAGAGCTTCATACTTTGCTTCAAGTTCAAGATAAGCATTGTCTTTATTCACCGTTTTAGGCTTCCTGCATTTAGTAGCAAAGTGACCCAACTCATCACAGTTGAAGCACCTTATCTTTGATCTATCCACAGATCCTGTTTCGTAGCCACCTTTGCTAACTGAAGTATACTGAGTTTTTGGTTTCCAATTGTTGCTGTTTGAAGATTGTCCCTTGACTTTGAAAAACCTTGGCTTCTTGACTCTTATGTTGGAAAATTTCCTAGCCAAGTAAGCCATGTATTGGTCCATTTCATCTAACTCATCCAAGGTATAATATTTATCTTCCTCCAGCTCCAATATAACTTGCTTTTATGGTCCTTTGTTCTTTTGGTCCATAGCTTGAACAACTGAAACTTGATCATCTTGCTCATCTTCAATTTCTTCTCTGTCATTCACAATCAAAGCACTTGAACCATCAACAACATGACTATGATGTACTTTTAATGACTTTCTTTGCATCATTTCAAGTTCATAAGTTTTCAAGATTCTATATAGGACTTCTAAAGTTATTCTGTTTAAATCTCTTCCTTCTCTAATAGCTGATATTTTCTGTTCAAGATGGTCAGGAAGAGCTAGCAGAAACTTTAGGTTAACCTCCTCAGCTTCATAATATTTATCATATAGCTGAAAGTCATTTATCAATTTATTGAACCTTTCAAAAACTTCAGTGATTCATTCTTTTGGTTTAGCCATAAACCCTTCATACTGAGAAACCAAAATCCCCCTTTGATTTGACCTAACCTCCTCTGTTCCTTCACATAAGATCTCTATTTTCTCTCAGATCTGTTTGGTTGTGTCACAGTTGACAATGTTGTTGTACATTACATTGTCAAGTGACTCTATTAAGATTAGCTGCAAGCCACTATCCAAAGAGACTTTTTCTTTTTCAGTCTCATTATATTCTGAAGGATCTTTAGGAGCATAATGTGCTGGAATGACCATGTCTCCATCTGTAGATTCCTCAACTCTTACCATAGGGTGAAAGACCATTCTTGAGGATCTAAATGTATAAGAAATTGGCCAATGTTGTGCAAGACATGCTTGTATAATAACAAGACTAAGTCAAATTGACAACCCTAAGTAAGTTGTATTGTAATCTAAGTTTGCATTTTGTATTATACCACCTAAGTCTGTAAAAATGTTCAAGGGCAGACTGGAGTCTTTTTCTGTAAACAGTATCAAGCCTAAGAATTCTATCTGGAAGAAGATCAAGAAGATCATGCATCAGAAGAATTATGAAGAAACTTGGAGTTGAATAAATTTGTTTTGGGAAAAATATTCTAAGTCAAGATCTCTACAAGTCACAGATTAAGTGTTATAGAGAAGTCACTCGAGAAAGCCAGAATGACTTATCGAGAGGTCAGGAAAGCTTCTAGAGAACTCACAGATATCGACAAGCCAAATTGAAGACATGAAGTTGAGATATCGACAAGTCAAAATATCATTAGAGATCTCGGGGATATCGATAAGTCAAAATATCACTAGAGATCTCTGAGATATCGATAAGTCTATTTATCAGTAGAGAACTCAGAGACATCGATAAAAAAAAGTGAAGACATGAACATGAGAGATCTCGACAAGACAAATTCTCTTATAGAGAACTCAAGACCTCGATAAGTCAAAACACCTATAGAGTTATTAGATATCTCGATAAGCTAATATAGTTATCGAGATATCAAGTTCTCTATTGATCAAACTGGAGATCTCGAGGTAAAATTCAAAGTACAAAGTGCAGATCAGTTCAATATCCAAGATTATCAATCAACATACAATTTAATCAGTTGGATTGACAAGCCTACAAAAAGCAGCTTGAAGAGTACAAGATCAAAGGCCAAGATTGACTGGAAAAGTAGAAACAGGCGTGCAATATTGCAAAGATACACTAAGTCAGAAATAGAAAGATTTGGTTATCCAAAAATAGGGTTTAGTACATGTTGTTGCATGTTGTGTAATAACCAATATTTACTGTTCTATAAAGTAAACACTGGATCCTTTGTTATTTGTAACAATTTAGATCAGAAGATCTTGTATTCTCTCAAGGAAGAATCTAAGCTCTTTATCAACAAAGAGACGAGAAATTTTGTAGCAAAGTATTCTTAATTTTATTATAAAATTAAGTGAGTTTTGAAAGATATGTGTTAACTATTGTTGTATGTCTAATTTCAGTGTTAACACATTTCAATACAAGGTTTAATCTACTTTGTTCACCACCATAAACAAATTAAGAAAAGCAGAAAAACATAAAAACACATTCACCCCCCCCCCTCTGTGTGTAATTCATTACCTAACAAGTGGTTTCAGAGAAAAACTGAAAGTAAACAGATTCAAGATCTTGGAAGAACGAATACACAGAAAATTAGTAGCATCGAAATACCTACTTTTGATAAGACTAACTACACTCTATGGAAGAAGAAAATGTTGTTATTTATCAGGATGGCCAATCCATTATACATTCAAATTCTCAAGAATGGGCATTTCACTCCTATGGTAAAGAGAAGAATGATCTACTAGTCATACCAATAATGAAGAAAATGATGAAGGCACCGGTCAACAAACTCACAACAGAAAACGGGATAGGAGTCACAATCAAAATGCGATAATTGGTGATCCAAATGCTGGTGTAAGGACTAGAAGTGCAACTGCTAATGAGTGCCTAAATGCATGCTTTCTGTCTCAAGTAGAGCTTAAAAAACTGAAGAAGCTCTAATGGATCCTGATTGGATATCTGCCATGCAAGAAGAGCTTATTCAGTTTGAAAGAAATAAAGTTTGGGAGTTAGTTCCTGCACCAAAGAACAGAAGTGTAATTGGAACAAAATGGGTGTTCAGGAACAAGATGGATGAAAATGATATAGTTACCAGAAACAAAGCAAGGTTGGTTGCAAAAGGCTACTCACAAGAAGAAGGAATTTATTATGATGAGACTTTTTCTCTAGTTGCAAGACTTGAAGCAATAAGGATTTTTCTAGCATTTGCTGCACAATCAAACTTCAAAGTGTATCAAATGGATGTCAAGAGTGCCTTCCTAAATGGTGAGTTAGAAGAAGAAGTTTATGTTCAACAGCCACCTGGCTTTGAAGATCCAGAATTTCAAGATTTTGTGTTCAAGCTACTCAAGGCTCAATATGGACTAAAGTAGGCACCTAGAGCTTGGTATGACACACTGACAAATTTTCTACTTAAACATGGTTTCACTAGAGGAACAATAGATAAGACACTCTTCTACAAGTTGCATGTTGGTGATATGATCCTAGTTCAGATTTATGTGGATGATATCATCTTTGGTTCTACTAATAAGAAGCTTTGTCAAAGATTCTCTAAGCTTATGCAGAGTGAATATGAAATGAGTATGATGGGGGGATTAAGTTACTTTCTTGGGCTTCAAGTCAGTCAAAGAAGTGGTGGAATCTTTATCAGCCAGACTAAGTATGTTAAAGATTTATTGAAAAAGTTTGGCATGGTTGATTGTTCACCTACATCTACACCTATATCTACAACAACAAAGTTGGATGAAGATAAAAAAGGCAAGAGTGTAGATATTACAAGCTATAGAGGAATGATTGGATCATTGCTTTACTTAACTGCAAGTAGACCAGACATCATGTTTGCTACATGTTTGTCTGCAAGATTTCAAGCCAATCTAAAAGAATCACATTTGATGGTTGTAAAGAGGATTTTCAGATACTTGAAGGGGAATCCAAACTTGGGATTGTGGTATCCTAAGGGAACTGGTTTTGAAGCTATTGGATACACAGATGCAGATTTTGCTGGATGCAGGATTGACAGAAAGAGTACTAGTGGAAGCTGTCAGTTTCTTGGACAAAGACTTGTATCCTGGTATAGCAAGAAACAACAATATGTGTCAACTTCTGCAGCAGAGGCCGAATAGTTAGGTGCTGGAAGTTGTTGTGCTCAAGTGCTTTGGATTAGAAATCAACTAATGGACTATGGCCTAGTGTTACACAAAATTCCAATTATGTGTGACAATACTAGTGTTATATATCTTGTGGCTAATCCAGTTAATCATTCTAGGATAAAGCACATTGATGTAAGGTACTATTTTATTAGAGAATATGCTGCAAATGGTACCATTGAGTTGATTTTTGTTCAAACAGAAAAAACAATTAGCTGACATTTTTACTAAACCTTTGGATAAAGCAACTTTCACCAGACTTGTAGGTGAAATTGGAATGTTAAATTCTTCATCCTAAAGCAAGAACTCAACTAATGTGTTGCAGCAGATTAATTTCTAGTAAATCAAAAGTAATTTGATTTTATTTGAAATTAACTGAAATATGAATTATAAATATTTCAGAAATCTCTGCATGTTTATTTTTCAAAATTCAAAATTCAGCTTGGAATTTTTCAAATTCTAAGTACGTTGTCTAGATGTTGTTTTACATTTTCAGCATGTAAAATAAACACAAGGCGGAATCAAAATGATCAAAAGTATATAGAGAACTTAGTTCTCGATAAGTCTAATTGACTTATCGACAAGTCATTTCAAGACTTCTCGAATGAGTTATCGATAAGTCAATTTCCTGACTTCTAGAGTGACTTCTTGATAAGCTTTATTATGACTTATCGATAAGTCATTGTATAGTTCTATATAAGTGTTATCTCACAAAGTTCTCTACAAGTATCATTTTAGACTTATAAATAACTCAGAACTGAAATAATTTAATTCAATAAATTATTTTGGTAAAATACTTTTGGCTAAATTATTCTGATTTTATTTTGATTTATTCAAATAAAAATTAGAAACAATTCAGTCCATTTTGGACAAACTGGGTATTTATTTGACATCTCGATAAGTTAATTTTTAGTTCTCTAAAAAAGTAAATTAAAATGACTTCTCGATATGTAATTCACTTTCAAAATGACTTCTCGATAAGTATACTCCAAACGTCTATTTTTGAGTCCTCGATAAGTCATTTTCTTTTACTATAAATACCCATACATCTCGATACACATATACTTACGCTTTTGAGAACTCTAAGTGACCTAGCTTTTTCAATTCCAAACCAATTTCTCTCTCGTTTCAAACCCTTTCTCACTATTTTTTCTTACCCATTCACTCTTACTTAACAAAAATGGCCCTCAACAATGTTAGAGCTGTAATCCTAGAGAAAGGAACCAACTACATCGCTTTCATTGATGCTAACCAACCCCTGACAGTTTCAAGGGGTTTGTGAATTTTTTGTCTGAATCTTACGTTGCAGGTGCTTTAAATGCTAACTCAGTCCTATACTTGGATGTTCTGCATGAATTCTGGACAACAGCAGTGGTGAGAACTGTTATGCATGACAACTCTGTGTCCTTGGTGGTAACTTGCTCAATTGGAGGCCAACATATAGAGTTCAATGAGCAAGATGTGAATGCAGCTTTGGGACTTCCAACTGAAAATCTAGTGGAGGTGCCAACATAAGATGAACTAACTGAGTTCATGGATTTCATCAACTATATATGGTGGAAGAATCAACATGTCAACCTTGAACAGAACAAATCTAAGGAAGGAATGGTCCTTTGTTTTTTATTCTATAATAAGGGCCTTCACATGTAGGAAGACAGGATATGACAACATCTCAAGTGTGGTGCAGAAGCTGGTGTTCTCAATAGCCACAACAAACACTTGAATGTTGGTCTATTGATCCTGGAAGAACTTGTAACCAGGCTCACAATGCCCCAATCTGCTAGAGGTAAGGAAATTTTCTTTCATAGATTTATTATGTCTACTTTAAATCATAAAGTAACAGACATACATTTGTTGAATGGTATAGACAACACTAAAATAGGCAACTGTAAGAAAGTGTCCAAAATTATATTTGGTTCACTTACTATAAAGAATAAGGTAAATGTGAGTCTGAAAATCACTTCATTCATGATGGAGAGGTTTAAGACCTACCCTTACCCTATGCCTAACATGAGATCAAATGCTCAATCTAGTACAGTTATGTTCCCTGAACCTGTAGAAGCTCAAAAACAGGAAAACCAACAGGGGCCTTCCCAAGCTGAGACCACTTCTTCAAAACAAATAGCATCTAGGAAACCAACCACTTCATCCTCTCAAAAGGATGAAGTGAGTAAAAATAAGAGAAAGGAGATTACCCTTACTGTAATGAATAAAAGTGGTGAGGAATAAACACCAACTGAGTCACCCTTGGTCAGAAAAACAAAGAAGGCTAAGAAAACTGAGTTGACCACTCAAACCAACTATGTATCCTCCCAAAAGAATGCAGTTGTACAAATGAGGCCAAAACAGATTCTAGAGACATCCTCTCAACATGGTGTTTTTATTGAAAAGAGGATTCTCCCCAATGCACCTTGTAATGAGTCTACACCTACATTAGATCAAGTTCTAGTGTATGAAAGAAGAAATAAGGATGCTACACACAGTGAGAGAACATCTATCGAAGCTCCCTCATTCATTCAAGGGGAACTACCAACACTCAGTCCTAAACTTGAAACTCTTTTATCTAACATTTCTTCTTCTTATACTGAAGCACTTGAATCAAATCCTCAAGTGTTGCCCCAATCAAGTGACTTGGTTCAAGAAACCTTGCTCACCACCCAGACACCTCATTTAGATGGTGAGAGGCTACTAGATGGGGTAGACCTTGATGACACCATCAAAACTATGAGGGATTCATCAGTTTTTACAGAAGACCCCATGGAGATCACAGATGCACCTTCATGTGCAAATCAGTCTTCACAGACTGTTAGGTTTGAGGGTAGTACTCCTGAGGGGGAGCTATCTAAATCCTCTCCAATTTAGTTGGAGGTTCATATTCCAGGAATAACTCCCCTCAAAACCCTAGCAGAAATTGCATTAACAATTGATGCTAGGAGTACAATTGCCAATGATCCTGTCATAGATGAGGCAAGTATAGCACATTTAAATGACAGTGTGGTGCACGACACACAAGGGTTTGAGGCTATTGCAAATTACAGTAGCACAGTCAAATCCCCTCCAATTCAAATGGAGGTTCCCACAACATGTGAGGAACAACATCCTATCATAACCACAGTGCAAATTGTGAGTTCAACTGTGACTTTTGTCATAGGTATTCCTGGCTCCTCACAAATCCAAACAACTGAACCCTCAACTTCTCCACCAACTCATCTAGTCTCTAACTGGCTACAAGAAGCTGCACCTCAATCTAATCGGTGAAGATTTCAGGGTTGATCAGCTAGCAGGACTTGCACAGATCTCTCAACAACTCCTAACCTCAGATTTGTATAACCAGGACTACTAAGCCATAATGCTCTCATATAAAAAAAAACCAAGAACAATAAGATAAAATTGTTAATATAGTTGAACAGGATGGTAACTGTGATGCTTGGCTGAACAAGGACTACGATCTGGAAATGGAAGGTGTTTTAGCTAAATTCAGGGAAGATTATCTAACTATTTTGGGGAGCAATGCTAAAGCTTTAACTCCTGCTGAAGTTTATGATGCAATCAATGAAGTTTCCAAAGCTCAACTCAAATCTTTCCATCTCTTTGGAAAAGCTCTAGAACTTAGGTTGATTGGTCATGAAGACAGGGTAAGGAAACTGATAAATGAGAAGATTGATGAGATTATACCTTCTCAAGTCAAGATCACTTCAAAGTTTCAACATTTTGCTGACCAAATGAAAAGACTAGATATGACTACTATGGAAAAAGATGTCAAAAATATCAGACAATCTTTCATTGCTCTTCATGAAGTGGTTTAACAACAAATCACACGTTCAAATGACACAAAGCTAAAGTTGAACCAGCTTTACCAAAGCAGATATAAGCCTTCTATACTGCTAATAGAGGGTATCAAACAAGCTGTGGAAGACACATTTGGACCTTCTACTTCATCAAGCTCCCATCAACATGCCTCTACCTCTACAAATCTTCAAATTCAGTCTCTTCAACAACAAATCTCCAACTTGCAATCTTCCAATGACTAACTCACAGCTCAAGTGCATGCTCTCACCTCATTGGTGCAGAGTCAACAGACAGATATTCAAACCTTGGTAGACTCCCACAAGCACTTATAAATGTAAAATGTTGTGGCTTTGGGAGCTATCATGGGAAAGCTTAACATACCACTGCATGCACTTTCAGAAGCTGTGAGGCCTGAAATTCCTACTCCACTTTCATGCCTGCCAACAAGACTAAGTGGGAGATAGAGGCTAG
Organism: Apium graveolens; assembly: GCF_009905375.1. NCBI lineage: Eukaryota > Viridiplantae > Streptophyta > Magnoliopsida > Apiales > Apiaceae > Apium > Apium graveolens. Next base: position 69,770,642 of record NC_133650.1, on the reverse strand, counting down.
GCTATTAAGATCATCTACTCAAACTGTCCAAGTTGTTGACAAGAGCAAAACTCAAGAAGTTGATATTGGAATGGAGAGGCTTATTAGAGCAGCTGAGGGACCTAGTCTGATCAGGGAATTTGATGAATTGCTCAAGGCTCTCAGGGCTTTTCTCAATAACAATTTCTTCACCTATAAAAAGGCCGTGGACAAGAAAATAAACTCTATAAGGGTGATCTTAGTGACAAAGGACAATTTTCAGGAGAAAAGAATTGTGATCAATATAAATGACTCAGGGGTAGACAGGTGTATACAGGTATCTCTCAACTATCTTATCTCTAGAAGGGAATCTGAGTTGGACATTCTAATTAAACAAAGTCAAAAGAGTAATTCCTGAAGACACTCTCCTGTTAACTGACACTATGCCATAAGTGGGCTACTGTAATGAAAGTGTTACAAGGAGCGTTACATTAGCTAAGAGATTTTTGGCCTATTGTAACACCTCACTTGTAGTGTTACAATAGCTATAAATCTACTGTTACAGTGCTGGTGTTGCACAGCATGTAACACTAGCACCTGGTGTTACATTAGGTACTTTTTAATTTTTAAAAATTTTAAAGTGGAAATATTACTACAAAAGTAGTATTAAAACTATATTCTGAATTATTAACTAATCAAAAATGTAACATCAAATTACCTACAAATTACGAAATTTATCGTAAATAAATAAAAAAGTAATTTTGGTGGTTCATTATTTAATAAATAATAATTTATTATAAAACTTAAAAAAATAAAAAAATATTAAAAATTAAAAATTGATGAACATTTGGTGGAAAAAAAGCGGCAGTTTTCCCCCCAATTTACAGATTGTCGGGACTTAGACAAAATTAACACACAAAACCGTCAGTCACTCACTCTCTCGCTCTCTCTCTCTCTCTCTCTCTCAAATTTCTTCGATCTAAACTAACACACAAAACCTCTCATCTTTTGAAGAAGAAATTGGAGTCTCTCGGATCTGGTATTTGAATAACCTAATTTCTTCATTTTTTTTGCTCTAATTTAAAGGCCCCTGCTAATTTCTTCATTTTTTTGCAGGTCTTCAAATTGGGGCTTTTGTGTTTTTGCTCCGATTACCCGATAATTGTTAACATACTTCATTGTTAAATTACTCTAATTTAAACATATTTACTTGCATGTACTAATGTCTTTTCTTTCATTGTGAAATTTCAGTCGATTAGGGCTTTTGTAACGTCTGGGAAAATTACTTCTGTATTATATCATATTTATAATAAATTATGAGCATTAATATTTTATTTATGTGTAATCAACTGGGAAACCCTAATTGCTATGTGTTATGTGCATTCTGTGTTGTTCTGGTATTTTTCAGATATTTTATTTTTCATTTATCGCTTTCATTTCAAACGTTTTACGACCTGAACCATGATTTAAAGAAGATATTTCAAAAAAAATAATGGGCCTTATTTTTCATCAAACGTCTTTTACCATCGCCTTATTCTGAACATCTAGGCAATTTATAAATTTTCTCGTTTTACGAAAAATGACTTTTACGGGCCACATTGGGTGTTAAAAACCCCACAAAAATCACATTTTTATTTTTATAAAATTATAGGACTTTTATTTATACCATTTTTTTGTATTTTTGCATTATTCACATTTTTTTGGAAATTTTGGCATATATATTGTATATATAAAATATTTATAAATTAAATTTTAATACTCAAAAATTATAAAAATTATGGCCAAATATTTTTATTAGGAGTGTAATTAGCCCCTTAATTTTATTTAGGAGTATTATTTTTCATAGTATAAATACCCTAATTTCAATTAATTAATTACTAATTAATCATAAAAATTCAGAGAATTATCCAAAAATCCCCAAATTTCCAGAATTAGGGTTTGGAGTCCTTGGAATCAAATTCGATTTTGAAGGTGTTTCTGTTCATCAAATTGAACATGTAAGTAACAATTTTGAAGCCTGTAAATCGTAGTTTATGATTCTATGATCAATTTCAGTTATTGATTATTCGAATTTTAATTTGTGATTTTCGGATTATACTTGGAATTCGGGTTTTGATTTTGGTTAATTGTTAGATGATTCTGTTAGTATAGGCTTGTAGATCGTCGAGTTACGAGTCGAACGGCACCGGTTTCATCGCCGTTGGTTCGCGATTAGTGGTCGTCGGAAAACCGCCGCGGCGGCGGCGTTCTTCGCGTTTCCGGCGTGATGGTCGACGAACGAATGAGGAGAAGGCTGGGGAAGTGATTACGGAACGATATAGGAGTGATTTTGGTAGAAAACGAAGGAAGAACGGCTCGTTTTGGCTGCGTTTTTGTCTCGCCGTCCCTTCGCCGGAACCGGCCACCGGCGCCGGGTTCTGGGTTGTTCTTCACGACCCGTGGTCGACCCGGCTTTCGACCCGGGTTTGATCCTCTAAACCCAAAAATCAATTCCCTATTTATGTTTCTGATTTATTTATTAATTATTTATATTTTATTAAAATTAAAATCAGTTTTATTAATTCTGATAATCAATTAAAAATTTGTTTTAAATTCTGAAAAATATTATTAATAATTTATGAATTATTTTATTTATTTAGAAATTAGAAAATCATTAATTATTTAATTATTTAATTATTTATTTAATAATTTATTTATTTACTTATTATTTAATAATTAAATAATTAATTTATAAATGAGATTAAATAATCAAATAATATGGTTAATAATTCGATAATTAGTTGAATAATACGAGTAACTCGTATCTATACGAGTAAGTGAACAATAAGTTGGATTATTATTATTATTATTATTATTATTCGAGCGATGGTTATTTATTCGAAGAATATCGTAATAATTATTCGAATTGAATAATTAAATACAGATAATTAATTAATCGTATAAGTTACAATAATAACAGTAATAATTCAATAATTATATAAGGAATGTGAGTAGCTCGTATTTATACGAGTAGTTGATCGTTGAGTTGGATTATGATTCAAATAATAATTAATTATCCGATAAATAGCGTAACCATTAGTTGTATCGATTACTTATTTGTAAATAATCGATCTAATCGAGTAAGTAATAATAATTTATAAATAATTGTAATAAATTATAATTAATCCTAATAATTGGGGATTAATTATTCAAAAATACAATAATTATTAAATAATTATTTATTATTTATTATTTATTTAAAAATGATTAATTATTTCGATAATTAATCAAATAATTTCTAATAAATCATAACAAATTCATTTTAATTCCAAAAATTATAGAAAAATCATTTTTTAATTCTGATTTTCTTTAATAATTATTTAAAAAAATATTTTAAGGTTTAAAAATTAGTAATAATTATTTATATGGAATATTAAATTGAATTATTCATATTTAATTGATATTAATTAAACTGTTAGTCCGATTTGAGTAAAACGACAGCCCTTTGACTCAAGAAAATGAATTATTTTCATAAAAAAATAATATTAAAGCCTAATTTCTTCTAGAAATTAGTTAGCTTTGTTACTTGTTTGATTATCAGTCGAGTTGCGTGCCGAAACGAATCCGAAAAATTCCGAAAAATGGGAAACGAGTCAGATGATGATTAGTTGAGCGATCAGCGAGTCGATTTCGACTCTAAAAATTATTTTAACTATAAAAATGATTATGTGCTTATGTGCTTATATGTATTATGTGGTTAATCGAGTCTTACTTGCTAATATATAATATACGAACTTGTGTCCAGTTTAGTGCTGACGGGATCTATATAGTGGGATATAGATCAACACTATATCCTGGCTGATCAGCAGGGTATAGATGCGAACTTGTGTCCAGTTTAGTTTGCCAGTAATGGCCTTCTTTCTATTCTCGCGGGGTTATATCTTTGCAGATATACCCGGATTACGGATTCATTTAAATTGCTTTAACACTGTTTATATTTTGCGGACTTGTTGAGCAATGTTTGGCTCACCCTTTTTGTTGTTATCCACCTTATTGTTTTCAGTTAAGAAGGAATATGAAACCCATCAGGACTCGAGTGGTAAAGAAGCGGGTCAAGCCTCGGGATCCTCTCATACCCAAGGTGTTGATCCCAATCCAGGAAGAAAGCTTTGAGTTGCCCGAACAGGTGGAGTGTAGATAGTTAGTGTGTGTGTGTTTGAATAAAGGATGAACTTAGTTTAAAACTGGTTAGACAATGGTTTGTAATAAAAAGAGTTTGTAAGATTTTGAATTTGGTTTGTAATAAAGTAGTTAGTGGTTCTTGTTTTCATACTTAAACCTGAAAAGATCATGGTTAGTGTTAAAGGGGTTTAGATTCATTTCTTTATTATTTGTTAATCAGATTGTACAGGTTTGGTGATTAGCTAGTAACCCCCAGACTTATACCCCGGGTCTGGAGGGTGTTACAGCTTTCCAATTGGGGATTTTCCTCATTTAGAGTCGGGAGTTAAAGCTTTCAGTAAGGTATGTACTTATACTTGGGTTTTGATATTCATTTGGGTCTTAGTTGTATGCATGTGTGTATTCTTTGTTTTTCTTGTCATAATCGATTTATATGTTTACTTGATTTATTTTTTTATTTGTTGTTAAGTTGATATTTAGTATGTTTTGGTATTTTTGATTGTTCGATGAAAGTGTCAAAAATATTAATGTAATACGATTCGATGTCAGTTCAAATAACTATGTTTTGTTTGATATTCCTTTTACTGATGAGGTAAATTAGAACATTCCAAAATATGCTTCTTGTTTTGATGTGAGAAAGTTGTTATGTTTATACATCATTTTGCCAGTTCCGCACTATCTCACGCTTTTTGTGAACTGATTAGTAATAATGAGAGTTATAAGTTATGGAAATATGTTTATTCATGGCTTAGGTTATTATATATATTAAATTAGGTATATGGCTAGTTCCGCACTACCTCTAAAGCTGTTACAGTTTAGTCGGGTCCAGACTCGGTAATTACGTATATTGGTATTGTTAAGGTGACGACATGGTGTCCTGGTAGTGGGATTTACCAAAAGGTACGATTTGAGATATACTAAATTCGATTATATATATTTTTTATGATTTGAGATAGACCAGGTCATTTAATGGCCCTGGTCTACTATTCTCTTTCCAGTTCTCTCTAGCTAATATTTTTTTATATTTTTTATTACGAGCAATAGCCATACTTAATTATATATATTTTTGTGTAGAGAATTATATTGCTAACTAAATCATAAAATTAAATAACAACTCTAACCTTTAAACTTATATTTTAACCAGTGGTATAAGTGTATTTTAATAATTTTTATATATTTCTATTTTAATAATGTTTAATAATGTTTATATATATATGTCATGTATCATGAAGAAGAGGAATACAATGTTAAATATTGTATATATAATTTTTTGTTATGTTTGTATTGCTATTTTACTGTGAATATCGGTATAATGTATATATTTAATTGATTCGGCTTTATAGGTGCAATCTTGGAAAGGGCATAGGTTTTAGAAATGGAACCTGATAATGATTTAAATAACTGGATAGGACTTCCAAGATCCAGCAGAGAGTATAAAAAGGGGATGCATTTGTTTGTGGAAAATGCATTTCCCTTTTTTTCCAAAGGTGATGAAATGAAGTGCCCCTGCAAAGATTGTAATGATCGTATGTGGCATCGTCAAGATGTAATTTACGATCATCTAATTTGCAGAGGGCCTTCTTTGTTACATGTCCAGTGGATTTGTAAGATTTCACAAGCCAAAGTAAAAAAATCTACGGAATTTAAGGGTTATGAAACGGGGACCAGTTTCGAAGATAATTTAGGAGCGATGTTTGATTATACAGCCAGGAGGTTTCAGAATGTAGAACAAGGACTAAATATGGAGGCTAGAAAGTTTTATCGCCTTGTCGAAGAGGGAAAGCAACCGCTATATCCGGGCTGCACAAAATTTTCTCGACTTAGTTTTATGATCAGACTTTATCACCTAAAGTGTGTTCATGGGATTAACGAGTCCGCCTTCGGGGATTTATTAGTATTAATAAAAGATGTCTTTCCAGAAGCTAATGTGCCATTATCCTTCAACGCTGCGAAAAACATAATCAAAGACTTAGGTCGTGATTATAAGAAAATACATGCATGTCCAAATAGTTGCATGTTATACTGGGCCGAAAATGAAGATAAACAAGTTTGTGAGGCTTGTGGGGTTTCGAGGTGGATTTTATAAGAAAAAAAGGCTCAGCTACTATTAATGATCCGACCAAGTTGATCAGCAAGGTTCCAGCAAATGTGATGAAATACTTCCCTTTAAAACCGAGGTTGTAGAGGTTGTTCATGTACAAGGAATACTCGAAGCTCATGACATGGCATGCAAAAGAACGAATAAGAGATGGGAAATTGAGGCATCCGGCTGACGCCGAAGCTTGGAAGACAATGGATGCAAATTATCCCGATTTTTATTCAGAAATGTGAAATATAAGACTAGGCATAGCTGCTGATGGATTCTGTCCTTTTCGTACAAAATCTAGTCACAGTACATGGCCAATTATACTAGTAAACTACAACCTCACGCCTTGGCTTAGCATGAAACAAGATAATTTAATTCTTTCGACGTTGATATCGGGTCCAGATTCTTCTTCAAATATTATTGACGTGTATACAACCATTAATATCTGAGTTAAAAGAATTATGGGATTTTTGTGTCCAGACATATGATGCCATGATTGATCAGAATTTTAATTTACGGGCAGCGGTGTTGTGGAGCATAAGCGACTTTCCAGGATACACCATGATGTCCGGTTGGAGCACAAATGGTAAGCTGGCATGTCCGGTGTATCATTATGAGACATGTTCGGAATATCTGAAACATTGAAAAAAATGTGTTATATGCATCACAGAAGGTTTCTTGATCCCTTGCACAAATGGAGGTTTGACAAGAAACAATTTAATGGCCAGATTGAAACGAGGCAGAGTCCACAACCATTAACGGGAACAGATGTTGATCAATTGTTGGTTGGGTTTGAAAACCATTTTGGGGAAACGATTAAAAAGAAGAGAAAGCGAGAAAATAACACCCCATTTAAGAATAAGTCAATTTTTTTTATTTGCCATATTGGAAGCATAATCTACTCTGACATAACCTCGATGTTATGCATATCGAAAAAAACATTTGTGATAAAATATTAAGTACTTTACTTAATATTGGGAGGAAGTCAAAAGATCACTTAGCTGTCCGTTTGGATTTACAAGAAATGGGGATTCGAAAATCCCTTCATTCGGTTAAATCTGCTGATGGGAAGAAGCTTAAAACTTATGCCGCAATCTTTGACATGACAAATAAGGAGAAAAAATGGTTTTGCAAGGTATTGAAGAATGTGAAACTTCCTTACGGTTGTGCCTCCAATATCAGTATGTATGTGCACACAGACGAGAGGTAGGTAGTGGGGTATAAGAGCCACGATGCGCATTTTATACTCCACTACTTGTTATAATTTACTATGAAGAAATCATTAAAAGTTGATGTTGCAAAACCGTTAATCCAATTTAGCGCATTTCTTAGGGGTCATGGACTAAGGTCATTCACTTGGATGATATCAAGAGGCTTCAAGAAGAAATTGTCGACAACCTTTATGAATTTGAGATTATTTTCCCCCTTGCCTTCTTTGATATCATGGTGCACCTTCCCGTTCATCTTTGTAAAGAAATTGAGTACGGCGGACCAGAGCACCTGCGATGTATGTATCCTATTGAGCATTATCTTGGCAAGCTAAAAAATTACGTTCATAATAGGACCAAACCCGAAGGTTCAATTGCAGAAGGCTACTTGGCTGAGGAGTGTGTCACATTCTGCTCAAGGTTTTTGGGTGTTGAATCAACTGATTTTGGAGCAAAAATAGCAAATGCGGAGTATCATATTGGAACACGAAGAAATAGAGATGGAAAAGTTATTCAGTTAAATGATTTGGAGTGGAAAGCGTGCCATACCTACATTCTTTTCAATTGTGGCAATCAAGAAATTGAGACATTGATCGAGTAAGTTTTTAGACCCTACTTCATTTAGTGAAAACTATAAATTTTAAACTTTATCTTTCTTCTTAAACTATTTCGACATAATTTTTCATAGGAACCATCGGACTTTAGTGGATGGTGATGCCAACTCAAAAAAACACAGATGAGAACAATCACACTCCGAAGTTTTTTGGAAATGGTTGAAGAAAGAGGTGGAAAAAATGGTCAACATTTCAAATGATCTACGTGTGCTTGCACTGGGTCCTAATCGAACAGCTAGGAGGTTTAGTGGCTATGTGGTTAATGGATTTAGTTGCTATTGTATCACTCATTTTGTGTTATTTGGGCCTGTTAGTGTTACAGTAGGTGCCTATTATAACATTTTCCTCTCTGCTACAATAGATCAGTAAAGTGTTACAATAAGGTGTCTATTGCAATGCTCGTATATGTAACGCCCCTTGGTATTACAATAGACCTATTGTAATACTTTTGGAGCCTATTGTAACACCATTTAGGCATAACAATAGCTCACTTTTGGCGTAGTGTGAGTTAAATAATGCTCAAGTGGTTGCTTTTCCAGAAGTGTACTTACATCCAAACAAGGGAGTGACATACATCTGTGCTACCACCAAACATTGCAAACACTTCTAGATCCCTAAGCAATGTATCATGGCCAACAAAAAGCTTATCATGATTCTGGAGTCTGATTTGAAAGTCAAGAAAAATAAGACTGTTGAAGATGAAGAAATGATTAAGTTGATGGGAAGATATCTCAGAAATATTCTGAAGCCAACTTGCCTAAAAATTAAATCAATAAGGATAACTTGGATGATGATGAGCAGAAGAAAGATGATCAAAAACCTTCTGGCTCAAATCCAAGTCAATCCTTTAAGGCAGCTGGAAGCAAAGATAAGAAGAAGGAGAAGGAAAAGAGAGGTAAGGAGAGAATGAAAAAGAAAAATGAGGACAGTTCAGGACCACACCAACAAACCCTAAAAATCCAAATGACACAATCTCAACCTACCAAATCTCTTAGCTCAAACATTCAACCATCTTTCACCTCAAAGCCAAAATTTCTATACAAGCCAACTGCAAATTCACTTCTCAAAATCCCAATCACTACTACTAAAACCATCTTGAAGAAAATCACAAACCTACCTTCATATAAACCTCCAATCAAGACACACTTTAAATATGTTGGTAGAAAAGCAAAGCTACTTCTAGTTACTGAGAGATCATTATGGAACTGTTATGATCAAGCTGACTTTCTCCCATTAAATTGGTGCTACACAGATGAAGAATATTTTCAACAGTCGGCTAAAGAAATAGTCAGAGTCTGGGTCGTATCATATACAGAAGTCATAATTTATTATGATGATGGTTCTTTCACTCTACTTGGCAGCAATCTAATGGACACACTTTCAACCACAGAGTTTAAAAGAGTGATCAGTCTAATGAAGGATAAGGACACTATTACAAGATTCTGGAAAGCTGTGTATTGTGTATGGGTGAAAGAAAGAGATGAGAAAATTGTAAAGGCAAAAGCTGAGAAGGAAGAAAGAGATAGGAAATATGCTGAACAATTGGCAAGAATTGAGAACAGATCAAATGAGCTTAAAGCAAAAGGGTTGAGTAGACTCTCTAAAGATGGACTCTTTCTGAACATCAAGGGTGGCAGATTCTCCAGGTTTAGGGTTGGTTACTTAAATAGTTATTCATTATATGGGTGGCTCAAACTTGTGGAAGCTTTAAGAGGGACTGCAATTTTAGAAGAAATGGAAGTGTTAGTGACTCTTAAAGATCTCATTAGAAAGGAGCCTGGCTATGAAGATTTCATGTAATGGATGTTCTTGTTAAAATCTTCAATGATCACCTAATGTATAAATGTTGTATTTGTGTCAATTTTTTATGTATCAGTCTAATTTTCCATTGTAGTTTGGGGTTAGTCTTGTTAACAGGCATGAATTTTTGATAAGCAATCTTCTCACAAATTGGGGGAGATTGTTGTGTAAGACATGCCTGTACAATAACAACTGAGGGGGGGAAAATGGGAGAAGAATATGCAGCTAAAGAAAAAGTTCAAGTTTAGACGGAAGAATCCTTGGAAAAAGGAACCATGATTGAAGCTGTGAAACTTGCGCCTATTGTTCAACCAAACACGGAGAAAGAAGATTTAATAGTATTAAAGAAAACTGAAGCTGAGGTTGCAAGTATTTCAAATATCCAAACCACAGAACCAAGAAGTGATCCATTTGCATACACCTCCTCTGGAGAAGAAGAAGGAGTGAGGGAAGAAGCAGCTGAAGTATGGGTGAAAATGGAGGCTAAAGAGGAATTCTGGAAGAGTCTAGATACTGTGAAAGTCAAAGCACCTCAGGGGAAGAAACAAGTGTCAAAGGAGGATCGTATCAATGAAATAATTAAACAGCAGAAGAAACTACTATCACATGTCTTTCCTTCTAGTCTGGAAAATGAAGAAGAAATAGAAGAAGGTCAGATAGTTAAAAAAGATGCTCCTGTTGAATTTGAACCCTCTTTTTAATTTAATGAGGTAGAAACTAGGGTCACTGAAGATGAGGAATTTGAAGATGAAGACGCCTTCTCAGATGACTGCTTAAAATGTGACAATGAAATGATCAACCGAACTTATGTTAAAGCTCATGACTCAATTGCGAAGATGAGGGAAATAATTCATAGAGCATTAGTGAGGAAGTCAGCTAGAGTAGAAAGAGAGAAGACTCTGAGGGAAACTAGGCAAGGTAACAAGTTAGAAGGAGTGAAGAAGAAGATGGAAAAACCAATAATATATCTGGATAACAATGATGGGAACAAATTTCTGTTAGATATCTTAGTGAACTAGAAAAATCGGTATGATGATATTCGTGAATTCTATCATGAGTTCAGTCGAGTGATCACCAACGTGACAGCGACGTGTCTCTTAAATGGTTGGAGAATTTGTGTGAATCACTCATCCGGAAGATTAATGAAAATTACCTCTAGGTTTCTAAAGAAAATGAACACGGTTGAGCTGTTTGTTCTAACTAAGAAGATTTTGACCTCCAAGACCAACACTCTTTCAAATGAATACCTTAGAGATAAAATCTATCAAGCCATCAAAGAAGTGTCTATTGTGCAAGACATGTCTGTACAATAACAAGACTAAGTCAAATTGACAACCCTAAGTAAGTTGTGTTGTAATCTACGTTTGTATTTTGTATTGTACCACTTAAGTCTGTAAAAATGTTCAAGGGCAGTCTGGAGTGTTTTTCTGTAAACAGTATCAAGCCTAAGAATTCCATCTGGAAGAAGATCAAGAAGATCATGCCTCAGAAGAATTATGAAGAAGCTTGGAGTTGGATAAATCTGTTTTGGGAAAAATATTCTAAGTCAAGATCTCTACAAGTCACAGATTAAGTGTTATAGAAAAGTCACTCGAGAACTCCAGAATGACTTATTGAGAAGTCAGGAAAGCTTCTAGAGAACTCAGAGATATCGACAAGCCAAATTGAAGACATGAAGATTGGAGATATCGACAAGTCAGTTCTTCACTAGAGAACTCTGAGATATCGACAAGTTAAAATATCATTAGAGATCTTAGAGATATCGATAGTCAAAATATCACTAGAGATCTCGGAGATATCGATAAGTCTATTTATCACTAGAGAACTCAGAGACATCGATTAGCAAAAGTGAAGACATGAAGATGAGAGATCTCGACAAGCCAAATTCTCTTATATAGAACTCAAAGACCTCGATAAGTCAAAACAACTATAGAGTTATTAGAGATCTCGATAAGCCAATAAACTTATCGAGATGTCAAGTTCTCTATTGATCAAACTGGAGATCTCGAGGTAAAACTCAAAGTACAAAGTGCAGATCAGTTCAATATCCAAGATTATCAATCAACAAACAATCCAATCAGTTGGATTGACAAGCCCACAAAAATCAGCTTGAAGAGTACAAGATCAAAGGCCAAGATTATCTGTCAAAGTAAAGTCACAAGCGTGCAAGATTAACAAAGATACACTAAGCCAGAAATAGAAAGATTTGGTTATCCAAAAATAGGGTTTAGTACATGTTGTTGCATGCTGTGTAATAACCAGTGTTTACTGTTCAATAAAGTAAACACTTGATGATTTGTTAGTTGTAACAATTTAGATCAGAAAATCATGTATTCTCTCAAGGAAGAAGCTAAGCTCTTTATCAACAAAAAGCCTAGAAATTTTGTAGCAAAACATTCTTAATTTTATTATAAAATTAAGTGAGTTTTGAAAGATCTGTGTTCACTATTGCTATATGTCTAATTTCAGTGTTAACATATTTCACTACAAGGTTTAATCTACTTTGTTCACCACCATAAACAAATCAAGAAAAGCATAAAAACATAAAAACACATTCACCCCCCCCTGTGTGTAATTCATTACCTAACAGCCATCCTGATGAACAACAATATTTTCTTTTTCCATAGTGTATAGTTAGATCTGTCAAAGGTGGGGATTTTGATATTGCTCAGCTTCTGTGTATTCATTCTTCCAAGATCTTTAATCTGTTTACTTTTAGATTTTGCTTTGATACTACTTGTTGGGTAATGAATACAACACAGAGGGGGGTGAATGTGTTTTGGATAATGTTAATGGCTTTTTGAACTGTTATGAATGGTGAACAAAGTAATCTGTCTTGTAGAGATAATATGCTTTAACAGAAATAATAAAACATGTGCATGAACACACTATCTTTCAAAACTCACTTAATTTTATATAAAAATCAATCCAGTGTTTTGCTATAAATTTTCGGGTTCTTGATATATTAACAACTCAGTTTCTCTCTTGAGAGTTACAAGAATTTAGATCTATTTCTTACCTCTGAAATAAAGCATCCAGTGTTTACTTTATAGAACAGTAACCACTGATTTTACACAGCATGCACTAGCATGTACTAAACCCTACTTTAAGTTAACTAAAACTTTCTATTTCAGGCTTAGTGTATCTTTGCAAATCGTGCATGTCTGTGACTTTACTTTGTCAGTTAATCTTGGCCTTTGATCTTGTACAATTCAAGCTGCTTTTTGTAGACTTTTCAAATCAGTGATTGATTTGTTTGTTGATTGATAACTTTGGATATTTAATTGATCTGCATTATGTACTTGAGTTTTACATCGAGATCTCCAGTTTGGTATATAGAGAACTTGACATCTCGATAAGTATGATGGCTTATCGAGATCTCTTATAACTATATAGTTGTTGTGATTTATTGAAGTCTCTGAGTTCTCGAATGTGAAATTGACTTATCGAGATCTCTGAGTTCTAGAATGAACTTTGACTTATCGAGATCTTTGAGTCCTCGAATGAACTTGACTTATCGAGGTCTTCATTTCTTTGCATGTAGAATTTACTTATCGATATCTCTGAGTTTTGTAGTGATTTTGACTTGTCTAAAAATCTCAGAGTTTTTTAGTAAAGAAATGATTTGTCGATATCTCCAATCTTCATGTCCTCAATTTGCCTTGTCGATATCTCTAAGACTTCTCTATAAGATTTTCTTGACTTCTCAATAAGTCATTCTGAAGTTCTCGAGTGACTTCTCTATAACACTTAATCTGTGACTTGTAGATTTCTTGGCTTAGAATATTTTTCCCAAAACAGATTTATTCAACTCCAAGCTTATTCACACTTTCTCTGAGGCATGATCTTCTTCTAGAGCTTATTTTTAGGCTTGAGACTGTTTACCGAAAAATATTCCAGTCTAATCTATTTACACTTTTACAGATTTAAGTGATACAATACAAAATGCAAACTTAGATTATCATACAACTTACTTAGTGATGTCAGTTTGACTTAGTCTTGTTATAGTACAAGCATGTCTTGCACAATATAATTTTAATAACTTTTTAAATGACCTTTAATTTTATATTAATTGTATACCTGAAAAAAAAGAGTACACTTGGAATACGTTAGCATAATAAGTAGGATAATAATTTATACTATTATGTTAAAGACGAAATAATGAAAGTTTGGTTGATATTCGGTTTGGTCACAATCATTATAGTAATATTATCTAAAATAAAATACTCTCATAAATAGATAAATATTCACAACATAATTATAATTTGGTTTAAACTAAATAATATATAAATTTCACGTGGGCCAGACTAAACAAAATTATACTATTGATCCTATCTTAATTAAAAAATAAAAATAAACAACATATAATTGGTTGGATTTACAGGCTCAGGCTAAAATAAAATAATAAAGACCCAGCTCAAATAAAATAAAACTTCGAAAAGAAATTCGTTTGGTCGATGTAATATCATCGGACTAAAATAAAATAATACATATTAACAATTCAGTCTAAAATAAAATAACATTTATCCCGGACTAAAATAAAATTAAAAAAAAAACTAAATATAATTAGTCGAATTTGATTGATATGACGGGTCTGAACGTAAAACAAAGATTTGATTCCTCATGCTAAAACAAAATGATAAATACAACCGATCTGACTAAGAAAAATATATTATTGAATCGGGTTAGAAAGAAAATCAAAATTTGAAAGGTAATTCGTTGATCGATATAATGTCATTATGCTAAAAAAATGTCATGTATTCGATTTAAAACAAAATAATATTCACCAAGCTAAAATAAAATTAAAAACAAACTAGATGTAATTAGCTGGATTTGGTAGATATAAAGGCATGTGGCTAAAAAAATATTGTATATTCCTATCTACGCTAAAATCAAAATTAAATTCAAACTAAAGATAATTATTATATTATTGATTCAGGCTAAAATAAAATTAAAATGTATCTAATTCGTTGTTAGGTACAATAAAGTTTAGAAGAGTGGGATAACAAGATCCGACCCTAATAGCCAAAATACTAAAATTTTATAGTTGATTTGGATTTATATAAATTATGGGGTTCTTTAAATTCTATAACATACATATTATTTTAATAAAATGAAAATAGAGTTGATTCATTTGTCGCAGTATAATGGCGTCGGATTAAAATAATCAATATAACTCATCTGGGCTAAAAATATTATACAATTGATTTATATTTAAAAAATTTTAAATAAGAAAATAATTAGACCTGCTAAAATAAAATAATATGTACTTTTACCATTGATCCGGATTACACAAATTAAACTAACATAATCTGAGTATAGTTAGTTGGATTTGGTCGATTCAAAGACTAAAGATAATTTATATACTATTGATATGAGCTAAAATTTAGCTTTTAATTTAAACATAATTATCTTTTATAAAAATACTTTTAAATATCAATAAAATTATAAATATCAATCATTACATTACTTTCTAAAACTAAAATATTACTAACTTCTTTTTTCTTTTCTTTTTATCGTAGGGAAACCGCAGCCGCTACCTTTCGGGTACGCACTAGATAAACCCTACGGTTCACGCAATAGCCTGCAAATCACGTGAAACAAGATAAAACGCACTTAAGCGACATACTCTGGTTCATTAACTTATACACCTATGTGTATATTTTTAAATATTATCAAATTATATTAATAAAATTGTAAATAAATAAATTTTATAACTTAAAATTTTCACTTCAAATTAAATTAAAAATATATATAATATTAAAAATAATTCGTACATCGCTAGGGAGGGTCATCGGGTCATTTCGCGGTTAGGGAGTGCTATCCCCGCCCCCGATCCCTAAACCCGCCCCGATCCTCGAAATGGGATTATTTTACTACCTGATCCTCGTCCCAAACGGGGAACGGGGATCCCCGTGGGGATTTAAAGATTTTTTTAATTTTTTTTCGTTTAAAAAAATTAAATTATAAATAATATTTTTCAATAAAAAATCACATAGTAAATCATAATATATAGTTTTTTTTAATTTAATATTAATTTTTAACCTTAATTTGAATTAATAAGTATTTCTACTATCAATAATAAACAAAAATAATATTATTATAATGAAATTATATCACGATAATTAAATTTAAATGATTTAAGATATAAGAAATTGAAAATAATAATATATTATATATATTTCAATATTTATTTGAGGTATTTATATATAATATTATTTTTATTTAAATTACAATTCGGGGTCGGGGATCGGGACGGGAGACACTAATCCTCGACCCCATACCGATTCCCCAATTTTTCACACATATCTCCCCGATCCCTGTCTCATACCCGAAAAAATCCTTGATTTCCCGTCCCGTTTGAGGCGTGAATCGGATCGGGTCTGGTGGGACCTGCACACCGCATGGTTTTAGGATAGTAAAATAAAAAATAGCTTAAAATGAAATGAAGGGATAGAGCATCCGATGAAGAATTTTGTGCATCTTTGTCTTGCTCAACACTAGCCTTATTCGTGCTCGTTTTTGCTCCTCCTCCTATTATTAAATTATTAAGAAACTATTATTATTTCCTCAGCGTCACATTTGTTAATACCAAATTAAAGTGACTGGTAGCACATAAACACACACAATTTCCATGAATATATTCACCATCCTTATTTAATCAACTCGACTAGGACCTCTATCTAATCATACTCGACACAATTACAAACACGTTTGGTATGATTATTACTCTCCTACATTCATTCTCGTTTTTTTTAATTTTTCAATTTGAATTCTAGGGTTTCTACCCCTAATTTTTTTTTTAATTTTGTTTGTGTGTTTGATTTTGATTGTGATTATAGTTTGCGGTGATTGAATATGATTAGCGACGCTGACGGATCCTCCAAAATTATCTTGACTGAGCCTACTGGATCAACTGCTGAGGTCTGGTTGTGTGTGTGTGCGCGCATTTGCTTTAATTTTTCGGGTTTTTCGTGAGGATTTAATTTATATTTTGTTTGTGAATTTTATTTAATTCTGCTGTATTGTGTATTTGTTTGATGGAGAAAGAAAATGTTTATGTTTGTTCGGGGGTTTTATGGTGAAAAAGTATTGTTAGTAATAAGTTGTTTATTTGATTTTTGATTTCGCAATTTAATGACTAGGAATTGGGGATGAGTTTAGGTCGGGAGGTGTATTTCAAATTTTGATTTAGATATGATAGTTATAGCTTACTATAATTAATGGAGGTGTACATGTTATAATTTGTTTGTCTTAGGATGAACTGTTGTAAATACGAAAGTTTGGTTGGGGAGGACATTGGTAAGTTTCGGTAGTGTAGAAATGTATTAAGTTTTAAATGAAGGTAAACAATAATGGAACAGAATGGTGTTATTTTGTAAAACGATTGTACAGGTATTAGTTTTTAAGACGCGTTTGAAAAAGAAGTATATTGATTCTGGCGGTTGTAACGTTTTTTTCTTTTGTGGTTCCAGTTTTAAATGGATTCAGCTAGAAACTTTGTACATGGTGCAGGTCCTTCTGTTTGGTGGGCAGGTTACTTCGTGGAAGAATGCACGAAGAGAAGAATTGCTTTATATGAGCAACAAGGTTAACTAGTTCTTGTTCTACATGTTTCGTATATAATCATTTTATAATGTACTTAAAATTTAGTTTTGATTTGTTGTATTTAGATTAATATGCACTGTGCTCTTGATTAATCAGTTTGACATAAATAACGTTAAACTGATGTGACTTGGTGTTTTTCTTTTCAAAGTTAAGCTTGTTGATTCACCATAATTTGGTTAGTTCAAATAATTACTTTTCTTATCCTCGACAATTTGGCAGAAACCTTTATAAGCGTAGTTTTACTTTACCTCTGGAAAACATCATATTGTCATCTTGTCAAGCGTACACATATTTACATCTAAACTTGGAAGTTCGGACTGTTTTGTAAGATGTTAGGTGTTTATATCATCATCAAATGTTATGAATTTTTTGATAATGTTTCAGTTTGCTTTTGAACCCTTTATGAGAGTGAGACATAACCTGAGCACTTGATTTTTTGTTTCACAAAGTGAGGGGACTCTAACCTGAAATATTTTGACACAGTCAGTTCGGAAATCACCCAAGGGCATAAGAGGTGGTATACCCATGTGCTTCCCGCAGGTTAGCTGCTGAAAGAACCTAGAGTATCTGTCTGCATCCACTTCTCTTGGATCACCATTATCTGACTGTTGCATGCATTTTGTAGATTGGAAATTTGGGTTTACTGGAGCAACATGGATTTGCAAGGAACAGATTGTGGTCAGTGGATAAAGATCCTTCACCATTTTCTTCAGCAACTAATCAATCAACAGTAGATCTTATAACAAAATCAACTGAAGAAGATCTGAAAACTTGGCCGCACAGGTTTGCTTTTTTATCTTCCTTGTAGCTGGTTTTTTAGTATACAGTCCTTCACTTTCCATCTGAGCATTGTAAAATCTTTTTTTAGGATTAAAGAGATTATGATCAATGCTTTCTGTTATCATTGACATTGTATTTCGTTGTTTCTGTAGATTTGAGTTGCGTCTTCGTATTTCTGTTTCTGCTGGAAAACTCAGTCTGGTCCCCCGAGTTAGAAATGTCGATAGCAAGGCCTTCTCATTTATGTTTGCACTGCGTAATTACTTCTCCGTATCAGACATCAGGTTTTCCCTTATATATTACTCTATTTTCTATGGAACTAGTTGATGTTTGTCTCTAGTGTCTTTTGCGATTTCTGTGAATATACTCACAGCATACTCTGGCCCAATACATATTTCTCCTGGTAGATTATGAAAACTAAACACAAAAAGTGCTATGATTTTTTTAGATAGTAGCTTGATGCAGTTTAATTGCAGTGAAGTACGAGTTGAGGGACTAGAGACACTTGACTACTTAGATAATCTGCAGCAGGGGGATAGGTTTACGGAGCAGGCAGATGCTATTACCTTTGATGGCGAGGTACTATATGTAGCTATATATTCATTTTGTAGGTGTTATAGACAAAAAAAATGCTAGAAGTATGGACTATATTACCATTAAATCTACCTCAACTCTTATAATTAATCTCGAATTTCGAGTTAGTTTGGTGTAATTCACGCCCTCTTTTAACCATTATAAGCTTATGTCCTGTTTTTTGTTAGATTGATCGAGTTTATTTGAGTACACCAACGAAGATTGCCATAATAGACCACGAGAAGAAGAGAACTATTGTGCTACGTAAAGAAGGCATGGTAGATGCAGGTATCTATTACCAGCTTGTTGGGCGCAACATTGTTTCTTGCAGTCCTTAAATTTTATGCGACTGCCACTCATTTTTTTGAAATAATGTGGATATGCAGTTGTTTGGAATCCTTGGGACAAAAAGGCTAAGGCTCTACCAGATATAGCAGACGATGACTACAAAACTATGTTGTGTGTGGATTCTGCTGCTGTTGAAACACATATAGTCTTGAAGCCATTTGAAGAGTGGAAGGGCCGTCAAGAGCTCTCCACTGTGTCCTCGAGTTATTGCAGTGGGCAATTAGATCCTAGAAAGGTTCTTCATGGATTGAGTTGATCGCACCCGTGGTATATTATTCTAAGCTCGCCCGGTTGGGATCTGTCTATTGGCATAGATGACTATGTAGTTTTGTCTAGGTATAATGGATTTTATTAAGTATTAAAACAACTATACAGGCTTCCTTTTTTGTATGGATGTTAATTAGGCGCGTTTTTCGTTCAGTATTGTTAGGACAGCTTTTTTTGAACAATTCGTACTTGCATATCTTAAGGAATATCAGAATCTAATACATGATTAATGAAATCTGGAGAAGTGACATGCCACTCTCCTGAGTCCAACAGAGAATGTGCAGCTTTAGCTAACAAGTGCGTCACACCATGATAGATAAACTGAACTAGCACCTGATTAAAGTGCTTCATTTCTTGAATACAATCCAGCTTCATTTCTTGAATACAAGGACAATGGTATCAAAGTAAGGCTCTCCTGGTGAACCATTACATGCCACATCCAGTACTTTGGAATCAGTCTCGAATGTACATTGATTTAGTTTTAATAACTTTTGCCCAAGACAGAGCCCCTTTTAATTTTAAAATTTCTGCCTCTTTCGGTAACCAATCCCCTTCCATTTGCTTGCACCTGGCTCTTACAAACTGGCCCTGAGAGTCACGAATAATGCAGCCAGCACCTATGCCACCACTCTGAAAAACAACCGCATCAATATTTAGCGTAACCCGTCTTATTATGACGATTCCATATACTCCAGCACATGGTCTTTGGTTCACACAGTAAACATCCTAGCCAAGGTTTCAATCGAAGTGTGACTTGGCAAGATTTGAATCAAATGCGAAATCTGCCAAACTGTTATCGCAAAACTGCACTTGAACAAGACATGTATATCAGTTTCTCGTCCAGCTTTCGCTAACATCCACGTGTTTCACAGCTAATGCTTGTACTGTTGGTAAGCGACCTCTACAAACCAGCCATCAAGAATCCAGAAGCAGGAATCCTCTGGACTGTTATTGCAAAAATCATGGAGAACATCAAAGTCCCACTGTCCATATATATAAAGCTCTGGACTGTAATGTCTCGTAAGGCAGAGGGATAGTGAGGAAACCATTGTGGATGCTTGGAAGCCAGCCACTGCACATTGCACACATTTGTACGACAGCCTGCCTTGATTACCTCATTTGCAGTCAAGATACTAGGCCATACATAACTTGGGTTCCTACCTATTTCTGCCATTCAGGAAATCCCGTATTAGGAAAATGGCGTACCTTCATGATCGCAGACACTAATGGATTACTATTGTTATGTCCGCTTTCGGCCATGGGCCCTAAACAGGTCCCTGTGGGTGCACTAAATAGCTGGACTCTCGTGTGTGGGCTAGAACCATGAATTTATATGACTTGGGCCAGCACATGCGGGCTGGGCTCGTAACATGCGAGCTGGGTTCACATGCGGGTTGGGCTCGTAACATGCGAGCTGGGTTCACATGCGAGCTGGGCTCATGACATGAGAGCTGGGCTCAAACATGCGAGCTGGGCTCAAGTGAGGACATGCGAGCTGGGCTCACACATGTAAGGTGAGCTCACATTTGTCATTTGGGCTCTCATATGCGAGCTGAGCTCGGTTGTGCCCACGCGAGGTGGGCTCAGGTGCCTTCATGCGAGATGGGCTTAGCTGCCCACACGCGGGCTGAGCTCATGAGCCCACATCTTATAGAAACAGAGGTAACATTATATTTATTATTTGAAGGCGGTGCGGGCCGAGGTGACCAGGCCGGGCCGCATCGAAAGACTTTGTGTGCAACATGGAAAGTGACTCATAGATGACTGAGTTGCTCGTAGATTTCGGGGTCGACACGGGTTGTTCCTACAATCACGGGAAGGATTGCGGAGATGTCGCGAGATTGTAGGAAGCGTGTGGAGCCGATCGAGATTTACGTGACTAATTGGCTGAAGGCCTGACTTTATCGTGGGCTTGGGCTGCACGGGTTGGAGAACCCTAACCCTAGCCTACGTGACTTGTTCCCCAAGAACTACGTGAGGCTTGATCCCTATAAATAGGGTACGTAGGCACTTGTATGAGACATGAGTCGACACTTGACAGAGAATAACAAACCCTATTCTTTCTTAAGGAGTCCACATACAAGCTCAGCCACCACCAAACAACCTTCCTCCGCCCTCGAACACCATCCTTGATCTTTGTTCCGCCCATTAACCTCCACAACATTGTTATACGAAATTCTCCCTATAACATTTGGCGCTAGAAGGAGGGCTAGTTCATCTTAGGGAGAAAGATGACCAAAGAAAGCAAGCAAGCGACGACACCAGGGAGCGGAGGCAAGAAGGACCCTACTTTCGAACACACGCCCCCAGAGAATCAGGCGCCACCTCCACCAATTGCAACCGTGAACGGGCAGGCTGTGATGACGTACCTCGAAGGGCTGGCCGATCAGATGAATCAGATCAACGCCCGAATGTCAAAGGTAGAAAGAAGCTCGGTCCGGAACGCCAAGCGTAAGGCGCGCCGCCTCAAGGTCTCACAGCGTAGCTGGAAGGGCAAAGGCCCTCAGAAGAAGCTGATCCACGATTTTGATGACGTGGCAACCGAGACCAAACAGAAGAAAGAAACATCACGCGAAAAGGAAGATATACCCCGAGGCCATGATGAGCGGGGCAGCCAGATCTCTACGAGATCGGGGCCGAAGCCAGCTTCATCTGAGGCAAGGTCAACTAGCGTGCTAGACCGAGTGGGTAGAAAACTAAGCGAGCATGACCTCAGGCTCAAATTGGAGAATTGTAAGAAGGAGAGAGAAGAGAAAGAGCCCGTGGATAAAAGAGGCTCAAAAAGGGAACGGGCAACTACCCCTCCGGAAAGACGTCAACACACCTCACCCAGGAGGGAGGAGCGACATAGACGCAGAGACAATCGTGAAGAGGAGTCGCAGGACCGAGTTGGAAGAGGGGGACGCCGCGAACGACCTCAGGGCTCACACCATTCGAGTAATGCGGGTGGTGACAGAGAAGGAGAAGTTGTTAGAGTAAGGGACCTGAGAAGGAACTTAGATGAGATGGAGCAAGAGAAGAGAGGGCCCCCTGCCTCGGCTGCCCCCTCTCCGTTTACGGCTGCTATCCGATCATCCCCCCTACCTCGGGTGTTTAGGCACAACCCCGACCTTCTATTCAACGGCGAAGCCGACCCGGCGGAGTACCTTATTCAATTTAACACTGAGATGGAAGTCTATCAGGTGCCGGAGATCACCCGTTGCAGACTCTTCGCGGCATCACTCAGAGGTAGTGCCCAACAATGGTTCTCCAAGTTGGGACCGGCTAGCATAAGAACGTGGAGGCAATTGGAGGACTTGTTCGTCAGACAATTTCAGTCGACCCTCCACTATTCGCCTCCTGTGGCCACGTTAGCCAACATCAAGCAAAGGGAGGGGGAGCCCTTGGCAGAATACTTTCGTCGGTTCAACGCCGAGGTCCCCAAGGTGAGAGGAGCCAGTGAGGAGACCATCAAAAATTTCTTGATAGCAGGGCTGAAAGAAGGATCGAAATTTTGGAAAAGCCTCCAAGCGAGTGAGCCGAGGACCTTGGCCGAGTTCTATGAGCAAGCCGAACCCTTCAAGAGGGTAGAGAAATCGATGAGAGAGCTGAAAATCAGCGAAAGCTATCGAGACAAGAGGGACCGATCCTCAAGCCCTGGCGAAAGGAGGAAGACGTATCGGCGTAGTTCGAGCCCGAAAAAGTCTGCCTGTGGCAAAGAGACCACTAAAGATTCGGGAAGGCCTTATACAAGCAAATGGCAGACACACACCCCTCTGGTAGCCTCTATCGACCACATATATGCTACATATGTGGGAAGGGGGTATTCAGGAAGGCAACTCCTCTCACAGACTACAATAAAAGAGACACTTCGAAGTATTGTGCATACCATGAGGCCACCGGACACGATACAGCTGATTGTAGACAACTAAAGGATGAGATCGAGACTTTGATTAGACAAGGGAAGCTTACGGAGTGGGTTGTCAAGGAGGTTCGAAGACACAGGACGGATTATCATACCATCCCTCCTCCACCCCCAGAAGATAAAGAAAGGGTCCCTCGGGCTGGTAGTATTCATATTATTCTAGGCGGGTCTCACATTGGTGGAGACAGCCGGAAGGCGATGGACAGATATGCCCGGGAAGCAAAGGACAAGCCGCTCACCAACGTCAATCATCTAAGCCAAAGGCCCCCGGAGCTCTTTGAAAGGGAGGTCGATGATATCGTGTTTAAAGAGAACGATGCAAAATGGGTGCATTACCCTCATACCGATGCCCTAGTCATAAAAATGAAGATTGGGACGGTGAATGTTCACCGAGCAATGGTGGACACCGGGAGCTCGGCTGATGTTTTGACTTATGATGCCTACAAAAAACTGGGATTATTGGATAGAGAATTAACCTCAACAGGTGGGCACCTGTACGGGTTCACAGGAGACTCGATCGGAGTGAAAGGGACAATTCGGCTCCCGGTGACCATAGGAGAGGAGCCTCATGTGGCCACCCAGATCGCTATGTTTACAGTTGTAGACCAGCCTTGTGCCTACAATGTTATAGTGCGCAGACCCCTTATGAGGGCGATGAGGATGGTGACCTCGATCCATCATATGACGATAAAATTCCCAACCCCCACGGGGGTAGGCATCTTGAAGAGCTGTCAATACGAATCCAGGGTCTGCTACAACCAGGCACTCAAAGCGGCCGAGTCAAGAAATGCCTCAAGGGAGATAGCTGAAGCAGGTGAGGGCGACGTCCACATGGAAGAGGCAGAGGGCGGGAAAAGGATACGTCCTGAGGGCCACGAGACTTTGTTATTTCTAGAGAACTAACAATGAGATTTACAGAAGGGGGGTTGAATGTAAATCTCAAAACTTTTTCAAGTTTTGAGCAGTTTATAAAGACTGTGTGTTCAAGATGAACAAGTGTGTGAATTGCTTTAGGCTGATACAGACAGATATATATTCAAACACAAATGTAAAGAACACAATAAACCTTTAAAAACTTTTCTGGTGGATTTGTTGTTCCACCAGAGATGGTATTTCAGAAATTCTGTGATCTAAGAATTTGATCACAGCTGCATCCTAGTACAAACTAGATAATTTTTCTCTCAAGATTTTTCTAAACAGCTCTGGAAAAATTCTCTTTCTAATTACTAGCTACTACTTGGTTTTTATATATTACCAAGTTTACAAGTGAAGATAAGGATATATAAAATAATAAAGTAAGATCTCCATTTGTTTCTTCTCCAGTTCACTCCAGTACTTTGTTGACTTAATGTCTCTTTATACTAGAGTAGAACGGCTGCTTTTTCTGATGTTCCTAAAATTAGGCTGCCACATTTCAGTTATCTCTGTTCACCCACGTGCCTCTGTTTGTAGGTACAACTACCACTTATCAACGGTTAATCAACAGAACATCCGTTGAAGCTTTCATCCGTTGATTCACTCATCCGTTGAAGGATGTTATCCGTTGAAGCTTTAGAGACATCCGTTGAAGCTTAGCTTCTCATCCGTTGAAGGTCTTTAAGTCATCCGTTGATACCACTTCATTTATACAAAATTACAAGGCATGAAATATTTACAATTGGCCTTCCTATCTGCATATCTTCTAGTAGTCAACATGACTCATAGTTTCTCTCAACTTCTAAGAATTACATCTTAAATACAGAGACTGAAATATGCTACAACACTAGACTTATTTCTAAGTAAAGCTACACCATCAACGGATAGCCAAAGTGGTCTTATCCGTTGAGGCTACAGACACTGAATTTCTACTTAAGTGTTTTGTTAAACATATCATCAAACTAATGCACATATATTCCTAACAATCTCCCCCTATTTATGTCTATCAGAATTGTAGGCATAAATTCAGGGTTAACTTGATGATAACAAAACACTTAACAGATATATGAATTGAAACTAAGTAGAAATTTGAAAATGCTGCAAAAATGTATGTACTAGGAGGAAATTGAAGATTTACAGTATTTCCAAGGATACTCCTTTAGCCTGAGCAAATCATCTTTTTCTTCTTTGTTCCCTGGTTTTCTTTCCTAGCCCTTTGTCATTTTCCTCAATTTGGAGTTGGAGTTGTCTGAAGAATTCAGCTTCATCTTCAACACTGATATCCAACTTAGATTGCATTTCCTTGAGAGTTTCATTGCTGGCAATCTTGAGTTGGTCTTCAAGTCTGAAAAATCTTCTGACTCCTTTATCATCTCTAAATTCCATCAACCAATGAGGTGATTTGTGAATTGTAATTCCCCTTTCTTGAATGAGTAAAGTCCTGGGTAAAGCATTGGGCTCCCTCCAAGTTTTCCTTATATTGGCAATCTTGTTGAGAATTTCAGTCTTGGCAGTTCTGGTAAAGCCAGAATCCTTTTGTATAGCTGAAAAGACTCTAATCAAGGTAGAGTAGCCTTCATTCAGAATCCTGTGGAGAGGCCATGTTCTTTCCCCAGCTCCTTTGTATCTGAACACTAATCTCTCTGGTAGCTGTCTGTAAGCAGCTATTCCTCTTACATCCTCCAGCTCATCCAGATAGAGTTCAATGTCTGAAATTTCTTTTATGTCACAGATGTGAACATAATCATCATTAGAAATGGATGGCTTAGGCTTAGGCTTTTGTTTTTGAGTGAATTTCTTAGAGGTTATGGGAGGTGTAGATTTGGGTTTTCTTTTCTGTTTCTTTGGTAGTGGAAGAGTGGTTAGAAAGGTAGGCAATTTGATGGTGTCCCAATCAATAGGTTCCTCTTTTGGAATGATTGGTTCACCATGGATGTTTATAGTGGGATTAGCAACAAGCGGTTCAGGTATGGAAGGTAGTGGTTTAGATATAGATTTGGTTACTTCAGTATTATCTTCACTCCTTCTATTTGCCTTGGCCTTTCTTCTGTTTCCCTTCTGCCATTCCTCTCTTTCTTCCATACTCTCACCAAATATACTCCCAAAAACCTCATCTAGGTTTGCAATCTTGTCTTCACCCCTGACTTCAATTCCTTTCTCTTCTTCAACTTGACTTGACTTTAGCTGTTGTTCAAGCTTTGCTTGTCTCTTTT